>NW_027362154.1:600000-964749 GCF_039654945.1 Dendrobates tinctorius | reverse complement strand
AACTGTTTAGTCGAATGAGGGTAAGCCTTAAACTTCCTCCTGCACAAATGTGACCAGCAAATCATAGAAGCCCTAAGTATTGGGTTCTCTATATATGTAATCTCTTTCCTGTGGATGAGAAAATAAGATATGTATAGTAGTGGCTCTTTTTTAGGCATCAGATTTCTCTCAATTTCTGGCCACCCCATCTCGGTCCACCCCGTAAACCACATTTTTGTTAGCTCAGCCATGGTAGCAAAGTAGTATGCCTCTAGGTCTGGGAGGGCTATCCCACCATTTTCTTTGGATTTGAGCAGAGTATGTTTCCTCACTCTTGATTTTTGGTTGTTCCATATAAATTTATTCATTTGATAGGTGAGTTTCTGTATAGACTGCATTGAGAGAGGTAAAGGTACATTTCTATAGAAAAACAATACCTTTGGGAGGCAGAACATTTTGTACAGAACTATTCTACCCATCCAAGTGGCCGGGGTCTTTGACAGTTCTCCCAACTTGATCTCGAGAGACTGCAAAAGACATTCAGTGTTCACCTCACCCATGTGTGTGAGATTACCTGTGAGCCATATTCCAAGATATGGAATCTTAGTACAGTCCCAATTGAAAGGGTATCTGTCTCTTAGTTGCTGCTTAATGGGTGCTGGAATAAAAAGTGACAAAACATTAGTTTTCTTTATGTTAAGCTTGTAATATGAAACCGATCCAAACAGGTCTATGATGTCCCAAGTCTGCTTCAGAGAGGCAACAGGGTCTGTCAATGTGAGGATGATGTCATCCGCATATAGATTTTTTTTATGCTCTGAATCTCCCAGCCGGACACCCCGTATCCTACCCGAGTCTCTTATCATTTGAGCCAGTGGCTCCAGACTCAAAATTAAAATAATTGGGGACAGGGGGCAACCCTGTCTTGTCCCATTTGTTATAAAGAATTTTTCAGACATAGTGCTATTGACCAGTACAGAGGCAGATGGCTGAGAATAAAGAGCTCGAATTCCCTTTATCATCTCCCCACTAAAACCCATCCTTTCAAGTACTGCGAAGGCGTAAGCCCAATTGACACGGTCAAAAGCCTTCTCGGCATCAAGGGCTATAAACAGACTGGGAATATTTTTCTTGTTGCATAAATGTAAATGGTGCAGAATGCTTCTAGAGCTGTCAGAGGTTTGTCTATGTTTTACAAAACCCGCCTGATCGGGATGTATAAGGTAAGGAATAACATTCTGTACCCTCTCCGCTAATATTTTTGCATAAATTTTAATATCTGCATTCAAAAGGGATATGGGTCTATAGTTTTTGATTTTTGTAGAGTCTTTGTCCGGCTTAGGAATTACCACTATTGTGGCCCTCAGCATGTCTGCACTACATATACCTCTTGACCTTATGAAATTAAGAGTATTTGTTAGATATGGGACAAGGTCTTTTTGAAATGTTTTGTATTATTCTATTGGGAAACCGTCAGGGCCTGGAGCTTTGTTACTTTTCAGATTATTGATCACAAGAGAGACCTCGTCTTCCGAGAAAGGTGTGTCAAGGAGTTCTCTCTGATCTGGAGATAGAGATCCTAGTTTTACATTATCTAGAAAAAATTTTATCGTCTCTTCTGTAGGAGGGGGATTAGCCCCATTTTCCCCTATGTTGTATAAATTAGAATAAAATTTCTCAAAGGCCAAGGCTATTTCTTTTGGTTTTTCTATAGTTAGTGAATTCTGGGATATTTTTTTGATTAAGTGCTTCTTATTTATAGGTTTAAATCTGTTGGCCATACTTCTTGAAGTTTTATTGTTATTTATATAAAACCCTGCTCTGTTGAACAGAGTCTTTTTCTCATAGATATTTATAAGAAGGTTTCTTAATTCCAGTCTGAGAGAATATAACTCTTTATATTTGGTTACATTTTTATCTGCTTTGGCTAGACCCTCTAATTTTGTGATGTGTTCTAGTAATGTTTTTTGTTTGCGCTCTCTTTTGTCTTGAGGCCATCTGGATCAAATGTCCCCTGATGACACACTTATGCGCCAGCCATAAAGTCTCAGGTGTGATCTCCTGGGCTTTGTTCTCTCTAAAGTAATCCATCAGAGTATTTCTTATTAATGTTATATTGTCTGAGGAGTCTACAACAAATTTGCTGTATCTCCAGTTGTAATGTCTTTGGTCTAGTGAGGAGACACAAAGTGTCAACAGAATAGGAGCATGGTCTGACCATGTGATAGGACCAGTTTGGAAATCTACGTATAGATCTAGTAATGAGAAACTGGTAAATATGTGGTCTATTCTGGTATAAGATTTGTTGTGAGGGCAGAATCGGGTATATTCTTTTGAGGTGGGGTTTAATATTTTACAGCTATCGTGTAGGTTGGAGTCTTCCAGCCACTTCCTCTGCTTCATACTATAGGAGTGTAAATCTGAGGAAGAACAGTCAGTGTCTGGGTTTACAATACAGTTGAAGTCTCCTCCCCATATAATTTGTCCTTTGCTAAAGCTAGAGAGTTTTCTCTTAACTTTAAGAAAATTAATTTGTCTTATATTGGGGGTGTACACATTGACCACAGTATATTCTATACCCTCTAAAGAAAAGTTAATGGCCAGCTGTCTGCCTTTGTTGTCTTTATGTACGTCTGAAATTACCACGGATAGATCCTTATGAAAGGCAATGGCTACCCCAGCTTTTTTTCTTCCCTCATTATTGGAGAAGAAAATCCTAGATAAGTTCCTTGGGGGGTCTAGTTTCCAAAATGGGGTCACTTGTGGGGGGGTTTCCACTGTTTAGGCACATCAGGGGCTCTACAAACGTGGCATGGCGTCCAATCTGAATTCCTGCCAATTTTGCATTGAAAAAGTCAAACGGCGCTCCTTCCCTTCCGAGCTCTGCCATGCGCCCAAACAGTGGTTCCTTCCAACAATTCAGGTATCGGCGTACTCAGGACAAATTGCACAAAAACATTTCCAGTCCAATTTCTCCCGATACCCTTGGTAAAATAAAAAAATTGAACCTGAAGTAATTTTTTTGTGAAAAAAAGTTAAATGTTCATTTTTTATTTTTAAACATTCAAAAAATTCCTGTGAAGCACCTGAAGGGTTAATAAACTTCTTGAATGTGGTTTTGAGCATCTTGAGGGGTGCAGTTTTTAGAATTGTGTCACTTTTTGGTATTTTCTTGGTATTTTCTATCATATAGACCCCTCAAAGTGACTTCAAATGTGATGTGGTCCGTAAAAATAAAATGGTGTTGCAAAAATGAGAAATCGCTGGTCAATAGTGTTGAGCGATACCATCAGATATCGTGAAATATCGGATCGATATCACAAAAGTATCGGGTATCGCCGATTCCGATACCGGAAGCCAAATTCAAGTCAATGGGACAGAAATATTGGAATTAAAAAAAACCCTTTCTTTCCTTGTAGGTTAATTCTACATGAAGAAAAACAACTAAGAATAATGTAGAATGTATTGGGGGAGGTGGACGAGACATTAAAGGCATAGAGGTTTAGCCCAATCAAATGGAATAGCAGGAATTAATTTTTTTTTTTTAAAGACGTTCGGAGTTACAAAAATATTGACTATGTTAACCTTTTCTATATTTTGTCAGATATGTAAGTTTCACTACTTCCATGCTCTTCACATTCTTTTTTTACTTCTCCCACACTTTCTCCTTCATCATCCTCAGCAGCAGCACCATCTTTTTAATCAACTTCTTCTTCACCATCTTCCTATTATTCTTTTTTTACATTCTTCATATTCTTTTTATTCAACTATTCTTCATATTCTACTTCCTCATCTTCTTCCCATTCTTCTTCTTCATCATATTCTTATTTGTGACAGTCATTCCTGTAGTTGTTATGTATAAAAGTTTGAAGATTACACCTTCCTTTCTGCCTGTCACAAAAGATTTACAACAGGATTTGTCCGCGTTCAGTTTGGCCTGCAGTAGCAGGCATTTTCCAGAGGCACCACGAGGAGGAACGGACTCATCCCCATACACTGCTTAGTCGTCTTCTGCTTATAATTTAGATAATATCTTTTGCTCTGATTTTTAGTCTTATGCTTAATGTTCTTCTGCTTTTTCTTCTGCTTCTTGGTCTTCTGCTTCTTGGTCTTCTGTCTCTAGTTGTTCTGTATCTTGGTGGTTGTCTTCATGCTCTTAGTCCTCTTGGTCATCTTCTTCAGGGTCATCTTTTTGGTCTTCTTCGGGATAGTCTTCCGGGTCGTCATCTTCAGGGAGATCCAGAGTGATAATAAACAGAAAACATTTCTAAAAGCTTGAACTTGGAAATGTAGTAGAATGTACAAGAAGGCTGAGGAACTGCCGAGAACCAGCTGACGGTGCTGGAATCCGGATGGGTAGCCGAAGCTGCAAGTGCCAATGGAACTAGCGAGGACCAGCTGACGGTGCTGGAACCCGGAAGGGCAGCAGAAGGAACAAGAGCTAATGGAACTACTGAGGACCAACTGACGGTGCTGGAACCCGGTTACTAAGCAGGAGGTACCTGTGCTAGAAAGCACTACCAAGTACCAGAAGACGTTGCTGGAACTCAGATACCGAGAAGGAGGCACCTAGGCCAAAGGCTCTGCCTGGAACCAGCTGATGGTGCTGGAACCCGGAAGGGCAGCAGAAGCTGGAAGAGCAAATGATACTAGCGAGAACCAGCTGACTGTGCTGGAACCCGGAAGGGCAGCAGAAGGAACAAGAGCCAATGGCACTACCGAGGACCAGCTGATGGTGCTGGAAGCCGGTTACTAAGCAGGAGGTACCTGTGCTAGAAAGCACTACCAAGGACCAGCAGACATTGCTGGAACTCGGATACTGAGAAGGAGGCACCTAGGCCAAAGGCACTGCCTGGAACCAGCTGACGCTACTGGAACCCGGAAGGGCAGCAGAAGGAACAAGAGCCAATGGCACTACCGAGGACCAGTTGACGGTGCTGGAACCCGGTTGCTAAGCAGGAGGTACCTGTGCTAGAAAGCTCTACCAAGTAACTGCAGACATTGCTGGTACTCGGATACCGAGAAGGAGGCACCTAGGCCAAAGGCTCTGCCTGGAACCAGCTGACGGTGCTGGAACCCGGAAGGGCAGCAGAAGGTACCCATGAAAAACAAATTTGCAAGGTCGTGAGCCAGCCGCAGTTACCGAAACCCACAGTCCTAACCCCTTGTCCTATTGGCATTATGGAAAAAGCCTTTATTACCAGAACCCACAGCCCACATAGGAAGCACCTAAACTGCAGGCACCATAGACTCGGCTAACCCGACCGCAACACGACAGGACAACGTATTGGTGACAGTGACGTTGACACTTCCCGGAAACAGCTGGCGTGCTGGAACCAGGCTGGGCCGGAGGGGGTACCCGTGCCAAAGACACAGCCGAGAACCAGCTGACGGTGCTGGAACCCAGAGGGGCAGCAGAAGGAACAAGAATCAATGACACTACCGAGGACCAGCTGACGGTGCTGGAGCACGATTACTAAGCAGGAGGTACCTGTGCTAGAAAGCACTACCAAGGACCAGCAGACGTTGCTGGAACTCTGATACCGAAAAGGAGGCACCTAGGCCAAAGGCTCTGCCTGGAACCAGCTGACGTGCTGGAACCCGGAGGGGCAGCAGAAGGAACAAGAATCAATAACACTACCGAGGACCAGCTGACGGTGCTGGAGCACGATTACTAAGCAGGATGTACCTGTGCTAGAAAGCACTACCAAGGACCAGCATACGTTGCTCGGCTAACCCGGCCGCAACACAACAGGACAACATTTTGTTGGCAAAGTGACATTGACACTACCCGGAAACAGCAGGCGTGCTGGAACCAGGATGGGCAGGAGGTAGTACCTGTGCCAAAGACACAGCCGAGAACCAGCTGACGGTGCTGGAACCCGGTTACTAAGCTGGAGGTACCTGTGCTAGAAAGCACTACCAAAGACCAGCTGACGTTGCTGGAACTCGGATACCGAGAAGGAGGCACCTAGGCCAAAGGCTCTGCCTGGAACCAGCTGACGGTGCTGGAACCCGGATGGGTAGCAGAAGGTACCCATGAAAAACAAAGTTGCAAGGCCGCGAGCCGGCCACAGCTACCAAAACCCATAGTCCTTACAGGGGTGCTTGTCCTATTGGCACTAAGGAACCAGCCTTTATTACCAGAACCCGCAGCCCACATTGGAAGCACCTAAACTGCAGGCACCATAGACGCGGCTAACCCGGCCGCAACACAACAGGACAACGTTTTGTTGGCAAAGTGACGTTGACTCTACCCGGAAACAGCAGGCGTGCTGGAACCAGGATGGGCAGGAGGGAGTACCCATGTCAAAGACACTTCTGAGCAGCAACTGGCGATGTTGGAGCTCGGGGTCAATCAGGGTGTAGGCTGAGGCCTAATTTCATCAAGTTTAATATCGGTTGTAGACTACTACTGATTTTAACCGTGCTCCCATTAAGCCTCTGGCATCAGTGTCTCTAGTATTTACCCTGGCCTCCAACACTGCCAGTTGCTGCTCAAAAAAGCAGTCTGCACAATCAACTAGTAGTGGGAATGTGGACAGAGCAGAAGACATTGCCGGGCACACATCAGGGGATTAACTGACGTTACAGAACACCAGTAACACAGGAACAAGTGTTGATTGTGCAGACTGCACTTTTGAGCAGCAACTGGTGGTGTTGAAGGCCAGGGTAAATACTAGAGACACTGGAGCCAGAGGCCTAATTGGAGCACGGTTAAAAATCAGTTGTAGTCTGAATGTGGAAGCAGCAGTAGACATTGCCGTACACACAGCAAGGGACCAGCTGGCATTACTGCACCCGACTAACACTGGAGCATGTGTTTTTCTCTGTGTAGATGGTTCTTCTGAGCAACAACTGGCTGTGTTGAAGCCCAGTGTGAATCATGGTGTATGCTGAGGCCTACATGGAGCAAGTTGAAAAGCTGATGTAGTGTGATTTTGGAGGGAGCAGGAGACTTTGCCATCCACACAGCAGGGGAGCAGCTGGTGTTACTGCACCCCACAAACACAGGAGCTCGTGTTTTTCTCTGTGTGCACGGCACTTCTGAGCAACAACTGGCAACGTTGGAGCCCAGGATCAATCATGGCGCATGCTGAGACCTACTTGGTGCAAGTAGAAAATATGATCTAGTTTGCATGTGGAGGCAGCAGGAGACTTTGCCGTCCACACAGCAGGGGAGCAGATGGCGTTACTGAACCCCACTAACACAGGAGCTAGTATTTTTCTCTGTGCAGACGGCACTTCTTAGCAACAACTGGCTGTGTTGAATCCCAGGGATTACAGTTCAGGTGGTAGAAACATGAACACAGCAGGAGACCTGGATACTGTTGCCAACCAATTATTTATTCTGGAAGAGGACTGGCAAATTCTGGCGAGATCCAGGCCTTGTTCATTTTCAGAAAAGTAAGCAGGTCAACGTTATCGGAGGATAGTCGCGTGCGACGGTCTGTTAGTATACCACCTGCGGCACTAAAGACGTGTTTCGATAATACACTGGCAGCAGGGCAAGCCAGCACCTCCAATGCATACTGGCTAAGCTCTGGCCATGTATCCAGCTTAGAGACCCAAAACTTGAAGGGGGAAGAGCCGTCTGGGAGTACACTGCACCTTTTCACACCTGTACCTACCAAAGAAAAAATTAATGCAGAGCAACCAAAGTTGCAAAAAGCATTCAAATATTGCTTTGAAAAGACAACTTGCTTTGGTTTCAATTCAATTCAGTCTGTCTTTGGAAACCTTATCTCTCCTGATGCTGGGTATAGTAACAAACAAGTGTGCATACCCCCCTCCCTACCTGTCTGCTGAGGCTCCCTCAGCAGACTGACACTGGCTGCTGCCGCACAGCTAGAAGACCGTCTGGGCCGCCCAATGTGACACGGGTTCCAATTGTTCCATTGTGACAAACCTGGCTGCTGTAAGTAAATAGGATACTCAGACAGGTGAAGGTAGGTAGGTGGTTAGGTAGGCCGCTGATGCAAACACACCAGACCAATTCATTCTTTGTCATAGAATACATATACCCAAAATTTAGAAGTTGGAGGGCCTCAAGGGGGAGACAATGTTTCACTAAAGAATTCATAAGCGTCAGGAATCTGGTAGAAATTTAATAACTTAACTACACATTGAAGTAATGAGGGAAGGCGCTGATGGTCTTGTAGCAGGTGGGTGTGCAGAAATGTATCCATCCAAACCTAAACACATTACTGCAGCTAATGACACCTGTACCTACCAAATAGCAAAAGCCAAGACAGATGATTTATATTGCAGACTGAATACAATACAATGCCTTCCATATATAGGTGAGTACTTGATGTAGCAGAGTTGGTCAAGTTAAATCAAGCCACATGCATTTGGCATTTGAAATGTGCAACTTGGAAAATTAATGCAGAGCAACAAAAGTTGCAAAAAGCATTAAAATATTGCTTTGAAAAGACAACTTTCTTTGGTTTCAATTCAGTCTGTTTTTGGAAAACTTATCTCTCCTGATGCTGGGTATTGTAACCAACGAGTGTGCATACCATCCTCCCTACCTGTCTGCTGAGGCCCCCTCAGCAGACTGAAGCTGGCTGCTGCCGCACAGCTGGAAGACAGTCTGGACCGTCCATTGTGAAACTTGTTCTATTGTCTCCCTCTTGTGACCTACCTAACTACCTTCACCTGTCTGAGTATCCTCTTGGCTTACAGCAGCCAGGTGTCACAATGGAACAATTGGAACACATGTCACAATGGGCGGCCCAGAATGTCTTCCAGCTGTGTGACAGCAGCCAGCTTCAGTCTGCTGAGGGAGCCTCAGCAGACAGGTAGGGAGGTTGGTATGCATGCTTGTTGGTTACAATACCCAGCATCAGGAGAGATAAGGTTTCCAAAAGCAGACTGAATTGAATTGAAACCAAAATCTGGTCTTAAACTCTGGAATAAGAGGCATCTGGTAAGCAGCGGATACTGAAGGTAATAAACTTGTTTTCAGTTGAGGAACACTGGATTTCAAAATTGGGACTGACAAAGGTCCTGGTAAAATGATCTGATTTAATTAGAGGATATGCCACATGTTGTGCATAGCAGGCTTGTGTCCCTGATATGGGACTGGTACTGTTTGAGGACGTATGTCCTGCCCAGGTATGTGTGCCACGGGAGGAGAGGACGCGCTGGTTAGAAAGGCACTTGAGTGCAGGGGAATAGCGATGCATCTGTGTCCGGGCGTGTGTACAGCTGCTGAAGGAGATGCTCCTTCAGTCCCAATTTTGAAATCCAGTGCTCCTCAACTGAAAACAAGGTTATTACGTTCAGTATCTGCTGCTTACCAGACGCCTCTTACTCCAGACGTTTAGACCAGATATTCAGTACTGAATAATACCACACAGGCCAGCTGTCAATTTAATGATATATTAAAAAGACAACTTGCTTTGGATTCAATTCAGTCTGTTTTTGGAAACCTTATCTCTCCTGTTGCTGGGTTTTGAAACCAACACGTGTGCATACCCCCATCCCTACCTGTCTGCTGAGGCTCCCTCAACAGACTGAAGCTGGCTTCTGCCGCACTGCTGGAAGACAGTCTGGGACGCCCATTGTGACACGTGTTTCAATGTTCCATTGTGACACACCTCGGTGCTGTAAGCCGATAGAAAGCTCAGACAGGTGAAGGTAGGTAGGTAGTTAGGTAGGCCTCTAATTCAAAGAACACACCAGGGGACTGAACAATCTGCCACAAGCTGTAACGTATGAGCGGTGCCCAGCGCTGCCCCCAGCAGGGAGTACTCTGAACCTTAGCAACAAAGCAGAAAGCAAAAAAAGGCACAACCAAATTAGATGCAAAGGATTAGCAAAGGGTCTTAGTGAAACTTCACACTGCACTCGGATGTCATCCCAGTGCAGTCCGATATACACCAAGTCAGGCCATGGAGGAGACGGAGAACTTACTTGTATCGCATCCGATGTGACTCCACTCCAGCCTTAGGCTCTGTGTCCACAATGAGATTTTGTTGCGTTTTTGACACGACATATTTTTGTTCCATCAAAAACACAGCTTCTTACAGTTCAGCAATGTGGATGGGATTTATAAAACCCTCCTGCCCGCTGGGCTTTTTTTATGCAGTGTAAACTGACCTGGGGTGTGTGCTTCAAACACAACCTGTCACTTTTTCTTGCAGATATGCTAAGTTTTCTGTGCACATATTTCCCATAGACACTTTGGACCAATTGCCCAGGATCAATAACTCTGTAGCATGAGATACCATAAAGCTTAACTTTTAATATATAACAGGTAAACTAATTCAAACACCAATAGAATATATATGTGACACAGACTATTACAAAGTGCTCACGAAAAAAATCAGTGTAGGTAATAAAAAATTGGGGGGGGTTCTTCCCTGTTTCTCTGAAGATCACCCTCAGAAGGCAGCATAGGAGGATGGGTGGAATAGTTCAGTCCTTAATATCCCCTGTCGTGCCCCAAATGCAGGACTCCCATCCTGAGGCCGGAGTAACTCCAGCGATGAATACGGACGAGTGCTATGCAATAAAACATCACATAGCACTCGGACCAGTATTCATCTACGGGACAGCTCCCATCACGGTTTTTTTCCCCAGCCGTTTTCAGTGTCCGAGTGAAATGGTAGCATACAGAGATTGCCACTGACACATGGCAGAGTCTCAGCTCACTCGCACCCATATAAGCCTATGGATGCGGATGAATTAGAAAAAACACAGCACTCGATGACAGAGGGAGGTGCAGAAGTACGGTATCCAATCCACTATAGATTATAGTAAAGACTTGGCACTCAAGAGGGAAAATTGAATTTAACAGTTCCTTTATTGTACAAAGCATCCAGTTCCAAAATTCTTGAATGTTTTCAGTCGTACATTCGACCTTAGTAACATAGTAACAGTTAGTAAGGCCGAAAAAAGACATTAGTCCATCCAGTCCAGCCTATAAAATTCGGTCAGAATAAATCCCCAGATCTATGTCCTTCTAAAAAACCTAACAATAACTGTAAGATACAATATTGTTACGCTCCAGGAAGACATCCAGGCCCCTCTTGAACCCTTCGACTGAGTTTGCCATCACCACCTCCTCAGGAAGGGAATTCCAGATTCTCTCTACCCTAACTGTAAAGAATCCTCTTCTATGTTGGTGGAAAACCCTTTTTCCCGTCTCCCATGATGGCACACATGAGAGAGGGGATCCGCCCAGTCAGGACAGGAACCCTACTGAAGATAAAAGGGCGGTACCTTTCCCTCGCTTCAGTTGGGTTTCCTGTCCTGACAGGGACCCGTGCTGAAGACAGCAGGTCACACTTACCTGCCTCTCTCCCGTGCCGGCGTAGAAGATCAGGCTGGGCTCCTGAGCGCTGGGCGTCGGGATGGAGGAAGCGCCGTCCGCGGGTCCTCCGGGGCTCAGCGTCCGAGCGGGCGCAGGAACAGCACGGCGGGGGTCCTGGGGCTCTGCCGTGGCTGCCGCACCGCCCTCTCCCCCTCTGCCGGTGATTCCCTACTCTGGAGCAGCTCAGGAGCCTTGAGGGAGCGGCCGCTTCCAGGTCGCGCTCCTCTGACGTCACGCGCAGGGCACGCTGGGGAAGGGGCGTGACTTCGGGAGGCGGCGCCGACAATTCAAGATGGCGGCGCCCATGGTGAAGAACGCCGATCGGTGAAGAGAGATCCCGGAGGTATGGCGGGGGGGAGGGGCTGTGGGGGTAACCGGAGGAGGCGGAGAGTGCAGTGGATCCCCCTTACATAAGGGGGATGACCACAGAAGACGCACTCATGCCCAAGGCTTCAGAATGGAAGTGGGGCAAGACGAGCAGCGACAGCAGCAGCGACAGCAGCAGCGACAGCAGCAGCGTCAGCAGCAAGACCTCTCGCCAGATGCCAGGCCGAGCCACCAACATACCAGGAGCAGTCGTTCAAGTGGTAGGAGCAGCAGTCATAAACGCAATCGGCATGACTCTGGGACGTCCAAGAGAAACGTCATGAGTGCATCTGAGGAGCCTCCGAGATCGGTACCCCTGATTGACAGCGGTGGTGAGTGATCTACGTGAATGTCACCCTTATGGTAATGGGGTTCCATTTTCTCTGTTTGATCACTAGGGGGCGAGGAAGGCCAGCAGCAAAACCAAAAATAGAGAATGCGCCCTATGTAAAAACCCGCTGGCAGATCAGTGGCAGAAAGATCTCTGCGCTGACTGTATTAACAGGACTATACAGGAGGAGACCCCTGATTTGGTGACTAGTCTGAAGGAGTTAATACATCAGGAGGTGAAAGGTTCCCTAAAGGCAGCACTTAAAAAAAAAAAGAAACCATTGAAGGAGCTCCGATTCAGAGGCCTCGCCAAAGCAGAAGGGGCGGGATAGATCTTTGTCCCCCTCCACCTCCTCTTCCTCTACGCAGTCCTCAGAATCCTCCTCGGACAGCGATACAGGCGGCCGTCCATGTTTCCCAACGGAGGACGTAGAAAAACTGGTCAAGGCCATTAGAGCTACAATGGGCCTTTAAAGAAGAAAAAACTCCCAAATCATTAGAGGATGTAATGTTTGGAGGACTGGAGGAAAAGCGAAAGCGTACCTTCCCTGTAAATGATAAAATAAAATTGACAGGGGATGGAAAAAGACAGAGCGGTCAGGGGGCTTACCTTCCACATCAAAGAGGAGGTACCCCTTTGACCAGAAGGACTCAGAAACCTGGGAAAAAGTCCCAAAAATTGATGGGGCTGTAGCCAGATCCTCAAAAAAGGTATCCCTACCATTAGAAGATTCTGGCGTGTTGAAAGACCCGCTTGATAAGAAAGCAGATGGGTTTCTGAAGCACATCTGGGAAGCTTCAGCAGGGGGATTGAAGCCAGCAATAGCCGGTACCTGTACCGCTCGTGCCCTCATGGTCTGGCTGCAACAAATAGAGGACCAGATCAAGGATAGAGTTCCTAGAGACGAAATTCTAGCTAATCTAACATTGGTGCACGGAGCAGCGGCTTTCCTGGCCGATTCCTCTGCAGACTCTGCAAGATTGACAGCTAGAGCAGCAAGCCTGTCAAATGCGGCAAGACGAGCCCTGTGGCTTAAAGGGTGTCCCGGAGATTTACCCTCTAAGCACAAGTTATGTTCCATTCCATGCGATGGCCAATTCCTCTTCGGGAAAAAACTAGAAGAGATTTTGGAGCATGCGGGGGATAGGAAGAAAAGCTTTCCCCGATTTCCGGGAGAACCTAAGAAGCAGCCCTTTCGGAGGAGGAGATTTAACAGGGGTCGTCCCCCGGGAGATAGAAAAAGCTGGGACTTTAAAGAAAAAAGAGGATCGGGCTATATGTTTAAAGGGCCCTCCACTTCCTCCAAAAAATCTCCCCAATGACATTGGGCCGGAGGTAGGGGGAAGGCTTTCTCTCTTCCTTTCCGCCTGGGCAAATATCTCCCCCAGTACATGGATCCTAAATATAATCAAGGACGGCTTAAAAATAAAATTCATCCGTCCGCCCAGGCATACCTTCATAATAACACCCAGAAGGAAAGCCCAAGAGCAACAGCTGGCCCTGGAGACGGAAGTCTTGGGACTAGTGAAAAAACAAGTCCTACAGGAAGTCCCAGCGCAAGAAGAAGGAAGGGGGTTCTACTCCCCCCTCTTCTTAATACAAAAACCAGATGGCTCTTGGAGAACCATTGTCAACCTGAGGAGACTCAATCAGTGGATAGACAATTGCTCCTTCAAAATGGAGTCAATCAACACGGCCACAAAGATCCTGTTCCAGCATTGCCTCATGGCAGTGATAGACTTAAAAGATGCCTACTATCACATCCCAATCCATCGGGAGTATCAGAGATGTCTTTTCTGCGATCCAGGGACATAGTGATCGTCCCATACTTAGACGACTTTCTGGTAATAGGGAGGTCGGAATCCCACTGCACACTTCAAGTGAAGGAAGTAATAGCAACTCTAGTAGGACTAGGATGGATAGTAAACATCCCCAAGTCAAGGATAACCCCAGTAAAAGAGCAATCCTTCCTAGGGTTGATATTGGACTCCGAGCAACAACGCTGCCTCCTACCAGAGGAAAGTGACCAAGATAAGAGGCCTAGCTCGCACAGCAATACAAAGGCCAAATATGACACTGAGGAACGCAATGTCCCTTTTAGGCTCACTGACATCATGTATACCCGCAGTAACATGGGCGCAGTACCACTTAAGGCAACTACAGTGGGAAGTCCTGTCAGCGCAGAAACAATTAAAAGGGCATTTAGAAGGCAAACTATGTCTCTCAGTGGCTGTAAGAGATTCCCTGCTCTGGTGGACTGTAGAAAAGGATCTAACAGCTGGTGTCCCGTGGCAAAAACCAGTTGAGGACATCATTACGACAGACGCGAGTGCCACAGGGTGGGGAGCACACCTGAGATCCCATACAATACAGGGGACCTGGTCCTCACTAGAAAGCGATCAGAATTCAAATGTAAAAGAACTATGGGCAGTGGAAAAAGCCGTGAAACATTTCCTTCCCTTACTTCAGGGCCGCCACACCCGGGTCATGACGGACAATCAGGCAGTAGTAGCCTACATCAATCATCGGGGGGAACGAGATCTCGGGGCCTCATGCAAATATCAGATCTACTCTTCCAGCTAGCAGAACAACATCTCTTATCCATCACAGCATTGCACATAAAGGGGGCAGAAAATATACAAGCAGACTTCCTGAGTCGCAGGCATCTAAGACAAGGGGAATGGTCCCTAAACTCCCGAGTCTTCCAACAAATAGTTCAGGCCTGGGGCAGACCAGAAATAGACCTATTCGCTACCGCACACAACCGGAAGGTCAGGCAGTTCTGCCCGCTAAATCCAAGGGAAAACCCCTTCGCAGTAGATGCCCTACAAATACCCTGGAAGTTCATCCTGGCCTATGCATTTCCCCTGATAACAATGATCCCAGTAGTAGTCAGGAAAATCAGGGAGGATCGGGCAAGAATAATTCTTATAGCTCCTTTTTGGCCAAGAAGGCCTTGGTTCTCCCTTCTGAGGCTCATGTCAGTGACAGATCCATGGATACTACCAGAGATTCCAGACCTGCTTTCCCAGGGACCAGTGGTCCACTCTCAGGTGAAGGGCTTCCATCTAGCAGCCTGGAATTTGAGAGGGCGCTACTGAGTCGCCAGGGATTCTCTCCAGGGTTAGTCTCCACCCTGTTGAAAAGTAGGAAACCAATAACATCCCATATCTACGGTAGAACGTGGAAAAAGTTCCTAGACTTCCTGGGGGAACCTTTAGGGGATGTAGCTCCAGTGGGACCTATCCTAGAGTTCTTACAGTCGGGGCTGCAACTGGGGTTAGCCACTAACACACTCAAAGTTCCAAGTCTCAGCTTTGGGGGCCCTATATAACTGCAATTTAGCAGCCAATAGGTGGGTGTCCCAGTTCATTAAGTCCTGTGGCAGGTCAAGGCCGGTCATTATCCCAAAGATACCACCCTGGGACCTGAACCTAGTTTTGGAGGCTTTAACCAAAGATCCCTTCGAACCACTACTAGAGCTGTCACCAAAGCTACTTACACTTAAAACGGTCTTACTGGTAGCCTTAACGTCAGCCCGAAGAGTCAGCGACCTACAAGCTCTGTCTATATGTCCTCCTTATACACAGATCTTGGATGACCGAGTGGTTCTAAGACCAGACCCGGCCTATCTCCCCAAGGTAGTCCAAAAGTTTCATAGGACTCAGGAGATCTCCTTGCCATCGTTCTGTAACAATCCCCAGAAACCCGGGGGAGCAAACATTCCATACATTAGATGTAAAAAGAGCCATAATACAATATATGTCAATAACTAGTCAGTGGAGGAAAGATCAGTCCCTTTTTGTAGCCTTTCAGGGTAGTAGAAAGGGGCACGGGGTAGCTAAAAGTACCATTGCCAGATGGATCAGGGAGGCCATTATGTTATCCTACTCCGCAAGTGGCGCTCCGGTTCCAGAAGGCATCAAGGCTCACTCCACCAGAGCCGTGGCTACCACCTGGGCAGAGAAGGCTGAGGTATCGATTGAGCAAATTTGTAAAGCCGCTACTTGGTCCTCACCTTCCACCTTTGTTAAACACTACCGACTTGATCTGTCTTCCTCTACTGACCTAACCTTTGGTAGAAGGGTGCTGCAAGCGGTGGTCCCTCCCTAAGGTGTCTTATTCTACAAAAGTCTCTCATGTGTGCCGTCATGGGAGACGGGAAAACACCAAGGTTACTTACCGGTAGCCGGTTTTTCCGGAGCCCATGACGGCACCTGTATATTCCCCCCCTTTTCACTCCTTTGGTGTGCACTATAGTTTGGGTGTTTTTTAGTTAGATAGATATAATGTGGTGATAGTTTTACCATGTGTACTAACCCGGGGGCCTCTCATGCTCTGTAAACCAACTGAAGCGAGGGAGAGGTACCGCCCTTTTATCTTCAGTAGGGTTCCTGTCCTGACTGGGCGGATCCCCTCTCTCATGTGTGCCGTCATGGGCTCCGGAAAAACTGGCTACCGGTAAGTAACCTTGGTGTTTCTCCTCCAGACGCAGAGAATGCCCCCTTGTGACCGTCACCTTCCTTGGTATAAACAGATCCTCGGAGAGATATTTGTATTGTCCCCTTTTATACTTATACATGGTTATTATTTCACCCCTCAGTCGTCTTTTTTCTAGACTAAATAATCCTAATTTTGCTAATCTCTCTGGGTATTGTAGTTCCCCCATCCCCTTTATTAATTTTTTTGCCCTCCTTTGTACCCGCTCTAGTTCCATTATATCTTTCCTGTTCACCGGTGCCCAAAACTGTACACAGTACTCCATGTGCGGTCTAACAAGAGATTTGTACAGAGGCAGTATAATGCTCTCATCATGTTTATCCAGACCTCTTTTAATGCACCCCATGATCCTGTTTGCCTTGGCAGCCGCTGCCTGGCACTGACTGCTCCAGGTAAGTTTATCATTAACTATGATCCCCATGTCCTTCTCCATGTCAGATTTACCCAGTGGTTTACCGTTCAGTGTGTAATGGTGATATTGATTCCTTCTTCCCATGTGAATAACCTTACATTTATCATCATTGTTAAACTGCATCTGCCACCTTTCGGCCCAAGTTCCCAACTTATCCAGATCCATCTGTAGCAGAATACTATCTTCTCTTGTATTGACTGCTTTACATAGTTATGTATCATCTGCAAATATCAATATTTTACTGTGCAAACCTTCTACCAGATCGTTAATAAATATGTTGAAGAGAATAGGTCCCAACACCGACCCCTGCGGTACCCCACTGGTCACAGCGACCCTGTTAGAGAATATACCATTTATAACCACCCTCTGCTTTCTATCACTAAGCCAGTTACTTACCCATTTACATTCATTTTCCCCCAGTCCCAGCATTCTCATTTTGTGTACCAGCCTCTGGTGTGGCAGATATACCACATCCAATGACTCACCTTGGTCCAGTCTATAGCTTACCTCTTCATAAAAACTGATTAGATTGGTTTGACAGGAGCGATTCCTCATAAACCCATGCTGATATGGCGTTAAACAGTTATTCTCATTTAGATAATCCAGAATAACATCCCTCAGAAACCCTTCAAATATTTTACCAACAATAGAGGTTAGACTTTACTGGCCTATAATTTCCAGGTTCACTTTTAGAGCCCTTTTTGAATATTGGTACCACATTTGCTATGCGCCAGTCCTGTGGAACAGACCCCGTCGCTGTAGAGTCTCTAAATATAAGAAATAATGGTTTGTCTATTACATTACTTAGTTCTCTTAGTACTCGTGGGTGTATGCCATCCGGACCCGGAGATTTATCTATTTTATTCTTATTTTGCCGGATTTGCACCTCTTCTTGGGTTAGATTGGTGACCATTAATATAGGGTTTTCTTTGTCTCTTGGCATTTCACCTAGCATTTCATTTTCCACCGTGAATACTGTGGAGAAGAAGGTGTTTAATATATTAGCTTTTTCCTCATCATCTACATCCATACTTTCCTCACAATTTTTTAATGGGCCTACACTTTCACTTTTGATTCTTTTACTATTGATATAGTTGAACTGCTTCGGATTAGTTTTACTCACCTTAGCAATGTGCTTCTCTGTTTCCTTTTTGGCAGCTTTAATTATTTTTTTAGATAAATTTTCTGCTTATAGTTTTTTAGAGCTTCAACGGTGCCATCCTGCTTTAGTAGTTTAAATGCTTTATTTTTACTGTTAATTGCCCCTCTTACTTTTTTGTTTAGCCACATTGGGTTTTTCCTGTTTCTTGTTCTTTTATTCCCACAAGGTATAAACTGCTTACAGTGCCTATTAAGGATGTTCTTAAACATTTCCCATTTATTTTCTGTATTCTTATTTCTGAGGACATTGTCCCAGTCAACCAGATTAAGGACATCTCTAAGCTGGTCAAACTTTGCCTTCCTAAAGTTCAGTGTTTTTGTGACCCCCTGACATGTCCCCCTAGCGAAAGACAAGTGAAACTGTACAATATTGTGGTCGCTATTTCCTAGATACCCAACAACCTGCAGATTTGTTATTCTGTCAGGTCTGTTAGATAGTATTAGGTCTAAAAGTGCTGATCCTCTGGTTGGATTCTGCACAAATTGTGAAAGATAATTATTCTTGGCTATTAGCAGAAACCTGTTGCCTTTGTGGGTTTCGCAGGTCTCTGTTTCCCAGTTAATATCTGGGTAGTTAAAGTCCCCCATAACAAGGACCTCATTATGGGTTGCAGCTTCATCTATCTGCCTTAGTAGTAAACTTGCCATGATTTCTGTTATATTTGGGGGTTTGTAACAGACCCCAAAGAGAATTTTGTTACTATTTTTTCCCTCCATGTGTTTCGACCCATATGGACTCGACATCCTCATTCCCTTCGCTAATATCTTTCCTTAAAATGGACTTTAGACAAGATTTTACATAAAGACAAACCCCTCCTCCTCTCCATCAGGAAAGGAAATTCACAGTTGATTTAACTGAAAGGAGCTGTAATGGAGAATTCCATATATCATTAGAGACAGCTGGCCTGTGTGGTAATATTCAGTACTGAATATCTCGCCTAAAAGTCTGGAATAAGAGGCGTCTGATAAGCAGCGGATACTGAAGGCAATAACCTTGTTTTCAGTTTTTAAGCATGTCCAATTTGAATGTTGATGAGGTTAATTTTATTCAAACACCTTTAAAATTTTTTTAACCCACAATTTTTTTTTACTTTTAATGGTTCCTTCTTCCTACAGCTCCAGGGGACAGCCATGGTTGCAGCCTGTGCGCCATCCTATACAAACCTGTTCCTGGGGCTATGGGAGAGGGAGCCATTTTCCACAGATGCCATGAATCTGTTAGGCGTCGGATTCCTGACTCTGCGCAGCGGGGATCCAGAGCCAGACATCCAGCGGTCTCCCATTTTTCTCTCACCGCTCCGGGTGCTGCTCAGACTTACTTTGACAGCCTGGATGTTGCTGCCACCTCTGGTGCAGCAATGGTAGCGCAACCTGCTCTGCAGGGAACAGCTCCAGAGGCTAAGTCCTCATGCCGTGCTACTGGGCATGCCCGCAAGTTTACCTCTCAGTGGAGAGCAGGGGTCACGTGTTCAGGTCCTGTGTCGGATCTGATTGGTCCTTCCTAAAACCAGGGGAAGAGTCTTGAGGAGATCATTTGCATATTCCCAGTGCCTTCTGGGATAAGTGAAGAGTCTCCGCGAGCTCAACGATCACTGGGTTTTGGCCGTTGCAGCTGAAAAGAGGAAATCGGAAAACCAGGGGAAGAGTCTTGAGGAGATCATTTGCATATTCCCAGTGCCTTCTGGGATAAGTGAAGAGTCTCCGCGAGCTCAACGATCACTGGGTTTTGGCCGTTGCAGCTGAAAAGAGGAAATCGGAAAACCAGGGGAAGAGTCTTGAGGAGATCATTTGCATATTCCCAGTGCCTTCTGGGATAAGTGAAGAGTCTCCGCGAGCTCAACGATCACTGGGTTTTGGCCGTTGCAGCTGAAAAGAGGAAATCGGAAAACCAGGGGAAGAGTCTTGAGGAGATCATTTGCATATTCCCAGTGCCTTCTGGGATAAGTGAAGAGTCTCCGCGAGCTCAACGATCACTGGGTTTTGGCCGTTGCAGCTGAAAAGAGGAAATCGGAAAACCAGGGGAAGAGTCTTGAGGAGATCATTTGCATATTCCCAGTGCCTTCTGGGATAAGTGAAGAGTCTCCGCGAGCTCAACGATCACTGGGTTTTGGCCGTTGCAGCTGAAAAGAGGAAATCGGAAAAACCGAATTTTGGCTCATCTTTCATCGTTTTTAAGAAATCTCAAGATGGAAGAGGCCAGGAGCCATTTGGTGAGCTGCATTTCTTGCTACATGTTCACAGACTTACCAGTGGAAAAGCCAAACTTCACATGCCACAAATGCAAGCTTGTGTCCCTGTTGGAGGAAAAGTTGCAAAATCTCGAAGAGAGGTTAGCTACGTTGAAGATCATTAAGGAAGGTGAAGAGTTCTTGGACAGAGCAGAATTATCTCTTCATGTTACAGAAAGAGAAGAAATTCGAAGTGCACCTGAAGAAACAGAGGAATGGAGACATGTGACCCAGAGAAGCAGGAGGATCAGGAGGCAGTCAGCACCCATACTGCTCAGAAACCAGTACCAGGCTCTCACGCAGGAAAACAATGAAGAAATACATCAGGATAAGACTTTGCCAACAAGCAGCAACCTTGTACGCCTTCAGAGTCCTCCTGGATGGAGAAAGAAAAATGTTGTGAAGAAACGGAGAGTGGTGGTCATGGGGGATTCCCTGTTGAGAGGAACAGAGGCCGCTATCTGCAGACCGGATATAACTACAAGAGAAATGTGCTGTCTTCCAGGTGCAAAAATTAAAGATGTGTCTGACAGGATATCAGGACTCTTCAGACCTACAGATGAATACCCATTCCTGCTACTACATGTGGGGACAAATGACACTGCAAGAAACGACCTGGAAACCATCTGTAGAGACTTTGAAGACTTAGGTAAGAAAGTGAAAGAACTGGGAGCGCAGGTGGTCTTCTCTTCCATCCTCCCAGTGGATGGCCATGGAACAAGGAGGTGGAATAAGATTCTGCAGGTGAACAACTGGCTACGTCGATGGTGCCGTCAGCAACGATTTGGATTTCTGGATCACGGAGTGAACTACTTATACGATGGACTACTTGCTAGAGATGGGGTGCACCTTACGAAGACTGGTAAGCATGTATTTGGAAGTCGCCTTGCTACACTTGTAAGGAGAGCTTTAAACTAGAACAACATGGGAAGGGAAGCAAAAGACCAGAAAAAGCCATACACCTGACAAATGCTATTGAGAACTCTGCTATTAGAAGTGGAAAGGAAGAACAAAGACGAAAGAATCTAATTTATAAAAATATTGGAGAAAGAGAAACCAATCACAAACTAAAATGTTTCTATACTAATGCACAAAGCATGGGCAACAAACAAGGAGAATTGGAACTACTAACACAGGAAAAGAAATATGATGTCATTGGAATCACTGAAACTTGGTGGGACAATACACATGATTGGAATACAAGACTAGAAGGATACAACTTATTTGCAAGAAACAGACTTGATAAACGAGGAGGAGGTGTCGCATTGTATGTTAGAAACGCGTATATCTGCACAGAGATTGAAGCTTCAGAGACTGGGAGTTCTGTGGAAACTGTTTGGGTAAGAATACAAGGACAGAACAATGGAAAGGACACCATTGTAGGCATTTACTACAGGCCGCCTGTGCAAGCTGAAGCTATGGATGAACTCTTTATGCATCAAATGGCCAAGTTCTCCAAAAAATATGACATAGTTGTCATGGGAGATTTCAACTATCCAGACATTTGTTGGGAATCTCTCTCAGGCAAAACTAACAGGTCAAGGAAATTCTTATCCTCTCTTGCTGACAACTTTATCTTCCAAAAGGTAAGGGAGAAAACAAGGGGAACTGCTACCTTGGATCTAATCCTTATAAACAGGGAGGAAATGGTTGAGGAGGTAAAAGTGGCTGGGACCCTAGGAGGTAGCGACCATGCTATTTTAGAATTTTGGATAACTAGAGGCGGAAGACCTGTGAAGACTCAGACGTCAAGGTTAGATTTCAGAAAGGCAGATTTTAAGGGATTCAGAAAGAGAATTGGAGGGATCCAATGGCTGGATATCCTTAAAGACAAAAATGTCCAGGAAGGATGGGAAATCTTGAAAAATGAAATTCTCAAAGCACAGTTGTTAACAATTCCGAAAAGAGGGAAGAATAGGAAGCAGTTAAGGAAACCAGGATGGATGAACACAGAACTTAAGCACATGCTAAAAAGGAAGAAAAAAATGTTTATAAAATGGAAAGAGGGAGGCATATCTAAAGAAGAATATAATGCTGTCTGCAGAACCTGCAGGGCACAAATCAGATTAGCTAAAGCTGAAAATGAATTGAGGTTTGCAAGAGATGTCAAAAGCAATAATAAAGGATTTTGGGGATATGTCAAAAGTAAAAGAAAAGTCAAAGATGCTATAGGATTTTTACAGGATGAAAATGATGAAATGGTAAGACAGGATGTTGAGAAGGCTGAACTTTTAAATTCCTATTTTGCATCTGTTTTCTCTCAGAAAGGAAATGTAACATCAACTGTTATTCACTGTCCTATTAAGGGAATAGAAGAATCCAGGATATCTATAAACAGAAAGATAGTGAGGAAACACTTAGCTAGCCTAAATGAATTCAAGTCTCCAGGTCCAGATGAATTACACCCCAGAGTACTGAAGGAGATAGCAGAAGAAATTTTTGAACCCCTCTCTATAATCTTTGAAAATTCTTGGAGAACAGGAGAAGTGCCAGAAGACTGGAGAAGAGCAAATGTTGTTCCTATCTTCAAAAAGGGGAAGAAGGTGGACCCAGGTAACTATAGGCCGGTGAGTCTGACTTCTATACCAGGAAAGATCTTTGAACAAATTATTAAACAACATGTATGTCAATACCTGGATAAGAATGAAGTGATTAAACAGAGTCAGCATGGGTTTGTAACTAATAAGTCATGTCAGACTAACTTAATTTCCTTCTATGACGGTATCACTGATTGGGTGGATCAAGGAAATGCTGTAGATATAGTATATCTTGACTTCAGCAAAGCATTTGACAAAGTCTCTCATACAATCCTTATTGAAAAAATGATTAAGTATGGAATGGACAAGGCAACTGTTAGGTGGATTCATAACTGGCTTAGTGATCGGAACCAAAGAGTGGTCGTAAATGGCTGCACATCCAGTTGGAAGAATGTCTCAAGTGGGGTACCACAGGGCTCTGTCCTGGGCCCTGTATTGTTCAACATCTTTATCAACGATTTAGATGAAGGCATTGAGGGTAAACTGATTAAATTTGCTGATGACACAAAGCTAGGAGGGATAGCTAATACTAGAGAAGAGAGAGAGAGGATTCAAAAAGATTTAAATAAACTGGAGAAGTGGGCAGCAACAAACAGAATGGTTTTTAACAGGGAGAAATGCAAAGTACTACATCTGGGCAATAAAAATGGAAAAAGCATATATAGAATGGGAGGAATAGGGCTAAGTGACAGCACATGTGAAAAAGACTTGGGTATACTAATAGATCACAGACTGAATATGAGTCAACAGTGTGATGCAGCAGCAAAAAAGGCAAATGCAATTCTAGGATGTATTAACAGAAGCATACAGTCTAGATCACGTGAAGTCATTATTTCCCTCTACTCCTCTTTGGTCAGACCTCATCTGGAATATTGTGTCCAGTTTTGGGCACCACATTTTAAAAAAGACATCAACAAACTGGAGCAAGTTCAGAAAAGAGCGACCAGAATGGTGACCGGTCTGCAAACCCTGTCTTATGAGGAAAGGTTGCAGGATTTGGGAATGTTTAGTTTGCAAAAGAGAAGACTGAGAGGAGACTTAATAGCTGTCTACAAATATCTAAAGGGCTGTCACATTGTAGAAGGATCAACTTTATTCTCATTTGCACAAGGAAAGACTAGAAGCAATGGGATGAAACTGAATGGGAGGAGACACAGATTAGATATTAGAAAAAACTTTTTGACAGTTAGAGTGATCAATGAGTGGAACAGGCTGCCACGAGAAGTGGTGAGTTCTCCTTCAATGGAAGTCTTCAAACAGAGGCTGGACAGACATCTGACTGGGATGATTTAGCGAATCCTGCTTTGAGCAGGGGGTTGGACCAGATGGCCCAGGAGGTCCCTTCCAACTCTACGATTCTATGATTCTATGATTCTATGATTCCCAGGGTCCTTCAGCAGACTGAAAGGATTGAAATTTTTGATGTTTTTTTACTCCTCTCAACAGCCCAAACAAGTTTCTAAAAGGATGAGTTTGCAACTACTTTACTTTTGGAGAAAATTCAAAACATTCATTATTCAATAGGGCCCAAAATAGCAAAAACCAGCGGTTTGAATGAACACTCACATTTCTTGGTAGAATCGTGCAGGATTTAAATTTTTGATGTTTTTCTACTCCTCTCAACAGCCCAAACAAGTTTCTAAAAGGATGAGTTTGCAACTACTTTACTTTTGGAGAAAATTCAAAACGTTCATTATTCAATAGGGACCAATAGCAAAAAGCAGCGGTTGCTATATAAAACTTGCTGCAAGTTGGCCTCCGCCTGCTGCATGATTGATCCTGGGCTTCAACACAGCCAGTTGTCGCTCGGAAGTGCTGTCCGCACAGAGAAAAACACTAGCTCCTGTGTTAGTGGGGTTCAGTAACGTCTGCTGGTACCCTGCTATGTGGATTGCAATGTCTCCTGCCGCCTCCACATTCAAAAACCATCAGGCCTCTGCCTGCTCCATGCTTGATCCTGGGCTCCAACAATGCCAGTTCGTGTTCAGAAGTGCCATCTTCACAGAGAAAAACACACTAGCTCCTGTGTTAAGGCCCTTTTACATTTAGCGATGCACCAGCGATCCGACCAGCGATCCGACCCGGTCAGGATCACTGGTGCATCGCTAAATGATCGCTAGTGAGCTTTCATACAGAAAGATCTCACAGCGATGCAGCAGCGACGCAGCGCACGATACTTACCATTCACACACAGCGATCCTGGCGTCCTCCCGCCCGCCTCCACGCTTCGCTCGTCGTCACAGCAGAAAGTCTCAGCAGGAAGCGCCCGACGAGAAATGGAGCCGGACATTCTCGCGCGATCAGCGATGGACAGCGGGGGAGCCGGTCACTGGTAAGTATCACACATAGCGATATCGCTAGCAATATCGCTATGACGTCACAAAACCAGTGACGTTTTAGCGATATTGCTAGCGATATCGCTTAGTGTAAAACCCCCTTTAGTGGGGTTAAGTAACTTCTGCTGTTCCCCTGCTGTGTGGACGGCAATGTCTCCTGCTGCCTCCACATTCAAAAACCATCAGGCCTCTGCCTGCTCCATGCTTGATCCTGGGCTTGGGGTTGGCAGAACACGTACAGCGCCACTCTCCAGATCTGTACCCGGCTCCACAACATTGACCCAATGGGCAGTGAGGGAAAGGTATCGTCCCTGTCCATGGTTACTGGTCCACGCATCGGTGGTCAGGTGGACCTTGCTACTGACGGCATTAAGTAGTGCATGTTTTATTTTTCCCTCCACATGTTTTTGCAGGGCAGGGACGGCTTGCCTGCTGAAATAAAAGCGGCTGGGCATGGTGTATTGTGGGACTGCCAATGCCATGAAGTTCCGGAAGGTGTCAGTCTCCACCAGTCTGAATGAGAGCATTTCAAGGGCCAGTAGTTTGGCAATGCCAGCATTCAGAGCCTGTGCTCGGGGATGATTTGCCGAGTATGGCCGGGTTTTATCCCATGCCTGTGCTACCGATGGCTGTAGAGTTTCCTGGGAGTGTGAGGATGACTGGGAAAGTGGTGCTGTGGGTGGAATGTCACTGGGTCTTCGGACAACAGTGCCAGAGGTTCTTCCTTGGCGATCCTGTGAGGAAGCCGAACCAGCTGTGTGTGAGCTGGAGGAAGAGGCGCCAACACGAGCTGAAGAGGTGGTAGGTGGTGCGGTACGCTGGCCTACGTCTTCAGTGTGTCTGTGTAACTCCACCTCGTGCTTGGTCTGCACATGTTTCCACATATTTGTGGTATTGAGGTTGCTGACATTTTTCCCTCTTTTGACTTTCTGATGACACAGCTTGCATTTGACAAAGCAAATGTCATCTGCAACTGTGTCAAAAAAGGACCACGCACTGCAAGTCTTGGGAGCGCCCACTTTGGCTTTTGAAAGAGGAATGCTCCTAACGGGTGCCGAAGTGGAGGCTACAGGCAACCAAGTCTGCCCCCTCCCTCTCCCTCCTGGGAGAGGTCCTTGACCTCACGCCATGATGGGTCAAGGACCTCATCATCTACACTCCCCTCTTGAAACACCTGCTTCTCCTGGGTTGTCTCGCCAGCACCGTACACACCAGAAAGTGGCACCTGAGTCTCATCATCTGATGCGTACCGAGGTGTGCTGACCATAGGCACTGGCCCACCCGCCTCTTCAGATTCCGAGGGACAAAGAAGTTGCGCATCACTGCATACTCTCTCTTCTTCACATTCTTGAATGCTGCTTGGCTGGCCCCCTCTTTCCAAGCCAACAGATTCAGAGAACAGAAGTAGAGACTGATGGCTCCTGTCCAGGGCTCTCTGACTGCCTGGGCACTTTGGCAGGTGGTGAAGAGACAGATGGTTGCTCTTCAGTGCTCTGGCCCTGAGAGGACGTGGAAGTCATTGAAGTCGATGCGTTATCTGCCATCCATCCGACAACGGCTTCAATTTGTTCCTCCCGCAGCAGTGGGGTACGGCGAGGTCCTACAAAGCTGCGCATAAAGGACTGTTGCCTACTAAAACTGGGGGATGCTGACTAATTGGTGCCCGCAGCAGGCACAGAATCCCCACGTCCTCTCCCTGCTGAAACTCCACGCCCACGGGCCTTACTTCCTGCCTTCTTCATCTTGGTATACTGATAAAGATAGGCAGAAAAGTACAAAGGGGGGGCTTAGTGTGCTTATTCCTGAACAGCTGGTAACAGGTATAAGAAACACTAATTTTATGAAGTGTGTGTGTGGACTACACTTTAATAGGAGCTAATGTGGCCTACACAACTGTCAAATGGAGTGTTTGGTGAACTTTATTTTGTTTTTGTTTTTTGTAAAAACTAAAAGGATGTGACCAAAGATTTGAACACGATAGTATCACAAACTTTTTGGAGCTATTACAATGCAGGAAGGTAACCTACAATGCAAAAGATGAGGCTCCAAAAAATAGGGTAATACTAATCTGGCTGCAGCTGAAGGGCACAAGCCAGAAAAAAGGCTCCTCTATCTACTCCTATATAGTGTTTGCAACCAACCAATGTAGATGGATACGGATGGATGCACACTAATAGGAGAATAAAAAATGAGCTGCAATAAAAGAAAAATGTGTGAGGCAGTGACGCACACTGAGCGGCCTACAACCAGACGTAGCTGAAGGACACACTACTCAGCGTGAGCTGCACTCACACACAGGGACCTCTCAGACAGCCGTGAACAGTGCAGCAAACTGAGGTTGCTGACATTTTTCCCTCTTTTGACTTTCTGATGACACAGCTTGCATTTGACAAAGCAAATGTCATCTGCAACTGTGTCAAAAAAGGACCACGCACTGCAAGTCTTGGGAGCGCCCGCTTTGGCTTGAAAGGCTGCAGAAAGGCTCCGCTGTCTACTCCTATAGTGTTTGCAACCAACGTATATGGATACGGATGGATTCACACTAATAGGAGAATGAAAAATTTGCAGCAAGAAAAAGAAAAAATTTGTATGAGGCAGTGACACGCTGAACGTCCTACAAGCAGACGTGTCTGCAGGACACACTACACAGTGTGAGCTACACTCACACAGACCTTGCAGACAGCTGTGACTAGCGCTGCTGCAAGGCAAAAGAAAGCTGGCTCATAGCATTATGGGAACTTCCGATTCCGGTATTCGATATGCTAAAAGTATCGGAAACTCAGTATCGGAATTCCGATACAGTGAATATCGGCCGATACCCGATACTTGCGGTATCGGAATGCTCAAACTAATCCCAAATATCATACCTCACTGTTTTTTTCTGGAGGATATCCCACTCAGAGTCCTCCCTTGGTTGACTAACCCCAAATACGTGGATGTTTATGATCTGTGGGATGGTCTCCCAAACATTCCTATCTCCCATCTCTTGTGAGGTGATATACCATGTGTGGAGGGTTGGCCGAGAGATGCTACAAAACGTCCTAAGGACTTCTTGCAGAAACAGCATGTCCATTTCATCTTAAAATTTAAAGCAGACCTGAAGCATTCCTTGGATCTGTTATGGCTGGAGCTCATGGTTAAGCTCCATTCTATCTCCAAACTAGTGTCTAAACTATATGCTAATCTTATCAAGCCACCAGAGAACTTCGAGCCTCTTTATATAACCTCTTGGGAATCGGAGCTAAAGATAACCCTATCTCACCAAGAAGTGAGTCAAGTGCTTGCCAACTCTCACGGTTTTTCCAGGTGTATTCTATTACAGGAGAATGCATTCAAGATTCTGGTACAAAACTCTGGAACGCTTGGTCCACCTAGGTTTAAGCAATACACCATTGTGTTGGAGATGTTCTGGTGCAATAGGATCTCTTGTGCATATTTTCTGGTTTTGCCCGGGTATTTCAACTTTCTGGAAAGATATTAATGGCTCACTTCGTTGTATGGGTTTGACACCAACAGATCTTACTCCTCAAGAGATTTTATTGTCACTCCCTTCGAAAACTTTTTGAATGGAAAATATGCTGGAATATTTAGCGGTTGCCATGTCGCGTTTGGAGAGCCCCTGTGTGCTTAAACATTGGAGCTCTCCCACAAGTGACCCCATTTTGGAAACTAGACGCCCCAAGGAACTTATCTAGATGCAGAGTGCTCACTTTGAACCCCCAGGTGCTTCACAATTGATCAGTAAATAAAAAAGGTACTTTTTTTTCACAAAAATTTTCTTTTAGCCTATTTTTTCATTTTCACATGGGCAACAGGATAAAATGGATCCTAAAATGTGTTAAGCAATTTCTCCTGAGTACACCGATACCTCATATGTGGTCATAAACCACTGTTTAGGCGCAAGGCAGGGTCCGGAAGCGAAGGAGCGCCATTTGACTTTACATTTATTACATTTATTACATTTATTTATACATGGTTATTATTTCACCCCTCAGTCGTCTTTTTTCTAGACTAAATAATCCTAATTTTGCTAATCTCTCTGGGTATTGTAGTTCCCCCATCCATTTATAAGTGTGACCTGCTGTCTTCAGCACGGGTCCCTGTCAGGACAGGAAACCCAACTGAAGCGAGGGAAAGGTACCGCCCTTTTATCTTCAGTAGGGTTCCTGTCCTGACTGGGCGGATCCCCTCTCTCATGTGTGCCATCATGGGAGACGGGAAAAAGGGTTTTCCACCAACATAGAAGAGGATTCTTTACAGTTAGGGTAGAGAGAATCTGGAATTCCCTTCCTGAGGAGGTGGTGATGGCAAACTCAGTCGAAGGGTTCAAGAGGGGCCTGGATGTCTTCCTGGAGCGTAACAATATTGTATCTTACAGTTATTGTTAGGTTTTTTAGAAGGACATAGATCTGGGGATTTATTCTGACCGAATTTTATAGGCTGGACTGGATGGACTAATGTCTTTTTTCGGCCTTACTAACTGTTACTATGTTACTAAGGTCGAATGTACGACTGAAAACATTCAAGAATTTTGGAACTGGATGCTTTGTACAATAAAGGAACTGTTAAATTCAATTTTCCCTCTTGAGTGCCAAGTCTTTACTATAATCTATAGTGGATTGGATACCGTACTTCTGCACCTCCCTCTGTCATCGAGTGCTGTGTTTTTTCTAATTCATCCGCATCCATAGGCTTATATGGGTGCGAGTGAGCTGAGACTCTGTCATGTGTCAGTGGCAATCTCTGTATGCTACCATTTCACTCGGACACTGAAAACGGCTGGGGAAAAAAACCGTGATGGGAGCTGTCCCGTAGATGAATACTGGTCCGAGTGCTATGTGATGTTTTATTGCATAGCACTCGTCCGTATTCATCGCTGGAGTTACTCCGGCCTCAGGATGGGAGTCCTGCATTTGGGGCACGACAGGGGATATTAAGGACTGAACTATTCCACCCATCCTCCTATGCTGCCTTCTGAGGGTGATCTTCAGAGAAACAGGGATGAACCCCCCCCAATTTTTTATTACCTACACTGATTTTTTTCGTGAGCACTTTGTAATAGTCTGTGTCACATATATATTCTATTGGTGTTTGAATTAGTTTACCTGTTATATATTAAAAGTTAAGCTTTATGGTATCTCATGCTACAGAGTTATTGATCCTGGGCAATTGGTCCAAAGTGTCTATGGGAAATATGTGCACAGAAAACTTAGCATATCTGCAAGAAAAAGTGACAGGTTGTGTTTGAAGCACACACCCCAGGTCAGTTTACACTGCATAAAAAAAGCCCAGCGGGCAGGAGGTTTTTATAAATCCCATCCACATTGCTGAACTGTAAGAAGCTGTGTTTTTGATGGAACAAAAATATGTCGTGTCAAAAACGCAACAAAATCTCATTGTGGACACAGAGCCTAAGGCTGGAGTGGAGTCACATCGGATGCGATACAAGTAAGTTCTCCGTCTCCTCCATGGCCTGACTTGGTGTATATCGGACTGCACTGGGATGACATCCGAGTGCAGTGTGAAGTTTCACTAAGACCCTTTGCTAATCCTTTGCATCTAATTTGGTTGTGCCTTTTTTTGCTTTCTGCTTTGTTGCTAAGGTTCAGAGTACTCCCTGCTGGGGGCAGCGCTGGGCACCGCTCATACGTTACAGCTTGTGGCAGATTGTTCAGTCCCCTGGTGTGTTGATTGAATTAGTGGCCTACCTAATTACCTAACTACCTTCACCTGTTTGAGTATCCTATTGGCTTACAGCAGCCAGGTGTGTCACAATGGAACAATTGGAACACGTGTCACAATAGGCGGCCCAGACTGTCTTCCAGCTGTGCGGCAGCAGCCAGCTTCAGTCTGCTGAGGTAACCTCAGCAGACAGGTAGAGAGGGGGGTATGCACGCTCGTTGGTTACAACACCCAGCATCTGGAGAGATAAGGTTTCCAAAAAAAAGACAGAATTGAATTGAAATCAAAGCCATATTTGAATGCTTTTTTCAACTTTGGTTGCTCTGCATTAGCTTTTTCTTGGTCCAAGTTGCACATTTCAAATGCCAAATACATATGGCTTGATTTAACTTGACCAACTCTGCTACATCATCTCCACCTATATATGGAAGGCATTGTATTGTATTCAGTCTGCAATTGAAATCATCTATCTTGGCTTTTGCTGCTTGGTAGGTACAGGTGTGATCTGGGCCTGACTGGGACTAAAATTCAGCCCTGGCATTTGAAGGAGCACAGGCCCACTTGTTGCATCGTGAAAATGCAATCTGTGTGAACCTGTAGATTACAAGACGTGAGGCGAGCGTAACACGACTATATAACATACAGTCTCAGAAGGCCAAGTATAACAGTTCAGTCCTATTTATTGCTCTAAGGCCGAGGTCATACAAGCATATAACATGGCTGAGTGCTATGTGATAAAACATCCCATAGCACTCGGCCCAGTGTTACTCTATGGTGCAGCTCAAATCTGTGATTATTTTCTCATGTCGATTGGACATGAGAACAATAGCTGCATGCTGCGACAGGCAGTGAGTCTATGGATGCATGTGAAACATTGGACTGCATTCTGATGTCATCCCAGTGCAGTCCGATATACGCCGAGACAGGTAATAGAGGAGATGGAGAAATTACTTTTTCCATCCACTCTGCACCTGAGCTGCGATTCTGTCATGCGAGAGGATGGGAGCAGACAACACTGATACTAGGTTCCCGCTTGCAGCAAAGATGGAGCACAGGGTTATTGGCATATCGCATCCGATGCTCTCGCATCAGATTTTATGCACTCTTGTGATTACAGCCTTAGTTGCAGTACCAATAAAAGTTGCTACTTTACACAGAGCGGGGTCTCGTAGATAATGAAGATGATGCTGTGCTCTCCATAGTGCTACGGCCTCTTCATATAGCTGATGGGCAGGGAGTCAGATACTCACTGAACTATTATTGATGACCTATATCTATAACTTTGATAAACAAAAACAACTGAGTGTAAATCCAATAAAATACAAATTTTATTAAGTATTCAATATACAAAAGTTCATATAGATGTACATAAAAGCATAAAAGGGTTCACATACGGGGAATGAGCAGACAAGAAAGTATATAGAAACCGGGCCTTAGATAAACATCAAGAGGTGGGAAGAAGGTTTAAAGTCATATAGGTTATATATGTGTACCATAATGCACGGCTTTAAAGTGCATGTGCCAGAATGTAAACCATAAAAAAAGAGTAGATTCAATAGACGTGCCGGGTGCAGGGTCTCCTGTGAGATCCCTAGCAGTTTCTCATATATCAAAAATGCATATTGTAGCAAATGTCACTCTTACCCATAATTCCGCGCTAAGAGTTCCTGGAGCACACAGCCCCAATGCGCGTTTCCCCCGAGGAAGCCAACGCCAAAGCACTTACTCTCCGGCGGTACACAACTGACACGATGACATGATGTCATCATGTCAGCTGTTTCACATGCTGATTGGTGGAGGAAGTGGCCGGAGGTCATTTATATTTCACAGTCAGCTTGAAGACTTACACTTGTTCCTCTTCAGCAGTTTATTGTAAAATAATTCACACTGCTGCTGCGCCCGGCGTCTATCATTATTTGCATCTCTGACGGTCACGTCAATAGCGCTCCAGAGAATGAGCTGCTGAGCTCCTGATTGGCTGCAGCACTACTGACGAGACAACAGAACTGTAGACGCTGCATCTGCACAGTGTGAATAAAGCACAGGTTGTTATTTTTAAAACAAACAACGTGGGGGGTAGTGCCATGTGATGTTTTATCGGATAGCACTCAGCCCAGTGTTATTCTATGGGGCAGAGGAGATCAGTAATTATTTTCTCATGTCAAATCGTCATGAGAGAACAATGGCAGCATGCTGTGATTGGCAGCGAGACTCGGCTCACTCGAACCCATATAAGCCTATGGGTCTTAGTGAAACTTCACACTGCACTCGGATGTCATCCCAGTGCAGTCCGATATACACAAAGTCAGGCCATGGAGGAGATGGAGAAATTACTTTCTCCGTCTCCTTCGCTTCTGTGCTGTGATTCTCTCATGAGAGAGGATTGGAGCACAGAGCACGGACACTCAGATCACGCTTGCAGCACAGCTGGAGCCGAGTATCATTAGTATATCGCATCCGATGTGACTCCACTCCAGCCTTAGGCTATGGTGCGTTTTTGACACTACATATTTTTGTTCCATCAAAAATGCAGCTTCTTACAGATCAGCAATGTGGATGGGATTTATAAAAACCCCGCTGGGCTTTTTTTATGCAGTGTAAACTGACCGGGAGTGTGTGCTTCAAATTCACAACCTGTCACTTTTTCTTGCAGATATGCTAAGTTTTCTGTATACATTTTTCCCATAGACACTTTGGACCGATTGCCAAGGATCAATAACTCTGTAGCAAGAGATATCATAAAACTTAACTTTTAGGCTATGTGCACACGTAGCGGATCTCTTGCGGAAATTACCGTGAGAATTCCAGATTCCATTCCGCGGGAGAATCGCATTTAAAATCAGGCTGGGCTCCTGAGCGCTGGGCGTCGGGATGGAGGAAGCGCCGTCCGCGGGTCCTCCGGGGCTCAGCGTCCGAGCGGGCGCAGGAACAGCACGGCGGGGGTCCTGGGGCTCTGCCGTGGCTGCCGCACCGCCCTCTCCCCCTCTGCCGGTGATTCCCTACTCTGGAGCAGCTCAGGAGCCTTGAGGGAGCGGCCGCTTCCGGGTCGCGCTCCTCTGACGTCACGCGCAGGGCACGCTGGGGAAGGGGCGTGCCCGCGTGACTTCGGGAGGCGGCGCCGACAATTCAAGATGACGGCGCCCATGGTGAAGACCGCCGATCGGTGAAGAGAGATCCCAGCGGTATGGCGGGGGGGAGGGGCTGTGGGGGTAACCGGAGGAGGCGGAGAGTGCAGTGGATCCCCCTTACATAAGGGGGATGACCACAGAAGACGCACTCATGCCCAAGGCTTCAGAATGGAAGTGGGGCAAGACGAGCAGCGTCAGCAGCGACAGCAGCAGCGACAGCAGCAGCGTCAGCAGCAAGACCTCTCGCCAGATGCCAGGCCGAGCCACCAACATACCAGGAGCAGTCGTTCAAGTGGTAGGAGCAGCAGTCATAAACGCAATCGGCATGACTCTGGGACGTCCAGGAGAAACGTCACGACTGCATCTGAGGAGCCTCCGAGATCGGTACCCCTGATTGACAGCGGTGGTGAGTGATCTACGTGAATGTCACCCTTATGGTAATGGGGTTCCATTTTCTCTGTTTGATCACTAGGGGGCGAGGAAGGCCAGCAGCAAAACCAAAAATAGAGAATGCGCCCTATGTAAAAACCCGCTGGCAGATCAGTGGCAGAAAGATCTCTGCGCTGACTGTATTAACAGGACTATACAGAAGGAGACCCCTGATTTGGTGACTAGTCTGAAGGAGTTAATACATCAGGAGGTGAAAGGTTCCCTAAAGGCAGCCCTTAAAAAGAAAAGAAACCGTAGAAGGAGCTCCGATTCAGAGGCCTCGCCAAAGCAGAAGGGGCGGGATAGATCTTTGTCCCCCTCCACCTCCTCTTCCTCTACGCAGTCCTCAGAATCCTCCTCGGACAGCGATACAGGCGGCCGTCCATGTTTCCCAACGGAGGACGTAGAAAAACTGGTCAAGGCCATTAGAGCTACAATGGGCCTTTAAAGAAGAAAAAACTCCCAAATCATTAGAGGATGTAATGTTTGGAGGACTGGAGGAAAAGCGAAAGCGTACCTTCCCTGTAAATGATAAAATAAAAGCGCTAATTGACAGGGAATGGAAAAAGACAGAGCGGTCAGGGGGCTTACCTTCCACATCAAAGAGGAGGTACCCCTTTGACCAGAAGGACTCAGAAACCTGGGAAAAAGTCCCAAAAATTGATGGGGCTGTAGCCAGATCCTCAAAAAAGGTATCCCTACCATTAGAAGATTCTGGCGTGTTGAAAGACCCGCTTGATAAGAAAGCAGATGGGTTTCTGAAGCACATCTGGGAAGCTTCAGCAGGGGGATTGAAGCCAGCAATAGCCGGTACCTGTACCGCTCGTGCCCTCATGGTCTGGCTGCAACAAATAGAGGACCAGATCAAGGATAGAGTTCCTAGAGACGAAATTCTAGCTAATCTAACATTGGTGCACGGAGCAGCGGCTTTCCTGGCCGATTCCTCTGCAGACTCTGCAAGATTGACAGCTAGAGCAGCAAGCCTGTCAAATGCGGCAAGACGAGCCCTGTGGCTTAAAGGGTGTCCCGGAGATTTACCCTCTAAGCACAAGTTATGTTCCATTCCATGCGATGGCCAATTCCTCTTCGGGAAAAAACTAGAAGAGATTTTGGAGCATGCGGGGGATAGGAAGAAAAGCTTTCCCCGATTTCCGGGAGAACCTAAGAAGCAGCCCTTTCGGAGGAGGAGATTTAACAGGGGTCTTCCCCCGGGAGATAGAAAAAGCTGGGACTTTAAAGAAAAAAGAGGATCGGGCTATATGTTTAAAGGGCCCTCCACTTCCTCCAAAAAATCTCCCCAATGACATTGGGCCGGAGGTAGGGGGAAGGCTTTCTCTCTTCCTTTCCGCCTGGGCAAATATCTCCCCCAGTACATGGATCCTAAATATAATCAAGGACGGCTTAAAATTAAAATTCATCCGTCCGCCCAGGCATACCTTCATAATAACATCCAGAAGGAAAGCCCAAGAGCAACAGCTGGCCCTGGAGACGGAAGTCTTGGGACTAGTGAAAAAACAAGTCCTACAGGAAGTCCCAGCGCAAGAAGAAGGAAGGGGGTTCTACTCCCCCCTCTTCTTAATACAAAAACCAGATGGCTCTTGGAGAACCATTGTCAACCTGAGGAGACTCAATCAGTGGATAGACAATTGCTCCTTCAAAATGGAGTCAATCAACACGGCCACAAAGATCCTGTTCCAGCATTGCCTCATGGCAGTGATAGACTTAAAAGATGCCTACTATCACATCCCAATCCATCGGGAGTATCAGAGATGTCTTTTCTGCGATCCAGGGACATAGTGATCGTCCCATACTTAGACGACTTTCTGGTAATAGGGAGGTCGGAATCCCACTGCACACTTCAAGTGAAGGAAGTAATAGCAACTCTAGTAGGACTAGGATGGATAGTAAACATCCCCAAGTCAAGGATAACCCCAGTAAAAGAGCAATCCTTCCTAGGGTTGATATTGGACTCCGAGCAACAACGCTGCCTCCTACCAGAGGAAAGTGACCAAGATAAGAGGCCTAGCTCGCACAGCAATACAAAGGCCAAATATGACACTGAGGAACGCAATGTCCCTTTTAGGCTCACTGACATCATGTATACCCGCAGTAACATGGGCGCAGTACCACTTAAGGCAACTACAGTGGGAAGTCCTGTCAGTGCAGAAACAATTAAAAGGGCATTTAGAAGGCAAACTATGTCTCTCAGTGGCTGTAAGAGATTCCCTGCTCTGGTGGACTGTAGAAAAGAATCTAACAGCTGGTGTCCCGTGGCAAAAACCAGTTGAGGACATCATTACGACAGACGCGAGTGCCACAGGGTGGGGAGCACACCTGAGATCCAATACAATACAGGGGACCTGGTCCTCACTAGAAAGCGATCAGAATTCAAATGTAAAAGAACTATGGGCAGTGGAAAAAGCCGTGAAACATTTCCTTCCCTTACTTCAGGGCCGCCACACCCGGGTCATGACGGACAATCAGGCAGTAGTAGCCTACATCAATCATCGGGGGGAACGAGATCTCGGGGCCTCATGCAAATATCAGATCTACTCTTCCAGCTAGCAGAACAACATCTCTTATCCATCACAGCATTGCACATAAAGGGGGCAGAAAATATACAAGCAGACTTCCTGAGTCGCAGGCATCTAAGACAAGGGGAATGGTCCCTAAACTCCCGAGTCTTCCAACAAATAGTTCAGGCCTGGGGCAGACCAGAAATAGACCTATTCGCTACCGCACACAACCGGAAGGTCAGGAAGTTCTGCCCGCTAAATCCAAGGGAAAACCCCTTCGCAGTAGATGCCCTACAAATACCCTGGAAGTTCATCCTGGCCTATGCATTTCCCCTGATAACAATGATCCCAGTAGTAGTCAGGAAAATCAGGGAGGATCGGGCAAGAATAATTCTTATAGCTCCTTTTTGGCCAAGAAGGCCTTGGTTCTCCCTTCTGAGGCTCATGTCAGTGACAGATCCATGGATGCTACCAGAGATTCCAGACCTGCTTTCCCAGGGACCAGTGGTCCACTCTCAGGTGAAGGGCTTCCATCTAGCAGCCTGGAATTTGAGAGGGCGCTACTGAGTCGCCAGGGATTCTCTCCAGGGTTAGTCTCCACCCTGTTGAAAAGTAGGAAACCAATAACATCCCAAATCTACGGTAGAACGTGGAAAAAGTTCCTAGACTTCCTGGGGGAACCTTTAGGGGATGTAGCTCCAGTGGGACCTATCCTAGAGTTCTTACAGTCGGGGCTGCAACTGGGGTTAGCCACTAACACACTCAAAGTTCAAGTCTCAGCTTTGGGGGCCCTATATAACTGCAATTTAGCAGCCAATAGGTGGGTGTCCCGGTTCATTAAGTCCTGTGGCAGGTCAAGGCCGGTCATTATCCCAAAGATACCACCCTGGGACCTGAAACTAGTTTTGGAGGCTTTAACCAAAGATCCCTTCGAACCACTACTAGAGCTGTCACCAAAGCTACTTACACTTAAAATGGTCTTACTGGTAGCCTTAACGTCAGCCCGAAGAGTCAGCGACCTACAAGCTCTGTCTATATGTCCTCCTTATACACAGATCTTGGATGACCGAGTGGTTCTAAGACCAGACCCGGCCTATCTCCCCAAGGTAGTCCAAAAGTTTCATAGGACTCAGGAGATCTCCTTGCCATCGTTCTGTAACAATCCCCAGAAACCCGGGGGAGCAAACATTCCATACATTAGATGTAAAAAGAGCCATAATACAATATATGTCAATAACTAGTCAGTGGAGGAAAGATCAGTCCCTTTTTGTAGCCTTTCAGGGTAGTAGAAAGGGGCACGGGGTAGCTAAAAGTACCATTGCCAGATGGATCAGGGAGGCCATTATGTTATCCTACTCCGCAAGTGGCGCTCCGGTTCCAGAAGGCATCAAGGCTCACTCCACCAGAGCCGTGGCTACCACCTGGGCAGAGAAGGCTGAGGTATCGATTGAGCAAATTTGTAAAGCCGCTACTTGGTCCTCACCTTCCACCTTTGTTAAACACTACCGACTTGATCTGTCTTCCTCTACTGACCTAACCTTTGGTAGAAGGGTGCTGCAAGCGGTGGTCCCTCCCTAAGGTGTCTTATTCTACAAAAGTCTCTCATGTGTGCCGTCATGGGAGACGGGAAAACACCAAGGTTACTTACCGGTAGCCGGTTTTTCCGGAGCCCATGACGGCACCTGTATATTCCCCCCCTTTTCACTCCTTTGGTGTGCACTATAGTTTGGGTGTTTTTTAGTTAGATAGATATAATGTGGTGATAGTTTTACCATGTGTACTAACCCGGGGGCCTCTCATGCTCTGTAAACCAACTGAAGCGAGGGAGAGGTACCGCCCTTTTATCTTCAGTAGGGTTCCTGTCCTGACTGGGCGGATCCCCTCTCTCATGTGTGCCGTCATGGGCTCCGGAAAAACTGGCTACCGGTAAGTAACCTTGGTGTTTCTCCTCCAGACGCAGAGAATGCCCCCTTGTGACCGTCACCTTCCTTGGTATAAACAGATCCTCGGAGAGATATTTGTATTGTCCCCTTTTATACTTATACATGGTTATTATTTCACCCCTCAGTCGTCTTTTTTCTAGACTAAATAATCCTAATTTTGCTAATCTCTCTGGGTATTGTAGTTCCCCCATCCCCTTTATTAATTTTTTTGCCCTCCTCTGTACCCGCTCTAGTTCCATTATATCTTTCCTGTTCACCGGTGCCCAAAACTGTACACAGTACTCCATGTGCGGTCTAACAAGAGATTTGTACAGAGGCAGTATAATGCTCTCATCATGTTTATCCAGACCTCTTTTAATGCACCCCATGATCCTGTTTGCCTTGGCAGCCGCTGCCTGGCACTGACTGCTCCAGGTAAGTTTATCATTAACTATGATCCCCATGTCCTTCTCCATGTCAGATTTACCCAGTGGTTTACCGTTCAGTGTGTAATGGTGATATTGATTCCTTCTTCCCATGTGAATAACCTTACATTTATCATCATTGTTAAACTGCATCTGCCACCTTTCGGCCCAAGTTCCCAACTTATCCAGATCCATCTGTAGCAGAATACTATCTTCTCTTGTATTGACTGCTTTACATAGTTATGTATCATCTGCAAATATCAATATTTTACTGTGCAAACCTTCTACCAGATCGTTAATAAATATGTTGAAGAGAATAGGTCCCAACACCGACCCCTGCGGTACCCCACTGGTCACAGCGACCCTGTTAGAGAATATACCATTTATAACCACCCTCTGCTTTCTATCACTAAGCCAGTTACTTACCCATTTACATTCATTTTCCCCCAGTCCCAGCATTCTCATTTTGTGTACCAGCCTCTGGTGTGGCAGATATACCACATCCAATGACTCACCTTGGTCCAGTCTATAGCTTACCTCTTCATAAAAACTGATTAGATTGGTTTGACAGGAGCGATTCCTCATAAACCCATGCTGATATGGCGTTAAACAGTTATTCTCATTTAGATAATCCAGAATAACATCCCTCAGAAACCCTTCAAATATTTTACCAACAATAGAGGTTAGACTTTACTGGCCTATAATTTCCAGGTTCACTTTTAGAGCCCTTTTTGAATATTGGTACCACATTTGCTATGCGCCAGTCCTGTGGAACAGACCCCGTCGCTGTAGAGTCTCTAAATATAAGAAATAATGGTTTGTCTATTACATTACTTAGTTCTCTTAGTACTCGTGGGTGTATGCCATCCGGACCCGGAGATTTATCTATTTTATTCTTATTTTGCCGGATTTGCACCTCTTCTTGGGTTAGATTGGTGACCATTAATATAGGGTTTTCTTTGTCTCTTGGCATTTCACCTAGCATTTCATTTTCCACCGTGAATACTGTGGAGAAGAAGGTGTTTAATATATTAGCTTTTTCCTCATCATCTACATCCATACTTTCCTCACAATTTTTTAATGGGCCTACACTTTCACTTTTGATTCTTTTACTATTGATATAGTTGAACTGCTTCGGATTAGTTTTACTCACCTTAGCAATGTGCTTCTCTGTTTCCTTTTTGGCAGCTTTAATTATTTTTTTAGATAAATTTTCTGCTTATAGTTTTTTAGAGCTTCAACGGTGCCATCCTGCTTTAGTAGTTTAAATGCTTTATTTTTACTGTTAATTGCCCCTCTTACTTTTTTGTTTAGCCACATTGGGTTTTTCCTGTTTCTTGTTCTTTTATTCCCACAAGGTATAAACTGCTTACAGTGCCTATTAAGGATGTTCTTAAACATTTCCCATTTATTTTCTGTATTCTTATTTCTGAGGACATTGTCCCAGTCAACCAGATTAAGGACATCTCTAAGCTGGTCAAACTTTGCCTTCCTAAAGTTCAGTGTTTTTGTGACCCCCTGACATGTCCCCCTAGCGAAAGACAAGTGAAACTGTACAATATTGTGGTCGCTATTTCCTAGATACCCAACAACCTGCAGATTTGTTATTCTGTCAGGTCTGTTAGATAGTATTAGGTCTAAAAGTGCTGATCCTTTGGTTGGATTCTGCACAAATTGTGAAAGATAATTATTCTTGGCTATTAGCAGAAACCTGTTGCCTTTGTGGGTTTCGCAGGTCTCTGTTTCCCAGTTAATATCTGGGTAGTTAAAGTCCCCCATAACAAGGACCTCATTATGGGTTGCAGCTTCATCTATCTGCCTTAGTAGTAAACTTGCCATGATTTCTGTTATATTTGGGGGTTTGTAACAGACCCCAAAGAGAATTTTGTTACTATTTTTTCCCTCCATGTGTTTCGACCCATATGGACTCGACATCCTCATTCCCTTCGCTAATATCTTTCCTTAAAATGGACTTTAGACAAGATTTTACATAAAGACAAACCCCTCCTCCTCTCCATCAGGAAAGGAAATTCACAGTTGATTTAACTGAAAGGAGCTGTAATGGAGAATTCCATATATCATTAGAGACAGCTGGCCTGTGTGGTAATATTCAGTACTGAATATCTCGCCTAAAAGTCTGGAATAAGAGGCGTCTGATAAGCAGCGGATACTGAAGGCAATAACCTTGTTTTCAGTTTTTAAGCATGTCCAATTTGAATGTTGATGAGGTTAATTTTATTCAAACACCTTTAAAAATTTTTTAACCCACAATTTTTTTTTACTTTTAATGGTTCCTTCTTCCTACAGCTCCAGGGGACAGCCATGGTTGCAGCCTGTGCGCCATCCTATACAAACCTGTTCCTGGGGCTATGGGAGAGGGAGCCATTTTCCACAGATGCCATGAATCTGTTAGGCGTCGGATTCCTGACTCTGCGCAGCGGGGATCCAGAGCCAGACATCCAGCGGTCTCCCATTTTTCTCTGACCGCTCCGGGTGCTGCTCAGACTTACTTTGACAGCCTGGATGTTGCTGCCACCTCTGGTGCAGCAATGGTAGCGCAACCTGCTCTGCAGGGAACAGCTCCAGAGGCTAAGTCCTCATGCCGTGCTACTGGGCATGCCCGCAAGTTTACCTCTCAGTGGAGAGCAGGGGTCACGTGTTCAGGTCCTGTGTCGGATCTGATTGGTCCTTCCTAAAACCAGGGGAAGAGTCTTGAGGAGATCATTTGCATATTCCCAGTGCCTTCTGGGATAAGTGAAGAGTCTCCGCGAGCTCAACGATCACTGGGTTTTGGCCGTTGCAGCTGAAAAGAGGAAATCGGAAAACCAGGGGAAGAGTCTTGAGGAGATCATTTGCATATTCCCAGTGCCTTCTGGGATAAGTGAAGAGTCTCCGCGAGCTCAACGATCACTGGGTTTTGGCCGTTGCAGCTGAAAAGAGGAAATCGGAAAACCAGGGGAAGAGTCTTGAGGAGATCATTTGCATATTCCCAGTGCCTTCTGGGATAAGTGAAGAGTCTCCGCGAGCTCAACGATCACTGGGTTTTGGCCGTTGCAGCTGAAAAGAGGAAATCGGAAAACCAGGGGAAGAGTCTTGAGGAGATCATTTGCATATTCCCAGTGCCTTCTGGGATAAGTGAAGAGTCTCCGCGAGCTCAACGATCACTGGGTTTTGGCCGTTGCAGCTGAAAAGAGGAAATCGGAAAACCAGGGGAAGAGTCTTGAGGAGATCATTTGCATATTCCCAGTGCCTTCTGGGATAAGTGAAGAGTCTCCGCGAGCTCAACGATCACTGGGTTTTGGCCGTTGCAGCTGAAAAGAGGAAATCGGAAAAACCGAATTTTGGCTCATCTTTCATCGTTTTTAAGAAATCTCAAGATGGAAGAGGCCAGGAGCCATTTGGTGAGCTGCATTTCTTGCTACATGTTCACAGACTTACCAGTGGAAAAGCCAAACTTCACATGCCACAAATGCAAGCTTGTGTCCCTGTTGGAGGAAAAGTTGCAAAATCTCGAAGAGAGGTTAGCTACGTTGAAGATCATTAAGGAAGGTGAAGAGTTCTTGGACAGAGCAGAATTATCTCTTCATGTTACAGAAAGAGAAGAAATTCGAAGTGCACCTGAAGAAACAGAGGAATGGAGACATGTGACCCAGAGAAGCAGGAGGATCAGGAGGCAGTCAGCACCCATACTGCTCAGAAACCAGTACCAGGCTCTCACGCAGGAAAACAATGAAGAAATACATCAGGATAAGACTTTGCCAACAAGCAGCAACCTTGTACGCCTTCAGAGTCCTCCTGGATGGAGAAAGAAAAATGTTGTGAAGAAACGGAGAGTGGTGGTCATGGGGGATTCCCTGTTGAGAGGAACAGAGGCCGCTATCTGCAGACCGGATATAACTACAAGAGAAATGTGCTGTCTTCCAGGTGCAAAAATTAAAGATGTGTCTGACAGGATATCAGGACTCTTCAGACCTACAGATGAATACCCATTCCTGCTACTACATGTGGGGACAAATGACACTGCAAGAAACGACCTGGAAACCATCTGTAGAGACTTTGAAGACTTAGGTAAGAAAGTGAAAGAACTGGGAGCGCAGGTGGTCTTCTCTTCCATCCTCCCAGTGGATGGCCATGGAACAAGGAGGTGGAATAAGATTCTGCAGGTGAACAACTGGCTACGTCGATGGTGCCGTCAGCAACGATTTGGATTTCTGGATCACGGAGTGAACTACTTATACGATGGACTACTTGCTAGAGATGGGGTGCACCTTACGAAGACTGGTAAGCATGTATTTGGAAGTCGCCTTGCTACACTTGTAAGGAGAGCTTTAAACTAGAACAACATGGGAAGGGAAGCAAAAGACCAGAAAAAGCCATACACCTGACAAATGCTATTGAGAACTCTGCTATTAGAAGTGGAAAGGAAGAACAAAGACGAAAGAATCTAATTTATAAAAATATTGGAGAAAGAGAAACCAATCACAAACTAAAATGTTTCTATACTAATGCACAAAGCATGGGCAACAAACAAGGAGAATTGGAACTACTAACACAGGAAAAGAAATATGATGTCATTGGAATCACTGAAACTTGGTGGGACAATACACATGATTGGAATACAAGACTAGAAGGATACAACTTATTTGCAAGAAACAGACTTGATAAACGAGGAGGAGGTGTCGCATTGTATGTTAGAAACGCGTATATCTGCACAGAGATTGAAGCTTCAGAGACTGGGAGTTCTGTGGAAACTGTTTGGGTAAGAATACAAGGACAGAACAATGGAAAGGACACCATTGTAGGCATTTACTACAGGCCGCCTGTGCAAGCTGAAGCTATGGATGAACTCTTTATGCATCAAATGGCCAAGTTCTCCAAAAAATATGACATAGTTGTCATGGGAGATTTCAACTATCCAGACATTTGTTGGGAATCTCTCTCAGGCAAAACTAACAGGTCAAGGAAATTCTTATCCTCTCTTGCTGACAACTTTATCTTCCAAAAGGTAAGGGAGAAAACAAGGGGAACTGCTACCTTGGATCTAATCCTTATAAACAGGGAGGAAATGGTTGAGGAGGTAAAAGTGGCTGGGACCCTAGGAGGTAGCGACCATGCTATTTTAGAATTTTGGATAACTAGAGGCGGAAGACCTGTGAAGACTCAGACGTCAAGGTTAGATTTCAGAAAGGCAGATTTTAAGGGATTCAGAAAGAGAATTGGAGGGATCCAATGGCTGGATATCCTTAAAGACAAAAATGTCCAGGAAGGATGGGAAATCTTGAAAAATGAAATTCTCAAAGCACAGTTGTTAACAATTCCGAAAAGAGGGAAGAATAGGAAGCAGTTAAGGAAACCAGGATGGATGAACACAGAACTTAAGCACATGCTAAAAAGGAAGAAAAAAATGTTTATAAAATGGAAAGAGGGAGGCATATCTAAAGAAGAATATAATGCTGTCTGCAGAACCTGCAGGGCACAAATCAGATTAGCTAAAGCTGAAAATGAATTGAGGTTTGCAAGAGATGTCAAAAGCAATAATAAAGGATTTTGGGGATATGTCAAAAGTAAAAGAAAAGTCAAAGATGCTATAGGATTTTTACAGGATGAAAATGATGAAATGGTAAGACAGGATGTTGAGAAGGCTGAACTTTTAAATTCCTATTTTGCATCTGTTTTCTCTCAGAAAGGAAATGTAACATCAACTGTTATTCACTGTCCTATTAAGGGAATAGAAGAATCCAGGATATCTATAAACAGAAAGATAGTGAGGAAACACTTAGCTAGCCTAAATGAATTCAAGTCTCCAGGTCCAGATGAATTACACCCCAGAGTACTGAAGGAGATAGCAGAAGAAATTTTTGAACCCCTCTCTATAATCTTTGAAAATTCTTGGAGAACAGGAGAAGTGCCAGAAGACTGGAGAAGAGCAAATGTTGTTCCTATCTTCAAAAAGGGGAAGAAGGTGGACCCAGGTAACTATAGGCCGGTGAGTCTGACTTCTATACCAGGAAAGATCTTTGAACAAATTATTAAACAACATGTATGTCAATACCTGGATAAGAATGAAGTGATTAAACAGAGTCAGCATGGGTTTGTAACTAATAAGTCATGTCAGACTAACTTAATTTCCTTCTATGACGGTATCACTGATTGGGTGGATCAAGGAAATGCTGTAGATATAGTATATCTTGACTTCAGCAAAGCATTTGACAAAGTCTCTCATACAATCCTTATTGAAAAAATGATTAAGTATGGAATGGACAAGGCAACTGTTAGGTGGATTCATAACTGGCTTAGTGATCGGAACCAAAGAGTGGTCGTAAATGGCTGCACATCCAGTTGGAAGAATGTCTCAAGTGGGGTACCACAGGGCTCTGTCCTGGGCCCTGTATTGTTCAACATCTTTATCAACGATTTAGATGAAGGCATTGAGGGTAAACTGATTAAATTTGCTGATGACACAAAGCTAGGAGGGATAGCTAATACTAGAGAAGAGAGAGAGAGGATTCAAAAAGATTTAAATAAACTGGAGAAGTGGGCAGCAACAAACAGAATGGTTTTTAACAGGGAGAAATGCAAAGTACTACATCTGGGCAATAAAAATGGAAAAAGCATATATAGAATGGGAGGAATAGGGCTAAGTGACAGCACATGTGAAAAAGACTTGGGTATACTAATAGATCACAGACTGAATATGAGTCAACAGTGTGATGCAGCAGCAAAAAAGGCAAATGCAATTCTAGGATGTATTAACAGAAGCATACAGTCTAGATCACGTGAAGTCATTATTTCCCTCTACTCCTCTTTGGTCAGACCTCATCTGGAATATTGTGTCCAGTTTTGGGCACCACATTTTAAAAAAGACATCAACAAACTGGAGCAAGTTCAGAAAAGAGCGACCAGAATGGTGACCGGTCTGCAAACCCTGTCTTATGAGGAAAGGTTGCAGGATTTGGGAATGTTTAGTTTGCAAAAGAGAAGACTGAGAGGAGACTTAATAGCTGTCTACAAATATCTAAAGGGCTGTCACATTGTAGAAGGATCAACTTTATTCTCATTTGCACAAGGAAAGACTAGAAGCAATGGGATGAAACTGAATGGGAGGAGACACAGATTAGATATTAGAAAAAACTTTTTGACAGTTAGAGTGATCAATGAGTGGAACAGGCTGCCACGAGAAGTGGTGAGTTCTCCTTCAATGGAAGTCTTCAAACAGAGGCTGGACAGACATCTGACTGGGATGATTTAGCGAATCCTGCTTTGAGCAGGGGGTTGGACCAGATGGCCCAGGAGGTCCCTTCCAACTCTACGATTCTATGATTCTATGATTCTATGATTCCCAGGGTCCTTCAGCAGACTGAAAGGATTGAAATTTTTGATGTTTTTTTACTCCTCTCAACAGCCCAAACAAGTTTCTAAAAGGATGAGTTTGCAACTACTTTACTTTTGGAGAAAATTCAAAACATTCATTATTCAATAGGGCCCAAAATAGCAAAAACCAGCGGTTTGAATGAACACTCACATTTCTTGGTAGAATCGTGCAGGATTTAAATTTTTGATGTTTTTCTACTCCTCTCAACAGCCCAAACAAGTTTCTAAAAGGATGAGTTTGCAACTACTTTACTTTTGGAGAAAATTCAAAACGTTCATTATTCAATAGGGACCAATAGCAAAAAGCAGCGGTTGCTATATAAAACTTGCTGCAAGTTGGCCTCCGCCTGCTGCATGATTGATCCTGGGCTTCAACACAGCCAGTTGTCGCTCGGAAGTGCTGTCCGCACAGAGAAAAACACTAGCTCCTGTGTTAGTGGGGTTCAGTAACGTCTGCTGGTACCCTGCTATGTGGATTGCAATGTCTCCTGCCGCCTCCACATTCAAAAACCATCAGGCCTCTGCCTGCTCCATGCTTGATCCTGGGCTCCAACAATGCCAGTTCGTGTTCAGAAGTGCCATCTTCACAGAGAAAAACACACTAGCTCCTGTGTTAAGGCCCTTTTACATTTAGCGATGCACCAGCGATCCGACCAGCGATCCGACCCGGTCAGGATCACTGGTGCATCGCTAAATGATCGCTAGTGAGCTTTCATACAGAAAGATCTCACAGCGATGCAGCAGCGACGCAGCGCACGATACTTACCATTCACACACAGCGATCCTGGCGTCCTCCCGCCCGCCTCCACGCTTCGCTCGTCGTCACAGCAGAAAGTCTCAGCAGGAAGCGCCCGACGAGAAATGGAGCCGGACATTCTCGCGCGATCAGCGATGGACAGCGGGGGAGCCGGTCACTGGTAAGTATCACACATAGCGATATCGCTAGCAATATCGCTATGACGTCACAAAACCAGTGACGTTTTAGCGATATTGCTAGCGATATCGCTTAGTGTAAAACCCCCTTTAGTGGGGTTAAGTAACTTCTGCTGTTCCCCTGCTGTGTGGACGGCAATGTCTCCTGCTGCCTCCACATTCAAAAACCATCAGGCCTCTGCCTGCTCCATGCTTGATCCTGGGCTTGGGGTTGGCAGAACACGTACAGCGCCACTCTCCAGATCTGTACCCGGCTCCACAACATTGACCCAATGGGCAGTGAGGGAAAGGTATCGTCCCTGTCCATGGTTACTGGTCCACGCATCGGTGGTCAGGTGGACCTTGCTACTGACGGCATTAAGTAGTGCATGTTTTATTTTTCCCTCCACATGTTTTTGCAGGGCAGGGACGGCTTGCCTGCTGAAATAAAAGCGGCTGGGCATGGTGTATTGTGGGACTGCCAATGCCATGAAGTTCCGGAAGGTGTCAGTCTCCACCAGTCTGAATGAGAGCATTTCAAGGGCCAGTAGTTTGGCAATGCCAGCATTCAGAGCCTGTGCTCGGGGATGATTTGCCGAGTATGGCCGGGTTTTATCCCATGCCTGTGCTACCGATGGCTGTAGAGTTTCCTGGGAGTGTGAGGATGACTGGGAAAGTGGTGCTGTGGGTGGAATGTCACTGGGTCTTCGGACAACAGTGCCAGAGGTTCTTCCTTGGCGATCCTGTGAGGAAGCCGAACCAGCTGTGTGTGAGCTGGAGGAAGAGGCGCCAACACGAGCTGAAGAGGTGGTAGGTGGTGCGGTACGCTGGCCTACGTCTTCAGTGTGTCTGTGTAACTCCACCTCGTGCTTGGTCTGCACATGTTTCCACATATTTGTGGTATTGAGGTTGCTGACATTTTTCCCTCTTTTGACTTTCTGATGACACAGCTTGCATTTGACAAAGCAAATGTCATCTGCAACTGTGTCAAAAAAGGACCACGCACTGCAAGTCTTGGGAGCGCCCACTTTGGCTTTTGAAAGAGGAATGCTCCTAACGGGTGCCGAAGTGGAGGCTACAGGCAACCAAGTCTGCCCCCTCCCTCTCCCTCCTGGGAGAGGTCCTTGACCTCACGCCATGATGGGTCAAGGACCTCATCATCTACACTCCCCTCTTGAAACACCTGCTTCTCCTGGGTTGTCTCGCCAGCACCGTACACACCAGAAAGTGGCACCTGAGTCTCATCATCTGATGCGTACCGAGGTGTGCTGACCATAGGCACTGGCCCACCCGCCTCTTCAGATTCCGAGGGACAAAGAAGTTGCGCATCACTGCATACTCTCTCTTCTTCACATTCTTGAATGCTGCTTGGCTGGCCCCCTCTTTCCAAGCCAACAGATTCAGAGAACAGAAGTAGAGACTGATGGCTCCTGTCCAGGGCTCTCTGACTGCCTGGGCACTTTGGCAGGTGGTGAAGAGACAGATGGTTGCTCTTCAGTGCTCTGGCCCTGAGAGGACGTGGAAGTCATTGAAGTCGATGCGTTATCTGCCATCCATCCGACAACGGCTTCAATTTGTTCCTCCCGCAGCAGTGGGGTACGGCGAGGTCCTACAAAGCTGCGCATAAAGGACTGTTGCCTACTAAAACTGGGGGATGCTGACTAATTGGTGCCCGCAGCAGGCACAGAATCCCCACGTCCTCTCCCTGCTGAAACTCCACGCCCACGGGCCTTACTTCCTGCCTTCTTCATCTTGGTATACTGATAAAGATAGGCAGAAAAGTACAAAGGGGGGGCTTAGTGTGCTTATTCCTGAACAGCTGGTAACAGGTATAAGAAACACTAATTTTATGAAGTGTGTGTGTGGACTACACTTTAATAGGAGCTAATGTGGCCTACACAACTGTCAAATGGAGTGTTTGGTGAACTTTATTTTGTTTTTGTTTTTTGTAAAAACTAAAAGGATGTGACCAAAGATTTGAACACGATAGTATCACAAACTTTTTGGAGCTATTACAATGCAGGAAGGTAACCTACAATGCAAAAGATGAGGCTCCAAAAAATAGGGTAATACTAATCTGGCTGCAGCTGAAGGGCACAAGCCAGAAAAAAGGCTCCTCTATCTACTCCTATATAGTGTTTGCAACCAACCAATGTAGATGGATACGGATGGATGCACACTAATAGGAGAATAAAAAATGAGCTGCAATAAAAGAAAAATGTGTGAGGCAGTGACGCACACTGAGCGGCCTACAACCAGACGTAGCTGAAGGACACACTACTCAGCGTGAGCTGCACTCACACACAGGGACCTCTCAGACAGCCGTGAACAGTGCAGCAAACTGAGGTTGCTGACATTTTTCCCTCTTTTGACTTTCTGATGACACAGCTTGCATTTGACAAAGCAAATGTCATCTGCAACTGTGTCAAAAAAGGACCACGCACTGCAAGTCTTGGGAGCGCCCGCTTTGGCTTGAAAGGCTGCAGAAAGGCTCCGCTGTCTACTCCTATAGTGTTTGCAACCAACGTATATGGATACGGATGGATTCACACTAATAGGAGAATGAAAAATTTGCAGCAAGAAAAAGAAAAAATTTGTATGAGGCAGTGACACGCTGAACGTCCTACAAGCAGACGTGTCTGCAGGACACACTACACAGTGTGAGCTACACTCACACAGACCTTGCAGACAGCTGTGACTAGCGCTGCTGCAAGGCAAAAGAAAGCTGGCTCATAGCATTATGGGAACTTTCGATTCCGGTATTCGATATGCTAAAAGTATCGGAAACTCAGTATCGGAATTCCGATACAGTGAATATCGGCCGATACCCGATACTTGCGGTATCGGAATGCTCAAACTAATCCCAAATATCATACCTCACTGTTTTTTTCTGGAGGATATCCCACTCAGAGTCCTCCCTTGGTTGACTAACCCCAAATACGTGGATGTTTATGATCTGTGGGATGGTCTCCCAAACATTCCTATCTCCCATCTCTTGTGAGGTGATATACCATGTGTGGAGGGTTGGCCGAGAGATGCTACAAAACGTCCTAAGGACTTCTTGCAGAAACAGCATGTCCATTTCATCTTAAAATTTAAAGCAGACCTGAAGCATTCCTTGGATCTGTTATGGCTGGAGCTCATGGTTAAGCTCCATTCTATCTCCAAACTAGTGTCTAAACTATATGCTAATCTTATCAAGCCACCAGAGAACTTCGAGCCTCTTTATATAACCTCTTGGGAATCGGAGCTAAAGATAACCCTATCTCACCAAGAAGTGAGTCAAGTGCTTGCCAACTCTCACGGTTTTTCCAGGTGTATTCTATTACAGGAGAATGCATTCAAGATTCTGGTACAAAACTCTGGAACGCTTGGTCCACCTAGGTTTAAGCAATACACCATTGTGTTGGAGATGTTCTGGTGCAATAGGATCTCTTGTGCATATTTTCTGGTTTTGCCCGGGTATTTCAACTTTCTGGAAAGATATTAATGGCTCACTTCGTTGTATGGGTTTGACACCAACAGATCTTACTCCTCAAGAGATTTTATTGTCACTCCCTTCGAAAACTTTTTGAATGGAAAATATGCTGGAATATTTAGCGGTTGCCATGTCGCGTTTGGAGAGCCCCTGTGTGCTTAAACATTGGAGCTCTCCCACAAGTGACCCCATTTTGGAAACTAGACGCCCCAAGGAACTTATCTAGATGCAGAGTGCTCACTTTGAACCCCCAGGTGCTTCACAATTGATCAGTAAATAAAAAAGGTACTTTTTTTTCACAAAAATTTTCTTTTAGCCTATTTTTTCATTTTCACATGGGCAACAGGATAAAATGGATCCTAAAATGTGTTAAGCAATTTCTCCTGAGTACACCGATACCTCATATGTGGTCATAAACCACTGTTTAGGCGCAAGGCAGGGTCCGGAAGCGAAGGAGCGCCATTTGACTTTACATTTATTACATTTATTACATTTATTTATACATGGTTATTATTTCACCCCTCAGTCGTCTTTTTTCTAGACTAAATAATCCTAATTTTGCTAATCTCTCTGGGTATTGTAGTTCCCCCATCCATTTATAAGTGTGACCTGCTGTCTTCAGCACGGGTCCCTGTCAGGACAGGAAACCCAACTGAAGCGAGGGAAAGGTACCGCCCTTTTATCTTCAGTAGGGTTCCTGTCCTGACTGGGCGGATCCCCTCTCTCATGTGTGCCATCATGGGAGACGGGAAAAAGGGTTTTCCACCAACATAGAAGAGGATTCTTTACAGTTAGGGTAGAGAGAATCTGGAATTCCCTTCCTGAGGAGGTGGTGATGGCAAACTCAGTCGAAGGGTTCAAGAGGGGCCTGGATGTCTTCCTGGAGCGTAACAATATTGTATCTTACAGTTATTGTTAGGTTTTTTAGAAGGACATAGATCTGGGGATTTATTCTGACCGAATTTTATAGGCTGGACTGGATGGACTAATGTCTTTTTTCGGCCTTACTAACTGTTACTATGTTACTAAGGTCGAATGTACGACTGAAAACATTCAAGAATTTTGGAACTGGATGCTTTGTACAATAAAGGAACTGTTAAATTCAATTTTCCCTCTTGAGTGCCAAGTCTTTACTATAATCTATAGTGGATTGGATACCGTACTTCTGCACCTCCCTCTGTCATCGAGTGCTGTGTTTTTTCTAATTCATCCGCATCCATAGGCTTATATGGGTGCGAGTGAGCTGAGACTCTGTCATGTGTCAGTGGCAATCTCTGTATGCTACCATTTCACTCGGACACTGAAAACGGCTGGGGAAAAAAACCGTGATGGGAGCTGTCCCGTAGATGAATACTGGTCCGAGTGCTATGTGATGTTTTATTGCATAGCACTCGTCCGTATTCATCGCTGGAGTTACTCCGGCCTCAGGATGGGAGTCCTGCATTTGGGGCACGACAGGGGATATTAAGGACTGAACTATTCCACCCATCCTCCTATGCTGCCTTCTGAGGGTGATCTTCAGAGAAACAGGGATGAACCCCCCCCAATTTTTTATTACCTACACTGATTTTTTTCGTGAGCACTTTGTAATAGTCTGTGTCACATATATATTCTATTGGTGTTTGAATTAGTTTACCTGTCATATATTAAAAGTTAAGCTTTATGGTATCTCATGCTACAGAGTTATTGATCCTGGGCAATTGGTCCAAAGTGTCTATGGGAAATATGTGCACAGAAAACTTAGCATATCTGCAAGAAAAAGTGACAGGTTGTGTTTGAAGCACACACCCCAGGTCAGTTTACACTGCATAAAAAAAGCCCAGCGGGCAGGAGGTTTTTATAAATCCCATCCACATTGCTGAACTGTAAGAAGCTGTGTTTTTGATGGAACAAAAATATGTCGTGTCAAAAACGCAACAAAATCTCATTGTGGACACAGAGCCTAAGGCTGGAGTGGAGTCACATCGGATGCGATACAAGTAAGTTCTCCGTCTCCTCCATGGCCTGACTTGGTGTATATCGGACTGCACTGGGATGACATCCGAGTGCAGTGTGAAGTTTCACTAAGACCCTTTGCTAATCCTTTGCATCTAATTTGGTTGTGCCTTTTTTTGCTTTCTGCTTTGTTGCTAAGGTTCAGAGTACTCCCTGCTGGGGGCAGCGCTGGGCACCGCTCATACGTTACAGCTTGTGGCAGATTGTTCAGTCCCCTGGTGTGTTGATTGAATTAGTGGCCTACCTAATTACCTAACTACCTTCACCTGTTTGAGTATCCTATTGGCTTACAGCAGCCAGGTGTGTCACAATGGAACAATTGGAACACGTGTCACAATAGGCGGCCCAGACTGTCTTCCAGCTGTGCGGCAGCAGCCAGCTTCAGTCTGCTGAGGTAACCTCAGCAGACAGGTAGAGAGGGGGGTATGCACGCTCGTTGGTTACAACACCCAGCATCTGGAGAGATAAGGTTTCCAAAAAAAAGACAGAATTGAATTGAAATCAAAGCCATATTTGAATGCTTTTTTCAACTTTGGTTGCTCTGCATTAGCTTTTTCTTGGTCCAAGTTGCACATTTCAAATGCCAAATACATATGGCTTGATTTAACTTGACCAACTCTGCTACATCATCTCCACCTATATATGGAAGGCATTGTATTGTATTCAGTCTGCAATTGAAATCATCTATCTTGGCTTTTGCTGCTTGGTAGGTACAGGTGTGATCTGGGCCTGACTGGGACTAAAATTCAGCCCTGGCATTTGAAGGAGCACAGGCCCACTTGTTGCATCGTGAAAATGCAATCTGTGTGAACCTGTAGATTACAAGACGTGAGGCGAGCGTAACACGACTATATAACATACAGTCTCAGAAGGCCAAGTATAACAGTTCAGTCCTATTTATTGCTCTAAGGCCGAGGTCATACAAGCATATAACATGGCTGAGTGCTATGTGATAAAACATCCCATAGCACTCGGCCCAGTGTTACTCTATGGTGCAGCTCAAATCTGTGATTATTTTCTCATGTCGATTGGACATGAGAACAATAGCTGCATGCTGCGACAGGCAGTGAGTCTATGGATGCATGTGAAACATTGGACTGCATTCTGATGTCATCCCAGTGCAGTCCGATATACGCCGAGACAGGTAATAGAGGAGATGGAGAAATTACTTTTTCCATCCACTCTGCACCTGAGCTGCGATTCTGTCATGCGAGAGGATGGGAGCAGACAACACTGATACTAGGTTCCCGCTTGCAGCAAAGATGGAGCACAGGGTTATTGGCATATCGCATCCGATGCTCTCGCATCAGATTTTATGCACTCTTGTGATTACAGCCTTAGTTGCAGTACCAATAAAAGTTGCTACTTTACACAGAGCGGGGTCTCGTAGATAATGAAGATGATGCTGTGCTCTCCATAGTGCTACGGCCTCTTCATATAGCTGATGGGCAGGGAGTCAGATACTCACTGAACTATTATTGATGACCTATATCTATAACTTTGATAAACAAAAACAACTGAGTGTAAATCCAATAAAATACAAATTTTATTAAGTATTCAATATACAAAAGTTCATATAGATGTACATAAAAGCATAAAAGGGTTCACATACGGGGAATGAGCAGACAAGAAAGTATATAGAAACCGGGCCTTAGATAAACATCAAGAGGTGGGAAGAAGGTTTAAAGTCATATAGGTTATATATGTGTACCATAATGCACGGCTTTAAAGTGCATGTGCCAGAATGTAAACCATAAAAAAAGAGTAGATTCAATAGACGTGCCGGGTGCAGGGTCTCCTGTGAGATCCCTAGCAGTTTCTCATATATCAAAAATGCATATTGTAGCAAATGTCACTCTTACCCATAATTCCGCGCTAAGAGTTCCTGGAGCACACAGCCCCAATGCGCGTTTCCCCCGAGGAAGCCAACGCCAAAGCACTTACTCTCCGGCGGTACACAACTGACACGATGACATGATGTCATCATGTCAGCTGTTTCACATGCTGATTGGTGGAGGAAGTGGCCGGAGGTCATTTATATTTCACAGTCAGCTTGAAGACTTACACTTGTTCCTCTTCAGCAGTTTATTGTAAAATAATTCACACTGCTGCTGCGCCCGGCGTCTATCATTATTTGCATCTCTGACGGTCACGTCAATAGCGCTCCAGAGAATGAGCTGCTGAGCTCCTGATTGGCTGCAGCACTACTGACGAGACAACAGAACTGTAGACGCTGCATCTGCACAGTGTGAATAAAGCACAGGTTGTTATTTTTAAAACAAACAACGTGGGGGGTAGTGCCATGTGATGTTTTATCGGATAGCACTCAGCCCAGTGTTATTCTATGGGGCAGAGGAGATCAGTAATTATTTTCTCATGTCAAATCGTCATGAGAGAACAATGGCAGCATGCTGTGATTGGCAGCGAGACTCGGCTCACTCGAACCCATATAAGCCTATGGGTCTTAGTGAAACTTCACACTGCACTCGGATGTCATCCCAGTGCAGTCCGATATACACAAAGTCAGGCCATGGAGGAGATGGAGAAATTACTTTCTCCGTCTCCTTCGCTTCTGTGCTGTGATTCTCTCATGAGAGAGGATTGGAGCACAGAGCACGGACACTCAGATCACGCTTGCAGCACAGCTGGAGCCGAGTATGATTAGTATATCGCATCCGATGTGACTCCACTCCAGCCTTAGGCTATGGTGCGTTTTTGACACTACATATTTTTGTTCCATCAAAAATGCAGCTTCTTACAGATCAGCAATGTGGATGGGATTTATAAAAACCCCGCTGGGCTTTTTTTATGCAGTGTAAACTGACCGGGAGTGTGTGCTTCAAATTCACAACCTGTCACTTTTTCTTGCAGATATGCTAAGTTTTCTGTATACATTTTTCCCATAGACACTTTGGACCGATTGCCAAGGATCAATAACTCTGTAGCAAGAGATATCATAAAACTTAACTTTTAGGCTATGTGCACACGTAGCGGATCTCTTGCGGAAATTACCGTGAGAATTCCAGATTCCATTCCGCGGGAGAATCGCATTTAAAATCAGGCTGGGCTCCTGAGCGCTGGGCGTCGGGATGGAGGAAGCGCCGTCCGCGGGTCCTCCGGGGCTCAGCGTCCGAGCGGGCGCAGGAACAGCACGGCGGGGGTCCTGGGGCTCTGCCGTGGCTGCCGCACTGCCCTCTCCCCCTCTGCCGGTGATTCCCTACTCTGGAGCAGCTCAGGAGCCTTGAGGGAGCGGCCACTTCCGGGTCGCGCTCCTCTGACGTCACGCGCAGGGCACGCTGGGGAAGGGGCGTGCCCGCGTGACTTCGGGAGGCGGCGCCGACAATTCAAGATGACGGCGCCCATGGTGAAGACCGCCGATCGGTGAAGAGAGATCCCAGCGGTATGGCGGGGGGGAGGGGCTGTGGGGGTAACCGGAGGAGGCGGAGAGTGCAGTGGATCCCCCTTACATAAGGGGGATGACCACAGAAGACGCACTCATGCCCAAGGCTTCAGAATGGAAGTGGGGCAAGACGAGCAGCGTCAGCAGCGACAGCAGCAGCGACAGCAGCAGCGTCAGCAGCAAGACCTCTCGCCAGATGCCAGGCCGAGCCACCAACATACCAGGAGCAGTCGTTCAAGTGGTAGGAGCAGCAGTCATAAACGCAATCGGCATGACTCTGGGACGTCCAGGAGAAACGTCACGACTGCATCTGAGGAGCCTCCGAGATCGGTACCCCTGATTGACAGCGGTGGTGAGTGATCTACGTGAATGTCACCCTTATGGTAATGGGGTTCCATTTTCTCTGTTTGATCACTAGGGGGCGAGGAAGGCCAGCAGCAAAACCAAAAATAGAGAATGCGCCCTATGTAAAAACCCGCTGGCAGATCAGTGGCAGAAAGATCTCTGCGCTGACTGTATTAACAGGACTATACAGAAGGAGACCCCTGATTTGGTGACTAGTCTGAAGGAGTTAATACATCAGGAGGTGAAAGGTTCCCTAAAGGCAGCCCTTAAAAAGAAAAGAAACCGTAGAAGGAGCTCCGATTCAGAGGCCTCGCCAAAGCAGAAGGGGCGGGATAGATCTTTGTCCCCCTCCACCTCCTCTTCCTCTACGCAGTCCTCAGAATCCTCCTCGGACAGCGATACAGGCGGCCGTCCATGTTTCCCAACGGAGGACGTAGAAAAACTGGTCAAGGCCATTAGAGCTACAATGGGCCTTTAAAGAAGAAAAAACTCCCAAATCATTAGAGGATGTAATGTTTGGAGGACTGGAGGAAAAGCGAAAGCGTACCTTCCCTGTAAATGATAAAATAAAAGCGCTAATTGACAGGGAATGGAAAAAGACAGAGCGGTCAGGGGGCTTACCTTCCACATCAAAGAGGAGGTACCCCTTTGACCAGAAGGACTCAGAAACCTGGGAAAAAGTCCCAAAAATTGATGGGGCTGTAGCCAGATCCTCAAAAAAGGTATCCCTACCATTAGAAGATTCTGGCGTGTTGAAAGACCCGCTTGATAAGAAAGCAGATGGGTTTCTGAAGCACATCTGGGAAGCTTCAGCAGGGGGATTGAAGCCAGCAATAGCCGGTACCTGTACCGCTCGTGCCCTCATGGTCTGGCTGCAACAAATAGAGGACCAGATCAAGGATAGAGTTCCTAGAGACGAAATTCTAGCTAATCTAACATTGGTGCACGGAGCAGCGGCTTTCCTGGCCGATTCCTCTGCAGACTCTGCAAGATTGACAGCTAGAGCAGCAAGCCTGTCAAATGCGGCAAGACGAGCCCTGTGGCTTAAAGGGTGTCCCGGAGATTTACCCTCTAAGCACAAGTTATGTTCCATTCCATGCGATGGCCAATTCCTCTTCGGGAAAAAACTAGAAGAGATTTTGGAGCATGCGGGGGATAGGAAGAAAAGCTTTCCCCGATTTCCGGGAGAACCTAAGAAGCAGCCCTTTCGGAGGAGGAGATTTAACAGGGGTCTTCCCCCGGGAGATAGAAAAAGCTGGGACTTTAAAGAAAAAAGAGGATCGGGCTATATGTTTAAAGGGCCCTCCACTTCCTCCAAAAAATCTCCCCAATGACATTGGGCCGGAGGTAGGGGGAAGGCTTTCTGTCTTCCTTTCCGCCTGGGCAAATATCTCCCCCAGTACATGGATCCTAAATATAATCAAGGACGGCTTAAAATTAAAATTCATCCGTCCGCCCAGGCATACCTTCATAATAACATCCAGAAGGAAAGCCCAAGAGCAACAGCTGGCCCTGGAGACGGAAGTCTTGGGACTAGTGAAAAAACAAGTCCTACAGGAAGTCCCAGCGCAAGAAGAAGGAAGGGGGTTCTACTCCCCCCTCTTCTTAATACAAAAACCAGATGGCTCTTGGAGAACCATTGTCAACCTAAGGAGACTCAATCAGTGGATAGACAATTGCTCCTTCAAAATGGAGTCAATCAACACGGCCACAAAGATCCTGTTCCAGCATTGCCTCATGGCAGTGATAGACTTAAAAGATGCCTACTATCACATCCCAATCCATCGGGAGTATCAGAGATGTCTTTTCTGCGATCCAGGGACATAGTGATCGTCCCATACTTAGACGACTTTCTGGTAATAGGGAGGTCGGAATCCCACTGCACACTTCAAGTGAAGGAAGTAATAGCAACTCTAGTAGGACTAGGATGGATAGTAAACATCCCCAAGTCAAGGATAACCCCAGTAAAAGAGCAATCCTTCCTAGGGTTGATATTGGACTCCGAGCAACAACGCTGCCTCCTACCAGAGGAAAGTGACCAAGATAAGAGGCCTAGCTCGCACAGCAATACAAAGGCCAAATATGACACTGAGGAACGCAATGTCCCTTTTAGGCTCACTGACATCATGTATACCCGCAGTAACATGGGCGCAGTACCACTTAAGGCAACTACAGTGGGAAGTCCTGTCAGTGCAGAAACAATTAAAAGGGCATTTAGAAGGCAAACTATGTCTCTCAGTGGCTGTAAGAGATTCCCTGCTCTGGTGGACTGTAGAAAAGAATCTAACAGCTGGTGTCCCGTGGCAAAAACCAGTTGAGGACATCATTACGACAGACGCGAGTGCCACAGGGTGGGGAGCACACCTGAGATCCAATACAATACAGGGGACCTGGTCCTCACTAGAAAGCGATCAGAATTCAAATGTAAAAGAACTATGGGCAGTGGAAAAAGCCGTGAAACATTTCCTTCCCTTACTTCAGGGCCGCCACACCCGGGTCATGACGGACAATCAGGCAGTAGTAGCCTACATCAATCATCGGGGGGAACGAGATCTCGGGGCCTCATGCAAATATCAGATCTACTCTTCCAGCTAGCAGAACAACATCTCTTATCCATCACAGCATTGAGGAAGGGGACACCGCCTAGCCAGCCAGATCAGCCATAGCGCCTAGCCAGCCAGATCAGCCATAACGCCTAGCCAGCCAGATCAATGGGGTGACAGATGTTGCAGCCAGATCTTCCTCACGTCCGGTACTCGCCGCCTTCACTTTATGTGTATGGCCTGGAGAGGTCGCATTAGGCTTCTCCAAAACAATTATGACACAATGTACAAATTCAGGTACAATTTGCTGTTACATGTTGGCACTAACCTTCTAAGCCCAAGGGAAGGGCAGTCCTGCAGCCATGGTTCCCTAGAGGTTTCCACCACAGGGGGTTTTTCCTCTCCTGAGTGCTGAAGGACGATTCTTCATGAGTCAGGGGTTCTGCTGAATGGAAAAAGACAGAGCGGTCAGGGGGCTTACCTTCCACATCAAAGAGGAGGTACCCCTTTGACCAGAAGGACTCAGAAACCTGGGAAAAAGTCCCAAAAATTGATGGGGCTGTAGCCAGATCCTCAAAAAAGGTATCCCTACCATTAGAAGATTCTGGCGTGTTGAAAGACCCGCTTGATAAGAAAGCAGATGGGTTTCTGAAGCACATCTGGGAAGCTTCAGCAGGGGGATTGAAGCCAGCAATAGCCGGTACCTGTACCGCTCGTGCCCTCATGGTCTGGCTGCAACAAATAGAGGACCAGATCAAGGATAGAGTTCCTAGAGACGAAATTCTAGCTAATCTAACATTGGTGCACGGAGCAGCGGCTTTCCTGGCCGATTCCTCTGCAGACTCTGCAAGATTGACAGCTAGAGCAGCAAGCCTGTCAAATGCGGCAAGACGAGCCCTGTGGCTTAAAGGGTGTCCCGGAGATTTACCCTCTAAGCACAAGTTATGTTCCATTCCATGCGATGGCCAATTCCTCTTCGGGAAAAAACTAGAAGAGATTTTGGAGCATGCGGGGATAGGAAGAAAAGCTTTCCCCGATTTCCGGGAGAACCTAAGAAGCAGCCCTTTCGGAGGAGGAGATTTAACAGGGGTCTTCCCCCGGGAGATAGAAAAAGCTGGGACTTTAAAGAAAAAAGAGGATCGGGCTATATGTTTAAAGGGCCCTCCACTTCCTCCAAAAAATCTCCCCAATGACATTGGGCCGGAGGTAGGGGGAAGGCTTTCTCTCTTCCTTTCCGCCTGGGCAAATATCTCCCCCAGTACATGGATCCTAAATATAATCAAGGACGGCTTAAAATTAAAATTCATCCGTCCGCCCAGGCATACCTTCATAATAACATCCAGAAGGAAAGCCCAAGAGCAACAGCTGGCCCTGGAGACGGAAGTCTTGGGACTAGTGAAAAAACAAGTCCTACAGGAAGTCCCAGCGCAAGAAGAAGGAAGGGGGTTCTACTCCCCCCTCTTCTTAATACAAAAACCAGATGGCTCTTGGAGAACCATTGTCAACCTAAGGAGACTCAATCAGTGGATAGACAATTGCTCCTTCAAAATGGAGTCAATCAACACGGCCACAAAGATCCTGTTCCAGCATTGCCTCATGGCAGTGATAGACTTAAAAGATGCCTACTATCACATCCCAATCCATCGGGAGTATCAGAGATGTCTTTTCTGCGATCCAGGGACATAGTGATCGTCCCATACTTAGACGACTTTCTGGTAATAGGGAGGTCGGAATCCCACTGCACACTTCAAGTGAAGGAAGTAATAGCAACTCTAGTAGGACTAGGATGGATAGTAAACATCCCCAAGTCAAGGATAACCCCAGTAAAAGAGCAATCCTTCCTAGGGTTGATATTGGACTCCGAGCAACAACGCTGCCTCCTACCAGAGGAAAGTGACCAAGATAAGAGGCCTAGCTCGCACAGCAATACAAAGGCCAAATATGACACTGAGGAACGCAATGTCCCTTTTAGGCTCACTGACATCATGTATACCCGCAGTAACATGGGCGCAGTACCACTTAAGGCAACTACAGTGGGAAGTCCTGTCAGTGCAGAAACAATTAAAAGGGCATTTAGAAGGCAAACTATGTCTCTCAGTGGCTGTAAGAGATTCCCTGCTCTGGTGGACTGTAGAAAAGAATCTAACAGCTGGTGTCCCGTGGCAAAAACCAGTTGAGGACATCATTACGACAGACGCGAGTGCCACAGGGTGGGGAGCACACCTGAGATCCAATACAATACAGGGGACCTGGTCCTCACTAGAAAGCGATCAGAATTCAAATGTAAAAGAACTACGCAATTCCACATCTCAAATGGCACTAGGCAGGGCTGTCCTTTATCACCCTTACTATTTGCCCTTGCGGTTGAGCCCCTGGCTGAAAAAATTAGGAGTCATAATTCTATATCTGGCATCAAAACACAGCAATGTCAGCATAAGATAACACTTTTTGCTGCTGACCTTATCATTTCAATCTCAGATCCAATAAACTCAATAAAAGCTTTGACCCAGGTCCTAGACCGATTCTCAAAAGTTTCTTACTTTAAGATCAATGCAGAGAAATCAAAAATTCTACCCTTCAATCTAAATAACACGGTAATTGAAAAAATCAAAAAGCAATCCAATTTTGTATGGGAAGAAAAGGGAATTACTTATTTGGGTATCACTATTACCACTAAACTTAAATCCATTATCCCCACCAATATAGATAACCTTATTAAAACTATTTCCAAAGATTTCCATAGATTCAAAACTCACGACCTGACCCTACTAGGAAAAATTTTAGTGGTAAAGGTCTTCATCTTACCAAAAATTCTTTATTTATTTAGAACTATCCCTTTAAACATACATGTCTCATTTATAACAAAAATTCAGACTTTAATTCAGCTCTTTGTATGGAAAAATAAAAAGGCAAGGATTGCAGTGGATATTTTATACAAAACAAAGAGACATGGCGGACTCGTTTTGCCCAATATCTGGTCATACTACCAAGCGACACTCATCAAACTCAGTCAGGATTGGTTCAAAGAGAGTTCGCATCCGGCATGGCTGGATATAGAAAGAGCCCAAATAAATTATAATTCCATTCCAAAACTTCTTTTCAGTTACTTATTGGAATCTCGGCAGAAGGAGCACCACCATCCAATCCTCCAGGCCATATTCTCGGCCTGGAACATTCTGACTAAGCTACACAGGAAAGAGAATAAGGGGATATGATTAGAAGACTCCCTCTCTCCTTCTTGGCCCAGATTTACAATTTCTCAATACCAGATACCTGGGATGAGGTACGCAGAAAAAAAGTTGGAGACTTATGGGATGGGAAAGAGTTTAGTACTTTTAGTGAGCTTAAATCCAAATATCATCTGCCCTCGTCAGAAATATATTCTTTTTTCACGGTAAAAGAGAATATAAAAAAGCTGTTACGCAGCAGGGCTAAGAATCTGGAAATTGTCTCTTCATTACTAGTTAATATTAATCATCAGTTTAAATGGAGTATTAAAAATATCTACTCACATTTTAACAAAGATACATCCTTTTCAAAAAACAATTATATGCACAAATGGGAGCTTGATTTAAATATTATAGTTCAACCAGAACAATGGGAGTACGCCATTAGGCATACCTATAAGTCTACTATTTCTATGGCCTTGCAGGAGTCCTTTTATAAAGTAATGAATAGATGGTACTATACGCCTATACGGCTATCCCATATTAATCAGGAGATCTCATCCCAATGTTGGAGAGGATGTGGAAACCCTGGCAATTTATATCATATCTTTTGGAGCTGTCCAAAACTAAAAATCCTCTGGAAGGAAGTCAAAATCCATATTAATACTTTACATGATAGTGAAATTACTGTAACCCCGCAGATGGTACTTCTCTCTTTAGATCTGGAGAGTATCAATCCTTCAACCAAATATATAATGATTCACATCTTTCTAACTTTAAAAAATTCATTAGCATTTTTTTGGAAAAAATCAGATATCCCTTCCTTCTCAGATATTCTAGACACATTATGTTTCCATAGCTCTACAGAAGAAAGATTTGCTTTTAATAGCAACTCTTTGAATAAATACCACACAAAGTGGGCTCCGTGGAACTCAAAATTTTTGTAGTTACAATAAGCTGCTTATGGTTCCTACAGGAATGCGACTCAGGTTAAGCTTTAAGTCTGGATTGGTAGTAGTGTTAGGTTAGTTTATTCTTTAGTTTAATACTATTAAGATAAATACAACAGTAAAATGTTTAATGTTTACGAAGTATATTGTATGACATGTTTTGCAAAGCATCTATTATAAAAGAGTTCTCTAAGTTTTATATTATTCCCTTTTCTTTTTTGTTCACCCTTCCTTCCCTTATGAAAAATTAATAAAAATTATTTGAAAAACAATATTTTGGCTACAAAAAGACCTGCAGTTTTACCTGTGGATCAGCCTGCGGTTTTGCCCTGCGGTTTATCATCTCTACAGTGGAGGAGATGGTAAACTGCAGCCGAATCCGCAGAAAGAATTGACATGTCAATTCTTTCTGCGGTTTAGAAAACGCAGCAAATCCGCGTGGAAAAATCTGCACCATATGCACTGCGGTTTTGATATCCATAGGATATTATGGTAGTGTACACCGCAGCAGAAACTGCTGCGGTTCCGCAGGGCCAAAACTGCTGCAGATCCGCAGCAGAATCCATAGCGTGTGCACACACCCTAAGGCTGTGTTCACACGTAGCATTTTTTTGCGTTTTCGCTGCGATTTTAAACGTGCGATTTTGCTGCAAAAAAGCATCCCATGCAATCATATAGCATTTTGCACATGCTTTCCTAATGCTGCGGATTTTTCCGTGGCGGAATTGCATTGCAGAAAGATACGCAGCATGCTCATTCTTTGTGTGGAATCGCGGGAATTCCGCGCACATAGGAATGCATTGTTCTGCTTTCTTTCCGCATGAGGCTATGCTCACCATGCAAAAAGTAAGCAGAACATTTGCGGATTATATCCACTGTTTGGAAGAGAGGAGATTCTCCTCCAGGCTCTGGGTACCATATACCTGTAAAAAATAGAATTAAAATAAAAAAAGTGGTGATATTCTCACCTTCCGATGTCCCTTGCAGCGTCACCAGGCCTCAGCGATGCTCCGGGCAGGTCCCGTTCCAAGTGATGCATTGCGACAATGACCTTTGACGACATCGCAGTCTCGCGATACCGTAGCAGTGTCGCGAGACCGTGATGTCATCAAATGGGAACGGGACCTGCCGGGAGCATCGCGATGATCGGGAACGCTGCGTGGGACGTCGGAAGGTGAGAATGACACGATTTTTTATTTTTTTTTATTATTTTTAACATTAGATCTTTTTACTACTGATGCTTCATAGGCAGCCTCAATAGTAAAAAGTTGGTCACACTAGTCAAACACTATCACAAAGGAGGAAGAAAAAGACCAGGTTTTTCAATGTATCCACACTGACCACACAAGGACAGAAATGTCAAAGTAAATGTCTAAGGCTACTTTCACACATCAGGTTTTCGGCGTCAGGCGCGATCCGGCGTCGTGCCGGAATGCCGGATCCGGCAAATGTTTTGTAAAACCTGATGTGCCGGATCCGATTTTCTGCCGGATCCGTCTTGTTCTTGACAGACAAAACCGGATCCGTCTCATCCGGTTCATCCGTTTTTCTATCCGTTTTTCGACGGATTACGCCGGATCCGGTTTTTAAAATTGACCCTTGTGGCCCCTCAAGGCAGAGTACACTGGCAGGATGACAGAGTGTGAAAGATTTGTGCTCTAACCAAACTTGTGTACCTTCTGGACCAACAGTATATACCTTTGCCAACCAAAGTTGGCTATCTTGTCATGGTCTACTATTTTTAGCTTTAGGCCACAGGTGTGTACCTGGTTGTGTTTTATGCAAAGTATTTCACCTTTTAACAAAAGTTGTGTACATTGTTAGGAAATCACCAACAATAAACACAACTTTTTAGGTGAAATACTTTGCTTCAAACACAACCAGGAACACAACTGTGGCAAAAAGCTAAAATTTACCCACAGTTATATACCTGGTTTTGAATACCTTTTTACCTTTGAAATACCCTGTATTTAACCTTTTTTTTAAACATAGTTCGCCGCAGAAAGAAAAGACAGACAACCATTGTGAAACGATAATTTAACTTTTATTTAAAATTTTTTTTTTTTGTAAAATGTTTTTAAAGTGCAAAAAACTTTTTTAATAAAGGTTTTAAACCCAATGGGCATTTTTATTAAAAAACACACATTACAAATCTGTGTAGTGTGGGGTGGAAATACTGCTGGAGGGGCTGCGGGACACTTCGACAATGGGAGTGTGGAGAGAGGACTGGGATCGTGGTGGGGAAGGAACAGTTAGAGGTGAAGGTGTGGAAAAAGCTACAGAATGGGTGGACATGTGGGAGGCAGAAGAGGTGGTGGGTGGTGGAGTGGATGGTTGGGCAGGGACTGTAGGAGCAGATGATGTTGATGGAAAGTTGTATGGGGAAGGAGTTTGGTACGGGGAAGGAGTTTGGTACGGGGAAGGAGTTTGGTACGGGGCAGGTTGCTGGAAGTGGGGAGATGTCTGGTACTGGGGAGGTTGCTGGTACTGGTGAGGTTGCTGGTATGTAATAGGAGGGGGAGGATGGAAAGTGGCTGGAGGGGGTGCAGATGTAATAGGAGGGGGAGGATGGAAAGTGGCTGGAGGGGGTGCAGATGTAATAGGAGGGGAAGGATGGAAAGTGGCTGGAGGGGGTGCAGGTGGAGGAACTACAGTGGTGGGAGGTGGAGGTTGGGAGGTAACCTGCTGTAGAGCACCGTGGCACGAATGCATTACATGCATCTGCTGGGTAGGAGATAGTGTTGCCATGCGCTCCACAACAGACCTGAAAAAGGTGTGGTTTGGCGAAGATCTTGCTTCTGAATGCATGGTTTGCAGAAGTGTCTTCACCTCCAGAATGCTGGAGTTGATCTGCTGAAAGCCTGCGGAGATTTGCTCTGACAAGACTTTTAGACAGTTCTGGAAAGATGCATTCAGATGCAAGAACTCTGGTGCATAACTCTTTTCCTGACCCCTCTGCCGCTGTCGCCCAGTACCCGCAGGTGTACTAGAGGTGGCAGGGGCAGAAGGGTGGGGTAAAGGGAAAGCGATCTCCTCACCAGCAGCTTCATGTAATGTAGGCGGCCACGATGCTCCTGTGCTGGTGGATGGGACAGATGGGTCGAATGTGTGGGAAGGCTGGGAAGGTGCAGATGTACCAGGGCGGTCGAAGTGTCCCTCGGTGCCGGTCTCCTCAGGGATCGCCTCAGAAGGGTCCAATCGTGCAGGCTCCCGAGTGCTGCTCACCGTGCTGTGGAATAAAGAGAAAAAAAAACAATTAAAATACTGACATGGTATGGCCCTGGCTGAAAAAAAAAAGTTACATCTAACATTTTTTTTCACATGTGGTGTGTAATATTTACCTTCTGGTGAGCATTGTTTCCCGGAGGAACGACAGGGCTTGTGCGTACTTGTACTTGCTCCTGCGTCCTCCAGATCCACTCGGGGCCCGCATCTCTTTATTGAACTCCTTCTTGAAACGATCCCTCACAGACCGCCACCGATTCACAATTCTGTTCCCTGAAACGAGAAAGGAGTGGTTAGTATACAACATCAGTGTTTCACAAACTCCAGTCCTCATGGTCCCCAGGGGTCATGTTTTCAGGATTTCCATAGTAAATAGAAATCCTGAACACATGATCCGTGGGGACCACGAGGACTGGAGTTCGGGAAACACTGGTTTACATCAAGCAACCGGTACTGTATATACTTACGCTCTTTAATCTGGGCCCGAACATCGAGGTCCTCCCAGCGGCCCACAAGGAGCGAACAGATTTCCTCCCAGAGTCGTCGGGTAACGATAAGGTCAGCGTGGCGGCGGTCAGCCATATTCCAGAGCGGCTCCCTTTGTCTGACGAGATCGATGAGGTGGTCCACATCGAGTCCTCCATCCTCACCGTCAGAGTCGGGAGCACGCTGTGAAGGCTGTTAAAGAAAAAGACAAAAATAACATTAGCCTCCACAAAAGAAATGAAATAAAAAGTGCAAAAAAACAAAGCAAAAATATTTATACTTACACGCTGGTGACCGCCGCGTTGCTGTCGCCGACGACCCTGGCAGGCACTGCGAGGACCTCTTGGCCGAGCACCAGATTGGGAAGACTAGAGAAGAAAACAAAAAATGTTATGTCTTTGGATGTAGGCATTTGTTTGCTGTGTGTGGTCTGCAGAACATTGTTTTCTATGTGTTGTGTGTAGTGTGATGTTGTGTTTCTGCGTTTGATGCAAAAAACTTACCAATTGTGAGCCCACTCCAAGTGTCTGTCCACCCCTTCCTTCTTCTTCTGGGAGCTCCTCTTCATCTTGTGAATCCTGTTTTGAAATAAAAGGCAATGAATAGACATATATTACAGAGATGATGGATTTTGGAAATAAAAACTTACCGTCAAACGCTGACGATGCGAGGGAGGGCTCCCAGAAGATGATGTGCTGTCTTCCTGGTGGCCACACTCCATGCCTGTGGGTGGTGTTCCAGCTGCTGCCATTGCTGCTGCTGCTGCTGCATCTATTGGGCGGCTGTTGAATAAAGAGAAACAAAGGGCCAATGAATATCTTGATATTCAATAGCCCTAGTTTGGAGGAATGGGGGATTTGATAATTACCGTCTCTCATCTGCTGCTGGCCTCCCCTCCTCAGCATGTTCCATTTGCTGCTCCATTTGGGGTGGTGGTGGTGCTGATGGTGCTGCAGTGGTCTCCTGCCTTCTCCTGCTGCGCTTGGTTGCTTTCTTGGGTGGCATGTTGGGTGTGGCTGTGGGTCCCACTGTCTTGCTTTTATATATGTCTTGTGGGCAGAGCTACTGAGCATGCTCAGACCAAAAAAACCGGATCCGGCCACCGGATCAGGCGCATTGCGGCGCTCATAGGCTTTCATTGTGTGAAAAATCCGGACGCGCCGGATCCGGCGTGTCCGGCTTTTTCGCCGGAGACAAAAAACGTTACAGTAGCCGTTTTTTCCATACGCCGGATCGCGACACATTGCCGGATCCGGCGAAAACCGGATGAAACGCATGGCCATCCGGCGCGATCCGGCGCAAATGCAAGTCAATGGGGGGGAAACCGGATCCGGCATTGCATTTCGCCGGATCCGGTTTCTGTCAAAAGCGCCGGATCGCGCCTGACGGCGAAAACCTGATATGTGAAAGAGGCCTAAGAGAGAGATTTTTAGAGCGTGAATACCCTAAAAAATTAGTAAAAAAAGCATAATCAGAGGCAATGGGAATTTCACAAAGTAGTTTAATACATGGGACAGACAATAAAAAATCTACAGATGAATACTATACCACTAATTTCATCACAACCTTTTCTTCCCAAAATGGCACTTTCTCAGGAATATAATACAGAAGCACTGAAAGGTCCTACTAAATTACCCAGTCTGTCAGAAAGTATTACCAACTAGACCAGTGGTTACCTCTAGGAGGGCGCCATCCCTATAAAACATTTTAGCCCCCAGTAGAATTAGGGATGTGGGAGACAAAAAAGCCCCGAATGCAGGAAAAAGTACCTTAGGGTATGTGCACACGCTGCGGTTTTGCTGCGGTTTTGGCCCTGCAGAACTGCAGCAGTTCCGCAGACATGGTACTTTACCATGTTAGCCTATGGGTTTTCAAAACCGCTGCGGTTTTTTACCTGTGGAAAAGCTACGTTTTTTTTTCCGCAGCATGTCAATTGTTTCTGCGGATTCTGCTGCGGTTTGCCACCTATTCCATTGTCCAGGAGTCAAACCGCAGGGCAAAACCGCAGGCCAAACCGCAGCAAAACCGCAGGTCACTTTACCTGCGGTTTTACCTGCGGTTCCGCAGGAAAAAACCCGCAGGTGAATCTGCAGTGTGTGCACATACCCTTACAGAAGCACATAAGTTTCCTTTAAATGTAAACACAAAAAATGCTTGTGTTTAAGGATCAGTGATAATGTAATTACCTTTTATTCAAATAGTGATAATGATAGAGTATATGACATTAATTTTAAGCTAACATGTCAATCCAGTTTTGTGATTTATCTAATTGATTGTTGCTGTGGGAAACAAGATGTGGGACGCACTACACAGCCTCTACATCTAAGGATGAACTCACAACATAGACACAATATCTCTAAAGGATATCTGAAACATGGCTTGTCTCGACATTGTTTTGAAAAACACGGGAATAAAGCCTCTCTGTGAGTTACACCCATAGATCATATACCAGCAGATACCCCAAACAGAATACAGTGTCTAAATAAGAGAGAACTGTATTGGATATATAAACTAGATACCATTCATCCTAAAGGCCTCAATGAGTTGGTAGATATTTTTTGATAAGCTTTCTCTCATGTTTCTTTGTCCCTAGCGGCCCGACGGATTTCCTTCCCTGACCTGGCTGGTCAGCGTTCTCACATTGGGGTCAGTTATTGGATGTCGGACACCTAGTGGGAATTTTACCAAACAATCGGTTAATTCCAAAATACATAACCATTCCTTGCAAGTGGAGAGGTAGCATAATGGTAATGGGAAGCCTACAGGGTTCTGGCTTGCCTAAACCCTGTGGGTTTGAGTCCAGTCATTATATCTTTATAAAAATTTAATATATATTTATTATAGGTTTCATACATTTTTAAATGAAAGATTGATTTTTTAGATGTTCAATGTGTTTTATCAGAGGTTATATTTATATAGGTTTGACATTTTAACATTGGAGGGGGAGTTTTCACAGGAAGTGATGTTTTGTCTGTTAGTGATGTCATGTAGGTCTTATGTCATGAAGGGCTTATATAAAACCACAACAATCCTAACAAGTGGAGAGATAGTATGATGGTAATGGGAGGCCTTACGTGTTCTGGCTTGCCGAAAATCTGTTGAGGTAGACGCCTCAGAGGTGGGGGTGGGGGCGGTATTGTCCCAGGGACCCGCCACTTTGACCAATTTAAGACCTTGCGCCTTTTTCTCAAAGAAGTTATCCCCTGCGGAGAGAAACTATGATGTGGGGAATCGGGAACTTCTGGCCGTAAAATTGGCTTTTGCAGAATGGAGGGGGCTGTTCATCCTATAACGGTTATCACGGACCACAAAAACCTAGCTTACATTGAGTCAGCTAAAAGGTTGACTCCCAGACAGGCTAGATGGTCACTTTTTTTTTCCCGATTCAACTTCTTGACCACTTTTCGACCAGGATCCAAGAATATCAGAGCGGATGCGTTGTAACGCAGTCTAGATCCGGTGTCTCCCCCCCCGGAACCTCCATCCTCCATTCTTCAGCCTGGGGTGGTGGTGGCAGAGGTTTCTAATGTGTTGGAACGGGAGATTCGAGAAGCCCAGGCTCTTGCACCTCCAGCTAAGCCGGTGGATAAACTTTTTGTGCCAGCTCAGTTTCGTCTCAAGGTCCTCCAGGAGTTCCATGACTCAGTTCTGGGTGGACATCCAGGGATCTCAGCGACCCAGAAGGCCATTGCTAGAATATTCTGGTGGTCTTCTTTAGCCTCTGATGTTGGGGAGTATGTGTCTGCGTGTGAGGTTTGTGCCCGTGCAAAAACTCCCCATAACCGGCCGGCCGGGGAATTGGTACCACTGCCAATTCCTGAGAGACCATGGACTCACCTGTCCATGGATTTCATCACCAACCTTCCCCCCTCCAAGGGTAATACCGTGGTCTGGGTCGTAGTGGACAGGTTTAGTATGCAGGCACATTTTGTACCTTTGGCAGCCCTACCTAATGCGGAAACATTGTCCAGATTGTTTGTGGAGCATGTGGTGTGGGTGCATGGGGTACCCCTGAATGTGGTGTCTGATAGGGGAGTGCAATTTGTGTCCAGATTTTGGAGAGCTTTTTGTAGGAGGTTGGGTATTGGTCTGTCCTTTTCATCCGCCTACCATCCAGAGACTAATGGGCAGACTGAGCGGACCAATCAGTCTCTGGAGCAAATTCTGCGTTGTTTGACCTCAGCCCGACAGGATGATTGGTGTTCTGTGTTACCATTGGCTGAGTTTGCATTTAACAACCGCACTAACCAGTCTACGGGTACATCTCCTTTTTTTTGCAATTATGGGTTTCATCCTCATTTTGGAGAATTTTCCCGCTTGAATTCTGGGTGTCCTGGGGCGGATGAGACGATCCAGCGGTTGGGGGAGGTATGGCGGGAGATCCAGAATAACATTACGAAGGCCCAGGACAAATTTAAATTTTTTGCGGACAAAAAACGATCCGTGGGTCCAGTGTTTCAGGTTGGAGATAAGGTATGGTTATCCACCAAAAATATAAGGCTCAAGGTCCCCTCTGCGAAGCTTGGACCCAAGTTTATAGGTCCCTATGTAATTACCGAAGCGGTTAACCCGGTGGCTTTTCGGTTGAGTCTTCTGCCATCTCTAAGGATCCGTAATGTTTTCCATAAGGCCCTTTTGAAACCTGTGAGGTCCGGTGGGGAGCGATCATCATCTTCCCTGACACCGGTTCTGGTAGATGGGCAGGCTGAGTACGAGGTGGAACGAATTGTCGACTCCATGTTGGTCTGTCGCGCCCTTCAGTATCTGATACATTGGAAGGGCTACGGTTCTGAGGAACGCTCGTGGGTTCCTGCTCGATGAGTTCATGCGGATCGGTTGATCCGAGCCTTTCACGCCAAGTGCCCTGGGAGACCTGGGGGTCCGGTGGCCCCCCATTGAGAGGAGGGTACTGTCATGATCCAGGATGGGATTTCGCTTTGACCCGTCCTGGTTAGACTATGGGTTAATTGTGCTGCCTCTCTCTGGCAGAAGGAGGCTATTTAGAGCTCACTGGACCTGGGTCTGGTGTCACTTATACTCCTGCCCTCGGCTGAGTTAAGTGACCTCTTGTATACGTGTGCCTTGTGCCTGATATCTTGCTTGCTTGTTCGGTTGTGATCTGGTTCTGTCCCTGTTACGAGTTCTGCCTGACCCTCTTGTACTGCACTACCTCTCGTGTATGACTCTCGGCTTGTGACCCGACTTCTCTCTGCTTGTCCCCTTGGTACCACGTCGCCCTCTTGTGTATGACCTTTGGCTCTGTCTGACTACCCGTCTGTTTGTCCCTCCTGTACCTCATTTGCCCGTACTGCTGTGACCTCTATTTTGCCTGACTCTGAGTTGTTGTATGGTGTCCTGTCCTATCTGAAAACAGGACACTAAGCCCCGCCCCCTTGCAGTCACATGACCATAGGTCCCGTGCCAGATTATTCATTTTCAGTGTCCTCAGGTCCTATGCCTCTTTACTTTCCAGCGCTGACTGGACCCTGACACTATTACCCTGAAGCACGCATGGTCACCTCTGCTGCCCTTCTCCACTGGTATCTTTTAGCACTGCTTCTGTACTCCGGACATGCGCACTGGCTCTATGAGCAAGTGCAGTGCGGTGTCTCTGACAAGAATGACTGTTCTCCTAATCACCTTGCTGGCAGTGGCAGTGTTACTGCACTCTACAGAGACACAGGACAAACTCTTAAATGCTGACTGGGACAACAAACTTATTCAACATCATGCTCCTCTTATAAAGGACATGGAAGGACAGAAACCAAAAGACTGTTGGATCTGTACACACAGCCCAGTATCTGCAAGGACTATACCATACTTAGCCTTACCTATGGAGCCATGGAATAATAATAAGTCTAATAATAATCTTTATTTTTATATAGCGCTAACATACTCTGCAGCGCTTTACAGTTTGCACACATTATCATCACTGTCCTCAATGGGGCTCACAATCTAAATTCCCTATCAGTATGTCTTTGGAATGTGGGAGGAAACCCACGCAAACACGGGAAGAACATACAAACTCCTTGCAGATGTTGTCCTTGGTGGGACTGAGCCACCGTGCTGCCCTAGAAGGTATTAACACCACACTGCATACACAACGAGACTTGGACTCAATCTAGGTTTTTGGGAAAAGATGTGCCCCGTCATATATCTGCCTCATTGGCTATAATCGGATGGGCCTCTAATCCCTGGTTTCAATTTAACATAACGCGGCCTAAGGTACAAATGTGGTGGCAGGAATATGATTCAGACATCGGAAATATGGTCACCAGGAGGAGGACTGAAATCCCTCACTCAGACCCCATTCCCAATGATGGACTGTGGTTCAGTCTTCAACATACTGGAGCAAATACCTGTGGTGAGGACAATAATTGCTTCTGTATATACACTCATGATCAAACAGAGGTTAATGAGACGGTGTACCAAGATGGTGTTGAAGGATGTAGAGCATCTACGGGTAAAATAATAAGGAAAGAAAGGGGTAAATGTACATCTGGTATAAGTGGAAATCAAATGAATAATACTTGGTGTGCCCATAAGCCTATGTCAGGACTTTTGAGTTTATACCAATGTATACAGACCCCTGGTCACGTTTGTGTTCTCCCTGAAGGAGTATTCTTGGTTTGCGGGCATCGTGCCTACAGGTGGGTGAGCCCAGACATAAGAGGAGTTTGCACTCTTGCCAAACTAACACAAGACACTTTCATAATTCCTTATAAGAAAATAGACACAGCAGCAGTTCCAATTCATACTTTGTATAGAAGGGCTGCAGACAATAAGCCCCGTCCAAATGGTAGGCCGCATCTAGTAGAAATGGGGATAAAAAATAAAATATTCAGTTATATGCTAATATACCCCTTCATAACACAAATGAGGGATAAATTAGTGGAAGCTATCGACTACCTAGATGATCAGATTTTCCAGATTCTTGAAGTTCTTAATGAAACTAATACAATACAGAGACAATTAATCATAGTTACTAACCAACATACTATAGTACTAGATTACCTGACAGCAAAAGAAGGAGGAATGTGTCATATAATTGGTCCCACCTGTTGCAATTATATTGACAAAATAGGTGAACTTAGAGACCAATGGTTAAATCAGCACAGTGCAAACAGACTCCTGGTGGGGTAACACATTCTCTTTTTAAATCCAGCAAATTGGTTTAATGGCCTAGCAGGATGGATTTTTGGCATTGTACAGACTTGTATGCAAATTTTGTTGTTTTGCTTATTGTTTTATGTAGCCGTAAAAGCGCTAATATATGTATTACTTAAGCTGCTGAATAATATATGTGTGAAAAAATAATCTAAGGCTGAACCTTCTGTAGTGTATCATAGACCCCAGATAGCCGTTGCTGATGGGGAAAGTGAGTGTCCACACTGAGGGTGGATGGGTGAAGCAGGTAGGAAGCCCCCTTATGGGTACTAGACCCATGAGACAGTAGCTCCTTTGTGGACATCAGCTGACCCTGTGGCAAAAGTTATACCATTTACAAAAGGGGGAAATTGATATAGAAGGTTTGCCTTCATATCCCTTTAATACTTCAATTGCCTTTTGCCTATTATTGCTAGAATTATTCTTATGACACTGCAGACTATTAGTATCTGTTTCAAGGAGACTATACTTGTTATCATATATGTCCTCAATAGTCAGCAACAACATGTTCTGGGTACATGGCAAACAAGGTATGACCCTGAGGGGTGGGGGCTACATGAGCCACATAGAGCTACATTTGTTGTAAATGGTATAAAATATTGCCTTGTGTTTCATTACGTCAGATAAAGTGATTTTCCCACGGCCCGTGTGCAGTCTCTTTTGTCTCCAAGTGCTTGTAAATTAAGGGCGTAAAAAACTCCTAATTCAGACTCACTGGTCATCTGGCATACCTGACTTTGGTCAGAACGAAAACAGCTACGACAGCTTCAATTCAATTCAGTCTGTTTTTGGAAGCCTTATCTCTCCTGATGCTGGGTATTGTAACCAAAAAGCGTGCATACCAACCTCCCTACCTATCTGCTGAGGCTTCCTGGGGGGGCTACATGGGAGACTGTGTGGGGCTCATGCAGTATATGGGGAGGCTGTGTGGGGTCTCATACTGTACATGGCGAGGATGTGTGAGGTTCATGCTGTACATGGCGAGGCTGTGTGAGGTTCATTTCATGCTGTACATGGGGAGGCTGTGTGGGGTTCATGCTGTACATGGGGAGGCTGTGTGGGGCTCATGCATTACATGGGTAGGCTGTGTGGGGCGGCTGTGTGGGGCTCATGTTGCATATGTAGTAGCTTGTGTGAGGCTCATGTTGTGTATATAAGGGGCTGTGAGGGGTTAAAGATATATAGGGGTTTAGCATATTTAATTCTGGTCAATATTAAGTGATACAATTAATATTAATAAATTAATATTAAGAATTAATTTCAAGCTATTGGTTCTGCCTTCCACAACAGTCATGGTCTCATGTGGCCCCTCTAAAAAATTAATTGCTCACACCTGCTTTATAGTGAGTCTGACCCATAGGCAGCACGTGTCCGGCACCGGCTATACGGTCTAAGCCCAGTATGTTTGTCTCTGAAACACTGCAGCATCACAGAGAAAAACTTTTCTGACTTCTCCCCTCCTGCTGCCAATGACTGGTTGCACGCAGAAAGAAAATTGTCCCTCTGTGGGAGCAGATGGGGAGAAGCCACCAGGGACCCACCTGTCTGACTAGTCACCTGTGTAACCTCAGTCCACGGCGGCTTTCAAAGTAGGTTTTTGCATGAAATGCCACAGCGTGTCAGAGTCAACCATACCTGGCTGGAATGATACAGCCAATGTCTGATCAATGCGGCCTGTGGATTGAGCAGCTGGCATCAGCCATCAGATTCCCTTTAAGATCCCATAGGTGCCAGTTATGTCACATGGTTGACCATTATCCTTATGTCTTTGAAGAGAGCTATAACTCCCAGCATGTACAGGAGCTAATATGGCATGTTGGGAGTTATAGTTCACCACAGGAGTAATGATTTTCTTTTGCATTAGTGGCATGGGAGCAGAGAGGACAATTTTTTTTTGTTAATTCTAAGGCTATGTGCACACGTTGCCGCGCAAATTTCAGCGGGAATGCCGGAATTCCATTCCGCAGGAAATAAGCGAGAAAAACGCATTTTAATTTCTGCCTATTTCCCACGGAAAAACTAGCAATTTGCAAAAGTAATTAGCTTGCAGAATGCTAGCGTTTTCCAAGCGATCTGTAGCATCGCTTGGAAAACTGATTGACAGGTACAGTGGGGAAAAAAAGTATTTAGTCAGTCAGCAATAGTGCAAGTTCCACCACTTAAAAAGATGAGAGGCGTCTGTAATTTACATCATAGGTAGACCACAACTATGGGAGACAAACTGAGAAAAAAAAATCCAGAAAATCACATTGTCTGTTTTTTTTTCATTTTATTTGCATATTATGGTGGAAAATAAGTATTTGGTCAGAAACAAAATTTCATCTCAGTACTTTGTGATATATCCTTTGTTGGCAATGACAGAGGTCAAACGTTTTCTGTAAGTCTTCACAAGGTTGCCACACACTGTTGTTGGCATGTTGGCCCATTCCTCCATGCAGATCTCCTCTAGAGCAGTGATGTTTCTGGCTTTTCGCTTGACAACACGGACTTTCAACTCCCTCCAAAGGTTTTGTATAGGGTTGAGATCTGGAGACTGGCTAGGCCACTCCAGGACCTTGAAATGCTTCTTACGAAGCCACTCCTTCGTTGCCCTGGCGGTGTGCTTTGGATCATTGTCATGTTGAAAGACCCAGCCACGTTTCATCTTCAATACCCTTGCTGATGGAAGGAGGTTTGCACTCAAAATCTCACGATACATGGCCCCATTCATTCTTTCATGTACCCGGATCAGTCGTCCTGGCCCCTTTGCAGAGAAACAGCCCCAAAGCATGATGTTTCCACCACCATGCTTTACAGTAGGTATGGTGTTTGATGGATGCAACTCAGTATTCTTTTTCCTCCAAACACGACAAGTTGTGTTTCTACCAAACAGTTCCAGTTTGGTTTCATCAGACCATAGGACATTCTCCCAAAACTCCTCTGGATCATCCAAATGCTCTCTAGCAAACTTCAGACGGGCCCGGACATGTACAGGCTTAAGCAGTGGGACACGTCTGGCACTGCAGGATCTGAGTCCATGGTGGCGTAGTGTGTTACTTATGGTAGGCCTTGTTACATTGGTCCCAGCTCTCTGCAGTTCATTCACTAGGTCCCCCCGCGTGGTTCTGGTATTTTTGCTCACCGATCTTGTGATCATTCTGACCCCACGGGGTGGGATTTTGCGTGGAGCACCAGATCGAGGGAGATTATCAGTGGTCTTGTATGTCTTCCATTTTCTAATTATTGCTCCCACAGTTGATTTCTTCACTCCAAGCTGGTTGGCTATTGCAGATTCAGTCTTCCCAGCCTGGTGCAGGGCTACAATTTTGTTTCTGGTGTCCTTTGACAGCTCTTTGGTCTTCACCATAGTGGAGTTTGGAGTCAGACTGTTTGAGGGTGTGCACAGGTGTCTTTTTATACTGATAACAAGTTTAAACAGGTGCCATTACTACAGGTAATGAGTGGAGGAAAGAGGAGACTCTTAAAGAAGAAGTTACAGGTCTGTGAGAGCCAGAAATCTTGATTGCTTGTTTCTGGCCAAATACTTATTTTCCACCATAATATGCAAATAAAATGAAAAAAAACAGACAATGTGATTTTCTGGATTTTTTTTTCTCAGTTTGTCTCCCATAGTTGAGGTCTACCTATGATGTAAATTACAGACGCCTCTCATCTTTTTAAGTGGTGGAACTTGCACTATTGCTGACTGACTAAATACTTTTTTTCCCCACTGTATGTCACACTCGTCAAACAGTGTTTGACTATTAAGGAAAGAGAGCGCACAATATATCCACGCTGACCACACAAGGACAGAAATATTCTTCATTGCTTTATTGTGCCGATGCGTTTCATGGCATATCTGCCACTTCCTCAGGGCCAAAGAATTACAGAATCTGATTACAGCAGTGGTTTTATACAAAACCTTCATGACATCACAATTGCATGCAAAAAGACATCACTTCCTGTGGAAACACCCCCTCCAATGTCAAAATGTCATACACCAGTCACAATAACTTTATATCAAGATTTAAACTCTGATAAAACACATTAAACATCTAAAAAAATCAATCTTTAATTTGAAAAAGTGTATGAAACCTATATTCACTACATATTAAAATTTGATAAAAATAGAGTTGACTAGAATCCAACCCACAGATTTTCGGCGAGCCAGAACACTTAAGGCCTCCCATTACCATCATACTATCTCTCCACTTGTTAGGATTATTGTGGTTTTATATAAGCCCTTCATGACATAAGACCTACATGACATCACTAACAGACAAAACATCACTTCCTGTGAAAACTCCCCCTCCAATGTTAAAATGTCATACGCCAGCCAAGATAACTTTATATCAAAATATAGCCTCTCATAAAACACATTGAACATCTAAACAATAAATCTTTCATTTAAAAATGTATGAAACCTATAATAAATATATATTGAATTTTTATAAAGATATAATGACTGGACTCGAACCCACAGGGTTTAGGCAAGCCAGAACCCTGTAGGCTTCCCGTTACCATTATGCTACCTCTCCACTTGCATGGAATGGTTATGTAATTTGGAATTAACCGATTGTTTGGTAAAATTCCCACTAGGTGTCCGACATCCAATAACGGACCCCCATGTGAGAACGCTGACCAGCCAGGTCAGGGAAGGAAATCCGTCGGGCCGCTAGGGACAAAGAAACATGAGAGAAAGCTTATCAAAAAATATCTACCAACTCATTGAGGCCTTTAGGATGAATGGTATCTAGTTTATATATCCAATACAGTTCTCTCTTATTTAGACACTGTATTCTGTTTGGGGTATCTGATGGTATATGATCTATGGGTGTAACTCACAGAGAGGCTTTATTCCCGTGTTTTTCAAAACAATGTCGAGACAAGCCATGTTTCAGATATCCTTTAGAGATATTGTGTCTATGTGAGTTCATCCTTAGATGTAGAGGCGGTGTAGTGCGTCTCACATATTGTTTCCCACAGCAACAATCAATTAGATAAATCACAAAACTGGATTGACATGTTAGCTTAAATTAATGTCATATACTCTATCATTATCACTATTTGAATAAAAGGTATTTACATTATCACTGATCCATAAACACAAGCGTTTTTTTGTTTTTACATTTAAAGGAAACTCTTATGTGCTTCTGTAGGGTACTTTTTCCTGCATTCGGGGCTTTTTTGTCTCCCACATCCCTAATTCTACTGGGGGCTAAAATGTTTTATAGGGATGGCGCCCTCCTAAAGGTAACCACTGGTCTAGTTGGTAATACTTTCTGACAGACTGGGTAATTTAGTAGGACCTTTCAGTGCTTCTGTATTATATTCCTGAGAAAGTGCCATTTTGGGAAGAAAAGGTTGTGATGAAATTAGTGGTATAGTATTCATCTGTAGATTTTTTATTGTCTGTCCCATGTATTAAACTACTTTGTGAAATTCCCTTTGCCTCTGAGTATGCTTTTTTTACTAATTTTTTAGGGTATTCACGCTCTAAAAATCTCTCTCTTAGACATTTACTTTGACATTTCTGTCCTTGTGTGGTCAGTGCGGATACATTGAAAAACCTGGTCTTTTTCTTCCTCCTTTGTGATAGTGTTTGACTAGTGTGAACAACTTTTTACTATTGAGGCTGCCTATGAAGCATCAGTAGTAAAAAGATCTAATGTTAAAAATAATTAAATAAATAAAAAATCGTGTCATTCTCACCTTCCGACGTCCCACGCAGCGTTCCCGATCATCGCGATGCTCCCGGCAGGTCCCGTTCCCATTTGATGACATCGCGGTCCCGCGACACTGCTACTGTATCGCGAGACTGAGACGTCATCAATGGTCATTGTCGCAATGCATCACTTAGAACGGGACCTGCCTGGAGCATTGCTGAGGCCTGGTGACGCTGCGAGGGACATCGGAAGGTGAGATTATCACCATTTTTTTATTTTAATTCTATTTTTACAGGTATATGGTACCCAGAGCCTGGAGGAGAATCTCCTCTCTTCCAAGCAGTGGGTACAATCCGCAAATGTTCTGCTTACTTTTCGCATGGTGAGCATAGCCTCATGCGGAAAGAAAGCAGAACAATGCATTCCTATGTGCGCGGAATTCCCGCGATTCCGCACAAAGAATGAGCATGCTGCGTATCTTTCTGCAATGCAATTCCGCTACGGAAAAATCCACAGCATTAGGAAAGCATGTGCGGACTGCTATATGATTGCATGGGATGCTTTTTTTTTGCGTTTTTGCAGCAAAATCGCACGTTTAAAATTGCAGCGAAAACGCAAAAAAAGCTACGTGTGAACATAGCCTTAGGGTGTGTGCACACGCTGTGGATTCTGCTGCGGATCCACAGCAGTTTTGGCCCTGCGGACCCGCAGCAGTTTCTGCTGCGGTGTACACTACCATAATATCCTATGTTATATCAAAAACCGCAGTGCAGATGGTGCAGATTTTTCCACGCGGATTTGCTGCGTTTTCTAAACTGCAGAAAAAATTGACATGTCAATTCTTTCTGCGGATTCGGCTGCAGTTTACCATCTCCTCCACTGTAGAGATGATAAACCGCAGGGCAAAACCGCAGGCTAAACCACAGGTAAAACTGCAGGTCTTTTGACCTGCAGATTTATCTACGAATTTTACAAAATCCTCGAGGCCAAATCCGCAGAGCATTCCACAGCGTGTGCACGTACACTAATGCCTGCCTCTTAACAGCTTCTTTCTTCCTAGGTGCAGCTCCTGTGCTGCTGTCTGGGCTTCTTCTCTGTGTAGTGCACTCAGCTTATCAGATGCTTGCTAACCCCTTCTGGCCATGCAAGCTGCGCTAGACTTGAGGAAGTGGACGTCTGATGTACTGATCACTGCAGTAAGAAGCAGGACCGGAGCTCCAAGCAGCACAGCACTGAGCACATTGAGTCTCCTCCTCCCCTTGCCCTATCTCTGTTACGTCGCTGCTTCCCGGATCAGGAGTTGGACATCAGACCGCAGCCACAAATTTCATGTGGCGGCTGTGATTTTTAGCAGCTGACAGCGTGAAGAGGATTACAGATCGTGCGTCCCACTACAGGGTTTGGCCGTTCTGGCATTTTCCAGAAATGCCCGATGGCCAGTCCGGCCCTGGGTGTGATAAGCTGCATTAATGTGTTTAGCTTTGGATGCAAATGTGGTAGGGGCCGGGCTCAGGGGTGGACCACTGCTTACCCTGTCCGGATGACACAGATACCAGGCATTTCAAGGACGAGGCGGAGACAGATTTCACTTGTAACAGTTACGGATTTTATTCGTCGTCCTCCTGATGACCACAAACACGCACCGCAGGGTAAGCAGTGGTCCACCCCCGAAGCCCGGCCCCTACCACATTTGCAACCAAAGCTAAACACATTACTGCAGCTTATCACACCCAGGGCCGGACTGGCCATCGGGCATTTCTGGAAAAAAATGCTACGTGTGAACACAGCCTTAGGGTGTGTGCACACGCTGTGGATTATGCTGCGGATCCTCAGCAGTTTCTGCTGCGGTGTACACTACCATAATATCCTATGGATATCAAAAACCGCAGTGCAGACGGTGCAGATTTTTCCACGCGGATTTTTCTGCGGTTTCTAAACCGCAGAAAAAATTGACATGTCAATTCTTTCTGCGGATTCGGCTGCAGTTTACCATCTCCTCCACTGTAGAGATGATAAACCGCAGGGCAATACCGCAGGCTAATCCACAGGTAAAACTGCAGGTGTTTTGACCTGCAGCTTTATCTACGAATTTTAAAAATCCGCGCGGCCAAATCCGCAGAGCATTCCACAAACGCAAAAAAAAGCATCCCATGCAATCATATAGCAGTCCGCACATGCTTTCCTAATGCTGCGGATTTTTCCGTGGCGGAATTGCATTGCAGAAAGATACGCAGCATGCTCATTCTTTGTGGGGAATCGCGGGAATTCCGCGCACATAGGAATGCATTGTTCTGCTTTCTTTCCGCATGAGGCTATGCTCACCATGCGAAAAGTAAGCAGAACATTTGCGGATTGTACCCACTGTTTGGAAGAGAGGAGATTCTCCTCCAGGCTCTGGGTACCATATACCTGTAAAAATAGAATTAAAATAAAAAAATGGTGATAATCTCACCTTCCGATGTCCCTCGCAGCGTCACCAGGCCTCAGCGATGCTCCGGGCAGGTCCCGTTCCAAGTGATGCATTGCGACAATGACCATTGATGACGTCTCAGTCTCGCGATACCGTAGCAGTGTCGCGAGACCGCGATGTCATCAAATGGGAACGGGACCTGCCGGGAGCATCGCGATGATCGGGAACGCTCCGTGGGACGTCGGAAGGTGAGAATGACACGATTTTTTATTTATTTAATTATTTTTAACATTAGATCTTTTTACTACTGATGCTTCATAGGCAGCCTCAATAGTAAAAAGTTGTTCACACTAGTCAAACACTATCACAAAGGAGGAAGAAAAAGACCAGGTTTTTCAATGTATCCGCACTGACCACACAAGGACAGAAATGTCAAAGTAAATGTCTAAGAGAGAGATTTTTAGAGCGTGAATACCCTAAAAAATTAGTAAAAAAAGCATACTCAGAGGCAAAGGGAATTTCACAAAGTAGTTTAATACATGGGACAGACAATAAAAAAATCTACAGATGAATACTATACCACTAATTTCATCACAACCTTTTCTTCCCAAAATGGCACTTTCTCAGGAATATAATACAGAAGCACTGAAAGGTCCTACTAAATTACCCAGTCTGTCAGAAAGTATTACCAACTAGACCAGTGGTTACCTTTAGGAGGGCGCCATCCCTATAAAACATTTTAGCCCCCAGTAGAATTAGGGATGTGGGAGACAAAAAAGCCCCGAATGCAGGAAAAAGTACCCTACAGAAGCACATAAGAGTTTCCTTTAAATGTAAAAACAAAAAAAAGGCTTGTGTTTATGGATCAGTGATAATTAGTGTTGAGCATTCCGATACCGCAAGTATCGGGTATCGGCCGATACTTGCTGTATCGGAATTCCGATACCGACTTCCGATATTTTTTCAATATCGGAATTCGGCATCGGAATCGGAAGTTCAGTTGATTGACGGCCTGACGTCATCATGATGCGCGGTGTGTGCGCATCATGATGCGCCGTCATTTCGGGCCTTCCGGGGGTCTCTGCCGGCCTGCCGGGGGGCTGTGCCGGCCTGCCGGGGGGCTGTGTGGACTGCCCGGGGTCTCTGCCGGCCTGCCGGGGGGCTGTGCCGGCCTGCCGGGGGGCTGTGCACCCTGTGGGGGTCTGTACCGGCCTGCCGGGGGGCTGTGCCGGCCTGCCGGGGGGCTGTGCTGATGTCCGGGGGTCTGTGCAAGCATCGTCCGATGGGACTACAAGTCCCATCGGGCGATGCCTGCTACCATGACAGTGATTGACACATTAGCCAATGATGGGACAGTAGTAGTCCCATCATCCGGCTAATGTGTTAAATGTTAAAAAAAAAAAAAAAAAAAAAAAATAAAAAAAATACTACATACATACTACATGCTACATACATACTACATATATACTACATACATACTACATACATGCTACATACATACTACATGCATGCTACATACATACTACATATATACTACATACATACTACATACATACTGCATGCTACATACATACTACATACATACTACATACATACTACATGCATGCTACATATATACTACATGCTACATACATACTACATACATACTACATGCATGCTACATATATACTACATGCATGCTACATACATACTACATATATACTACATGCATGCTACATATATACTACATGCATGCTACATATATACTACATGCATGCTACATATATACTACATACATACTACATATATACTACATACATGCTACATACATACTACATACATACTACATATATACTACATGCATGCTACATATATACTACATGCTACATACATACCACATACATACTACATACATGCTACATATATACTACATGCATGCTACATACATACTACATATATACTACATGCATGCTACATACATACTACATGCTACATGCATGCTACATACATACTACATACATACTACATGCTACATACATACCACATATATACTACATACATACAATACATTCATACAATACATACATAGACATACAGTACATATAACATAGAGTAACATACTTACCAATACTTGTCACATTGTTCCCCGAAGCCATTGTCTTTCCGGAATAAATATTAACATAACAAACCACAAAAATACTCACCCACGATCCGAAGCAGTCCACGAGTGTGTCCCACGACGATCTTGGGTAGAGAACTGCAGCATCAGATGATGCTGCCGTTCTCTACGGGCTGCAGGAATCCAATGACGGAAGGTAGGTATCCTTCCGCACTGTATTCCTCCGCCACTTAAAAAAAAAAAAGTCCCTAGTCTCACTTTATGCCATTGCTGTGTGGGAAATTCCCACACAGCAATGGCATAAAGTGAGACTAGGGACTTTTTTTTTTTTTTAAGTGGCGGAGGAATACAGTGCGGAAGGATACCTACCTTCCGTCATTGGATTCCTGCAGCCCGTAGAGAACGGCAGCATCAGCTGATGCTGCAGTTCTCTACCCAAGATCGTCGTGGGACACACTCGTGGACTGCTTCGGATCGTGGGTGAGTATTTTTGTGGTTTGTTATGTTAATATTTATTCCGTAGACGACAATGGCTTCGGGGAACAATGTGACAAGTATTGGTAAGTATGTTACTCTATGTTATATGTACTGTATGTCTATGTATGTATTGTATGAATGTATTGTATGTATGTAGTATATAAGTGGTATGTATGTAGCATGTAGTATGTATGTAGTATGTATGTAGCATGCATGTAGCATGTAGTATGTATGTAGCATGCATGTAGTATATATGTAGTATGTATGTAGCATGCATGTAGTATATATGTAGCATGTATGTAGTATGTATGTGGTATGTATGTAGCATGTAGTATATATGTAGCATGCATGTAGTATATATGTAGTATGTATGTAGCATGTATGTAGTATATATGTAGTATGTATGTAGTATATATGTAGCATGCATGTAGTATATATGTAGTATGTATGTAGTATATATGTAGCATGCATGTAGTATATATGTAGTATGTATGTAGTATATATGTAGCATGTATGTAGTATGTATGTAGCATGCATGTAGCATGTAGTATGTATGTAGCATGCATGTAGTATATATGTAGTATGTATGTAGCATGCATGTAGTATATATGTAGCATGCATGTAGTATGTATGTGGTATGTATGTAGTATATATGTAGTATGTATGTAGTATATATGTAGCATGTATGTAGTATGTATGTAGCATGCATGTAGCATGTAGTATGTATGTAGCATGCATGTAGTATATATGTAGTATGTATGTAGCATGCATGTAGTATATATGTAGCATGCATGTAGTATATATGTAGTATGTATGTAGTATATATGTAGCATGTATGTAGTATGTATGTAGCATGCATGTAGCATGTAGTATGTATGTAGCATGCATGTAGTATATATGTAGTATGTATGTAGCATGCATGTAGTATATATGTAGTATGTATGTAGCATGCATGTAGTATATATGTAGTATGTATGTAGCATGCATGTAGTATATATGTAGTATATATGTAGCATGCATGTAGTATATATGTAGTATGTATGTTGCATGTAGTATGAATGTAGCATGTATGTAGTATGTAGTATGAATGTAGCATGTATGTAGTATGTAGTATGAATGTAGCATGTAATTTTTTTTTTTTTTTTTTTACATTTAACACATTAGCCGGATGATGGGACTACTACTGTCCCATCATTGGCTAATGTGTCAATCACTGTCATGGTAGCAGGCATCGCCCGATGGGACTTGTAGTCCCATCGGACGATGCCTGCACAGACCCCCGGAGCCTGCACAGACCACCGGCAGGCCGGCACAGCCCCCCGGCAGGCCGGCACAGCCCCCCGGCAGGCCGGCACAGCCCCCCGGAGCCTGCACAGACCACCGGCAGGCCGGCACAGACCACCGGAGCCTGCACAGACCCCCTGGCAGGCCGGCACAGCCCCCCGGCAGGCCGGCACAGCCCCCCGGCAGGCCGGCACAGCCCCCCGGAGCCTGCACAGACCACCGGCAGGCCGGCACAGACCACCGGAGCCTGCACAGACCCCCTGGCAGGCCGGCACAGCCCCCCGAAAGGCCCGTACAGACCCCAGAGAGGCTGTACAAGGGCAGGAAAGGGTTTTTCTTATTCCGATACCGGAAGTCCCATAGACTTGAATGGGACTTCCGGTATCGGAATCGGCGATACCGATACTTTTTTTAAAGATCGGCCGATACCATCCGATACGATACTTTGAAGTATCGGATGGTATCGCTCAACTCTAGTGATAATGTAAATACCTTTTATTCAAATAGTGATAATGATAGAGTATATGACATTAATTTAAGCTAACATGCCAATCCAGTTTTGTGATTTATCTAATTGATTGTTGCTGTGGGAAACAATATGTGAGACGCACTACACCGCCTCTACATCTAAGGATGAACTCACATAGACACAATATCTCTAAAGGATATCTGAAACATGGCTTGTCTCGACATTGTTTTGAAAAACACGGGAATAAAGCCTCTCTGTGAGTTACACCCATAGATCATATACCATCAGATACCCCAAACAGAATACAGTGTCTAAATAAGAGAGAACTGTATTGGATATATAAACTAGATACCATTCATCCTAAAGGCCTCAATGAGTTGGTAGATATTTTTTGATAAGCTTTCTCTCATGTTTCTTTGTCCCTAGCGGCCCGACGGATTTCCTTCCCTGACCTGGCGGGTCAGCGTTCTCACATGGGGGTCCGTTATTGGATGTCGGACACCTAGTGGGAATTTTACCAAACAATCGGTTAATTCCAAATTACATAACCATTCCTTGCAAGTGGAGAGGTAGCATAATGGTAATGGGAAGCCTACAGGGTTCTGGCTTGCCTAAACCCTGTGGGTTCGAGTCCAGTCATTATATCTTTATAAAAATTCAATATATATTTATTATAGGTTTCATACATTTTTAAATAAAAGATTCATTGTTTAGATGTTCAATGTGTTTTATGAGAGGTTATATTTTGATATAAAGTTATCTTGGCTGGCGTATGACATTTTAACATTGGAGGGGGAGTTTTCACAGGAAGTGATGTTTTGTCTGTTAGTGATGTCATGTAGGTCTTATGTCATGAAGGGCTTATATAAAACCACAATAATCCTAACAAGTGGAGAGATAGTATGATGGTAATGGGAGGCCTTAAGTGTTCTGGCTCGCCGAAAATCTGTGGGTTGGATTCTAGTCAACTCTATTTTTATCAAATTTTAATATGTAGTGAATATAGGTTTCATACACTTTTTCAAATTAAAGATTGATTTTTTAGATGTTTAATGTGTTTTATCAGAGTTTAGATCTTGATATAAAGTTATTGTGACTGGTGTATGACATTTTGACATTGGAGGGGGTGTTTCCACAGGAAGTGATATCTTTTTGCATGTAATTGTGATGTCATGAAGGTTTTGTATAAAACCACTGCTGTAATCAGATTCTGTAATTCTTTGGCCCTGAGGAAGTGGCAGATATGCCATGAAACGCATCGGCACAATAAAGCAATGAAGAATATTTCTGTCCTTGTGTGGTCAGCGTGGATATATTGTGCGCTCTCTTTCCTTAATAGTCAAACACTGTTTGACGAGTGTGACATACCTGTCAATCAGTTTTCCAAGCGATGCTACAGATCGCTTGGAAAACGCTAGCATTCTGCAAGCTAATTACTTTTGCAAATTGCTAGTTTTTCCGTGGGAAATAGGCAGAAATTAAAATGCGTTTTTCTCGCTTATTTCCTGCGGAATGGAATTCCGGCATTCCCGCTGAAATTTGCGCGGCAACGTGTGCACATAGCCTTAGAATTAACAAAAAAAAATTGTCCTCTCTGCTCCCATGCCACTAATGCAAAAGAAAATCATTACTCCTGTGGTGAACTATAACTCCCAACATGCCATATTAGCTCCTGTACATGCTGGGAGTTATAGCTCTCTTCAAAGACATAAGGATAATGGTCAACCATGTGACATAACTGGCACCTATGGGATCTTAAAGGGAATCTGATGGCTGATGCCAGCTGCTCAATCCACAGGCCGCATTGATCAGACATTGGCTGTATCATTCCAGCCAGGTATGGTTGACTCTGACACGCTGCGGCATTTCATGCAAAAACCTACTTTGAAAGCCGCCGTGGACTGAGGTCACACAGGTGACTAGTCAGACAGGTGGGTCCCTGGTGGCTTCTCCCCATCTGCTCCCACTGAGGGACAATTTTCTTTCTGCGTGCAACCAGTCATTGGCAGCAGGAGGGGAGAAGTCAGAAAAGTTTTTCTCTGTGATGCTGCAGTGTTTCAGAGACAAACATACTGGGCTTAGACCGTATAGCCGGTGCCGGACACGTGCTGCCTATGGGTCAGACTCACTATAAAGCAGGTGTGAGCAATTAATTTTTTAGAGGGGCCAATAGCTTGAAATTAATTCTTAATATTAATGTATTAATATTAATTGTATCACTTAATATTGAGCAGAATTAAATATGCTAAACCCCTATATATCTTTAACCCCTCACAGCCCCTTATATACACAACATGAGCCTCACACAAGCTACTACATATGCAACATGAGCCCCACACAGCCGCCCCACACAGCCTACCCATGTAATGCATGAGCCCCACACAGCCTCCCCATGTACAGCATGAACCCCACACAGCCTCCCCATGTACAGCATGAACCTCACACAGCCTCGCCATGTACAGCATGAACCTCACACATCCTCGCCATGTACAGTATGAGACCTCACACAGCCTCCCCATATACTGCATGAGCCCCACACAGTCTCCCATGTAGCCCCCCCAGGAAGCCTCAGCAGATAGGTAGGGAGGTTGGTATGCACGCTTTTTGGTTACAATACCCAGCATCAGGAGAGATAAGGCTTCCAAAAACAGACTGAATTGAATTGAAGCTGTCGTAGCTGTTTTCGTTCTGACCAAAGTCAGGAATGCCAGATGACCAGTGAGTCTGAATTAGGAGTTTTTTACGCCCTTAATTTACAAGCACTTCGAGACAAAAGAGACTGCACACGGGCCGTGGGAAAATCACTTTATCTGACGTAATGAAACACAAGGCAATATTTTATACCATTTACAACAAATGTAGCTCTATGTGGCTCATGTAGCCCCCACCCCTCAGGGTCATACCTTAGAATCATAGAATCATAGAATCGTAGAGTTGGAAGGGACCTCCTGGGTCATCTGGTCCAACCCCCTGCTCAAAGCAGGATTCGCTAAATCATCCCAGTCAGATGTCTGTCCAGCCTCTGTTTGAAGACTTCCATTGAAGGAGAACTCACCACTTCTCGTGGCAGCTTGTTCCACTCATTGATCACTCTAACTGTCAAAAAGTTTTTTCTAATATCTAATCTGTGTCTCCTCCCATTCAGTTTCATCCCATTGCTTCTAGTCTTTCCTTGCGCAAATGAGAATAAAGTTGATCCTTCTACAATGTGACAGCCCTTTAGATATTTGTAGACAGCTATTAAGTCTCCTCTCAGTCTTCTCTTTTGCAAACTAAACATTCCCAAATCCTGCAACCTTTCCTCATAAGACAGGGTTTGCAGACCGGTCACCATTCTGGTCGCTCTTTTCTGAACTTGCTCCAGTTTGTTGATGTCTTTTTTAAAATGTGGTGCCCAAAACTGGACATAATGACTTCACGTGATCTAGACTGTATGCTTCTGTTAATACATCCTAGAATTGCATTTGCCTTTTTTGCTGCTGCATCACACTGTTGACTCATATTCAGTCTGTGATCTATTAGTATACCTTGTTTGCCATGTACCCAGAACATGTTGTTGCTGACTATTGAGGACATATATGATAACAAGTATAGTCTCCTTGAAACAGAGACTAATAGTCTGCAGTGTCATAAGAATAATTCTAGCAATAATAGGCAAAAGGCAATTGAAGTATTAAAGGGATATGAAGGCAAACCTTCTATATCAATTTCCCCCTTTTGTAAATGGTATAACTTTTGCCACAGGGTCAGCTGATGTCCACAAAGGAGCTACTGTCTCATGGGTCTAGTACCCATAAGGGGGCTTCCTACCTGCTTCACCCATCCACCCTCAGTGTGGACACTCACTTTCCCCATCAGCAACGGCTATCTGGGGTCTATGATACACTACAGAAGGTTCAGCCTTAGATTATTTTTTCACACATATATTATTCAGCAGCTTAAGTAATACATATATTAGCGCTTTTACGGCTACATAAAACAATAAGCAAAACAACAAAATTTGCATACAAGTCTGTACAATGCCAAAAATCCATCCTGCTAGGCCATTAAACCAATTTGCTGGATTTAAAAAGAGAATGTGTTACCCCACCAGGAGTCTGTTTGCACTGTGCTGATTTAACCATTGGTCTCTAAGTTCACCTATTTTGTCAATATAATTGCAACAGGTGGGACCAATTATATGACACATTCCTCCTTCTTTTGCTGTCAGGTAATCTAGTACTATAGTATGTTGGTTAGTAACTATGATTAATTGTCTCTGTATTGTATTAGTTTCATTAAGAACTTCAAGAATCTGGAAAATCTGATCATCTAGGTAGTCGATAGCTTCCACTAATTTATCCCTCATTTGTGTTATGAAGGGGTATATTAGCATATAACTGAATATTTTATTTTTTATCCCCATTTCTACTAGATGCGGCCTACCATTTGGACGGGGCTTATTGTCTGCAGCCCTTCTATACAAAGTATGAATTGGAACTGCTGCTGTGTCTATTTTCTTATAAGGAATTATGAAAGTGTCTTGTGTTAGTTTGGCAAGAGTGCAAACTCCTCTTATGTCTGGGCTCACCCACCTGTAGGCACGATGCCCGCAAACCAAGAATACTCCTTCAGGGAGAACACAAACGTGACCAGGGGTCTGTATACATTGGTATAAACTCAAAAGTCCTGACATAGGCTTATGGGCACACCAAGTATTATTCATTTGATTTCCACTTATACCAGATGTACATTTACCCCTTTCTTTCCTTATTATTTTACCCGTAGATGCTCTACAGCCTTCAACACCATCTTGGTACACCGTCTCATTAACCTCTGTTTGATCATGAGTGTATATACAGAAGCAATTATTGTCCTCACCACAGGTATTTGCTCCAGTGTGTTGAAGACTGAACCACAGTCCATCATTGGGAATGGGGTCTGAGTGAGGGATTTCAGTCCTCCTCCTGGTGACCATATTTCCGATGTCTGAATCATATTCCTGCCACCACATTTGTACCTTAGGCCGCGTTATGTTAAACTGAAACCAGGGATTAGAGGCCCATCCGATTATAGCCAATGAGGCAGATATATGACGGGGCACATCTTTTCCCAAAAACCTAGATTGAGTCCAAGTCTCGTTGTGTATGCAGTGTGGTGTTAATACCTTCTAGGGCAGCACGGTGGCTCAGTCCCACCAAGGACAACATCTGCAAGGAGTTTGTATGTTCTTCCCGTGTTTGCGTGGGTTTCCTCCCACATTCCAAAGACATACTGATAGGGAATTTAGATTGTGAGCCCCATTGAGGACAGTGATGATAATATGTGCAACCTGTAAAGCGCTGCAGAGTATGTTAGCGCTATATAAAAATAAAGATTATTATTAGATTTATTATTATTCCATGGCTCCATAGGTAAGGCTAAGTATGGTATAGTCCTTGCAGATACTGGGCTGTGTGTACAGATCCAACAGTCTTTTGGTTTCTGTCCTTCCATGTCATTTATAAGAAGAGCATGATGTTGAATAAGTTTGTTGTCCCAGTCAGCATTTAAGAGTTTGTCCTGTGTCTCTGTAGAGTGCAGTAACCCTGCCACTGCCAGCAAGCTGATTAGGAGAACAGTCATTCTTGTCAGAGACACCGCACTGCACTTGCTCATAGAGCCAGTGCGCATGTCCGGAGTACAGAAGCAGTGCTAAAAGATACCAGTGGAGAAGGGCAGCAGAGGTGACCATGCGTGCTTCAGGGTAATAGTGTCAGGGTCCAGTCAGCGCTGGAAAGTAAAGAGGCATAGGACCTGAGGACACTGAAAATGAATAATCTGGCACGGGACCTATGGTCATGTGACTGCAAGGGGGCGGGGCTTAGTGTCCTGTTTTCAGATAGGACAGGACACCATACAACAACTCAGAGTCAGGCAAAATAGAGGTCACAGCAGTACGGGCAAATGAGGTACAGGAGGGACAAACAGACGGGTAGTCAGACAGAGCCAAAGGTCATACACAAGAGGGCGACGTGGTACCAAGGGGACAAGCAGAGAGAAGTCGGGTCACAAGCCGAGAGTCATACACGAGAGGTAGCGCAGTACAAGAGGGTCAGGCAGAACTCGTAACAGGGACAGAACCAGATCACAACCGAACAAGCAAGCAAGATATCAGGCACAAGGCACACGTATACAAGAGGTCACTTAACTCAGCCGAGGGCAGGAGTATAACTGACACCAGACCCAGGTCCAGTGAGCACTAAATAGCCTCCTTCTGCCAGAGAGAGGCAGCACAATTAACCCATAGTCTAACCAGGACGGGTCAAAGCGAAATCCCATCCTGGATCATGACAGTACCCTCCTCTCAATGGGGGGCCACCGGACCCCCAGGTCTCTTGGCGTGAAAGGCTCAAATCAACCGATCCGCATGAACTGATCGAGCAGGAACCCACGAACGTTCCTCAGAACCGTAGCCCTTCCAATGTATCAGATACTGAAGGGCGCGACGGACCAACCTGGAGTCGACAATTCGTTCCACCTCGTACTCAGCCTGCCCATCTACCAGAACCGGTGTCAGGGAAGATGATGATCCCTCCCCACCGGACCTCACAGGTTTCAAAAGGGCCTTATGGAAAACATTACGGATCCTTAGAGATGGCGGAAGACTCAACCGAAAAGCCACCGGGTTAACCGCTTCGGTAATTACATAGGGACCTATAAACTTGGGTCCAAGCTTCGCAGAGGGGACCTTGAGCCTTATATTTTTGGTGGATAACCATACCTTATCTCCAACCTGAAACACTGGACCCACGGATCGTTTTTTGTCCGCAAAAAATTTAAATTTGTCCTGGGCCTTCGTAATGTTATTCTGGACCTCCCGCCATACCTCCCCCAACCGCTGGATCGTCTCATCCGCCCCAGGACACCCAGAATTCAAGCGGGAAAATTCTCCAAAATGAGGATGAAACCCATAATTGCAAAAAAAAGGAGATGTACCCGTAGACTGGTTAGTGCGGTTGTTAAATGCAAACTCAGCCAATGGTAACACAGAACACCAATCATCCTGTCAGGCTGAGGTCAAACAACGCAGAATTTGCTCCAGAGACTGATTGGTCCGCTCAGTCTGCCCATTAGTCTCTGGATGGTAGGCGGATGAAAAGGACAGACCAATACCCAACCTCCTACAAAAAGCTCTCCAAAATCTGGACACAAATTGCACTCCCCTATCAGACACCACATTCAGGGGTACCCCATGCAACCACACCACATGCTCCACAAACAATCTGGACAATGTTTCCGCATTAGGTAGGGCTGCCAAAGGTACAAAATGTGCCTGCTTACTAAACCTGTCCACTACGACCCAGCCCACGGTATTACCCTTGGAGGGGGGAAGGTTGGTGATGAAATCCATGGACAGGTGAGTCCATGGTCTCTCAGGAATTGGCAGTGGTACCAATTCCCCGGCCGGCCGGTTATGGGGAGTTTTTGCACGGGCACAAACCTCACACGCAGACACATACTCCCCAACATCAGAGGCTAAAGAAGACCACCAGAATATTCTAGCAATGGCCTTCCGGGTCGCTGAGATCCCTGGATGTCCACCCAGAACTGAGTCATGGAACTCCTGGAGGACCTTGAGACGAAACTGAGCTGGCACAAAAAGTTTATCCACCGGCTTAGCTGGAGGTGCAAGAGCCTGGGCTTCTCGAATCTCCCGTTCCAACACATTAGAAACCTCTGCCACCACCACCCCAGGCTGAAGAATGGAGGATGGAGGTTCCGGGGGGGAGACACCGGATCTAGACTGCGTTACAACGCATCCGCTCTGATATTTTTGGATCCTGGTCGAAAAGTGGTCGAGAAGTTGAATCGGGAAAAAAAGTGACCATCTAGCCTGTCTGGGAGTCAACCTTTTAGCTGACTCAATGTAAGCTAGGTTTTTGTGGTCCGTGATTACCGTTATAGGATGAACAGCCCCCTCCAAAAAATGCCTCCATTCTGCAAAAGCCAATTTTACGGCCAGAAGTTCCCGATTCCCCACATCATAGTTTCTCTCCGCAGGGGAGAACTTCTTTGAGAAAAAGGCGCAAGGTCTTAAATTGGTCAAAGTGGCGGGTCCCTTGGACAATACCGCCCTGTAAAATAATGCATATCCTGTAAAATACTCAGGACTAATTACCAGATAAAAATATAGTGGTTTATTTGGATTCTTCCATCAAAGAAAGGTTATTACAAAATAATTCAGGTGAATAAAAATAAGTGAAAGAGATATTGTCCATTGTTCATAGCAAAAGCTTTCCATCTTCATTCTCTGAGATCCCACATGGCAAAAGCAACATGTATTCTTCTTCTCTCCGAGATCCTGAATAGCAAATGGCTGCTGTGTCTCAGTTCGGCTTCTCACATCGCCGTCAAGTAATATACCAGCTGTTATGTCGTGTCATGGCCCAACACAGGCGACATCTTCGTGTCTGTCTCTCATGATGGTGAGGGAAGAAGAGCAGCGACCTCTACAGTTAGCCATGAATTATATACGTCTCCTAAAGCACGTGGTCTCTACATATATGGAGCTGTCTTTCTACCATGAGCCAAGCTTAAAAATAGCCTATGTCGTGTAAGCTAAAGCAATGTACAGAACTGAGTCTTATAAGAAATTAACGGATTATTAATATTTAACAATTCCCCCTTTTGAGGGAGACAGACATTAATTGGAACCCTCAAATATAACGATCTTTTTTCTTCTTTTCTTCTTCTTTGACAAAATAATTTAATATCAATAATAATAATAATAATAATAATAATAATAATAATATTAGATTACCGTTATAAGTACTCAATGACATAATTGATGTGAATTCATGTTATGGTAAGCCGTGAACAATATTCATATAAAATATGTATAATTATACTTCCCTAAGTCTAAATTGAAGCATCTCAGGTCCAGTCATCATCATCTGATGTCATCTGGTCTTCATTTTGATGTCTTCTGTCTTCTTCTTGGTTCTTTTAAAAATACAGTTTTCTTATAGCATATAGATGTTGTAGGAATTGTGTGGTGTATCAAATCAAAGTCCATAAATTCAAATGTTGATAAGAAACAAAGTCTATAGATGAAATGCAGCTTTAATATCTGTGCAGTGTCATCTTTAAAAACCTGGGCTTACATTGGCTCGCCTTGGATATTCTGGAATCCTCCATCGGTACTGGTCTTTGAACAGGTGTGACGTCTTTGGTCAACAAAGCAAGGGTTAAAATGACTCTTCCTTGCTAAACATAGCACCATAACCAGTCCTTGTCCTAATGCACAGGACATATGTCAGGGTTGTAGCTTCCTGATAATTACCTTCATTGTTCACCAGCTTTCATCGAAGCTTTTCAGGTGATTGAAAACCACTGGAACTTGATAAGAACGTGATAACACCGTTCATCTCAGCATCATAGGATCATCGTCCTCTGGTTGTCAGGTTAGACACTTTAATTGTGACTGTCGGTGGTGGATACTGCACTTGTGACTGTCAGTGGTGGATACTGCACTTGTGACTGTCAGTGGTGGATACTGCATTTGTAATTAACACAGTCTATTACTCAGTAATCATAGCTTTGTTACCTTCTGGGACTTCTGGATCGCGGCATTCTTCTTCTTGCAACTGATAAAAATCAATGAAGTTTAGAAATGTGAAAAGTCTTTATTAACATAATTTCAGTATCTTGCTTGAAGTCTTCATTCCCTATTCTATACCAAATCTGGTAATTTCCCTATCCCATAATATCACAGCGTACCATAGCAATCAGTAATATCCATATAATTATTATCAGAATTTGTACTGTATATGGATTTCAATATTTGAAATAATAAACCAATAATAAGTGATAATACATTATTATCCATTTTTTTCATGTGATAGAACATTTTTATGTCATAGGTGTAATTACCTTTTTCAACCCATAGGTGTCACTGTGTTTTATGTAACCAGTGTTTTCATCTTTATTAATAAGGAATATATTTATTATACTAATAATATGTAGGAATGTATAGCCATGAACCAAAATAAGAATATATGAGTGAGCGAATGAATGAATAAAAGAATTGTTGCATATAACTCAGAAGTGAAACATTTTCCTTAGTAATAGAACCATATAATTGCTATATTTAATGAAGCAATATTCTCAGTAGATATTACTTTACTAAATATTGGTGAAAGAATTAAAAATAATGAAAAATAAGAATAAAAATAAAAATAAGAATAAGGCCTTTATGTTGATGCAGAGTAGTTATGTCTTCAGTAACATATACCCTTAATATTTCCATGATCTGGATTATTTCATAATTGTCATAAACTTGTGTTATCAAAATATTCAAATCATGCAACTTTGCATGTAATTCCTCTTAGTGTAAAGAAATGACTCTTTATAATACTTGTTATTATACCCAATACTTATACCATTGTACCTTATTAATATTTTTTTTTCCTATTAAAATGTGTGAAGAAGAGGTATTAATCAAATGTGATTATGTAGTCAGGATAAAAAACATATTTCCCCCTTAATACCAAAAAATATTGTTTCATGAAATAATTCATTTATCAAAACCAAAATTAAAAATAATTAATGTATAAATTATGTGAATTTATACTTGCTTATACCATTATTTGTCTGAAGATGTGTAACCATCAAAATTAATTTGAATATCATAAAATTATCCTTTGGAAAAATTAATTTAAATGTAGTTTAAGATTAACACACTTGGACAGAGAAGGAAGGTCCACTATTCCCAGATGCAGCTGGTGAATACCAGGCTCTGTGCTGGTGCCTGTTTAAAAGAGCTAAAGCTGATAAGGAAAGAATAGATTCTCTTCCTAAACTATTTTCTATTTTGTTGTGCGATTGCACTTATCCACAATTAACTAAATCAAGAAATAATTACTATAGAAATATAGAAATATATGTTTGTATAGATAATATTTCATTATGTATCCTAATATTCTAATAATTTAACTGATCTGCATATTTCCTCCTAAAGATAAAAGCTTTGGGGGGTTTTTTTTTTTTTTTTTTTTCTTTCTCTCATGCATTCAGGATCCTGAGGTCTCACAAACGTATCACATTACTCGCTCAGCAGCTGCTCATACACTCAGTCACTGTCACTCAGACTGTCACATATTAAGTTTAAACCAAATACCTCACATATGAAGGTGTGATGAATACACGTATTTTAACCCAAATTATCCTAATTATCAATGCATTGTAAACTATTTCAATTTAGTCTCTTAATATTTCTTTGAATATTCCCCAAATACACATGACATAAATATATGTATAGCTATACTTGACATTTAGGCCTGGAAAAAAAATTCCATTGCTTTGCAAAAGTTGAGACCCCCTTTAAAATTCTTTTCCTAAGGAACAGGGACATAGTATACTGGTATACTTGTATTATTAGAACAAGGTTCAAATTCCCCTGCTGTGGTAGTCATTCAAACCATGCAGTAAAAAAGCACACACCCAGAACATTTTAAAAAGCAATTGGTTATTTCCTTTTAAGGGTTAGATATATAAAATCATGCAATTATTGCAACATCCTGTGTAAATAAAGGCATAAATTCTTGGAAGAGAATTTTTCTCGATTAAGTCCTGCTTTGAAATGAAAATTCTAAGGAAACATAAAAAATAAGGTTAATATCATATAATTCTAAATATTATTACTGATGTAGATTTTAATTTTCATTAAAAAATACAGTTCTACTATTTCTACTTCTACAAACACTCTATATATATACTGTATGACTATGTATATATCCACAAACCATAAAACTACAGGATTATACTCTATAAAATAATTACATATAACTCACTAATTGTATAACACTGTTACACAATATATATATTACTTTTTCTAACCAATTCCTACACCCATACTTATTTCTCTGCAAAAAATATCCTGAAAGGTTCTTGCCATTTTAAAGCTGATAGATTCTTGGAGCAGAGTATTCAGTTTACAGGCCATGATGTCACTCACCACCTGTTTCTGTCTGTTAAATTCGGCCATCTTTGTTACAGAAAGAAAATCAGAACTCATCATTTTTCTTAATTCAATTTGTGTCTTTTCGGTGTTCTTTTGCATCATTCCATATGGTTTATAACAAACATGTGATTTTCTTTTTCTTTCTTCGTAGATTTGATTTTGGGGAAAACTCATTTTAGAAGGTTTTGCTAATACCGGCTTCTGATAAGATTTTACTCTGCCTGTCTTTACAAAATTAGCACAATTTACTTTCCTCTCACGATTCTCGTGTTTTCTGGCAAACTCAAGGAATTGCGCACATTCAAACAAAGAATCTTTTTGTGACGCAATAACACGAGATGCAGGATTTAGAAACCAAAATTTGCTTACAAAACTCCTTATGAGGGACGGTGTTTTGACATTCTCACTCAGCATTCTATACAAACGTTCATATATGGACATGAACGTAAAAATACATTCCTTCCGACCAATCCTTAATTTTTGAAGAATATCAATATCTGGATGATTTTCATTTGATGAACAAAAAATGAGAATTTTTAATCTGTCCTTATCAGTTAAATTCTCATGTGTCTCACCAGATAACTTTAAAGACAATCTCCTAGCAAAATTTACAGGGATCCACATTTTGAACAACTGATTCTTCTCCTCGTTAGATAAATCAAAGTTATCAGTACAACTTTCAAAGATCTCAGAGTTTCTATAAACATCTATTTTGTTGTCATAAGCAGGAATTATTTGGCATATCTTTATCAAATCCTTCCTCACGCTACTTCGGATTTGGGCCTGTGAGTCTTCTATTTTTAGTGGTACGTCTTTCCCTTGTACGTCCTCTACGTCAGTTCTGAAGTCTCCTCCTACTTCTCCATCTTGTTCCACGTCTGCAAGGTCACCTTCAATAGCTGCTACTACTTGTAACTGTTTCTCCACATTACAGTGAATCTCGGGAATATCACTATCCTCTACACAATCATTTTTAGATTTCTCTGACACAGATCTATGAAATATATCTACCATCTGTAGAATATTTTTTAATCTCTCTCTTTCTCTATTGAAAAACTTAGAATCTAACCTCTGATTCTCGAGTTCACACTCGGCATATAAACTTAACCATAAAACTTCTGAATTAGAATTGTCTACAGACTTAAATTTCAATTTACTCTGCTTAGCAAGACAATTAATGACATCCATTTTATCTTACCTTGAAATGTCTCAGCTCCTTTGATGGACAACGCTGGGTTCCTGTCTTCACACGTCTGGCTTAGGTCTGGTACTTTTGGCACTTGTAGTACTTCTCAATCTATCTGGTACTTCTTACTTCTAGGTTCTATGTGATTCTTGTAAGTAGTGGAATTCCCGATAACTTGCACATATGATTTGACTGCGATGTCGTCAAAGGTCATTGTCGCAATGCATCACTTGGAACGGGACCTGCCCGGAGCATCGCTGAGGCCTGGTGACGCTGCAAGGGACATCGGAAGGTGAGAATATCACCACTTTTTTTATTTTAATTCTATTTTTTACAGGTATATGGTACCCAGAGCCTGGAGGAGAATCTCCTCTCTTCCAAACAGTGGGTACAATCCGCAAATGTTATGCTTACTTTTTGCATGGTGAGCATAGCCTCATGCGGAAAGAAAGCAGAACAATGCATTCCTATGTGCGCGGAATTCCCGCGATTCCACACAAAGAATGAGCATGCTGCGTATCTTTCTGCAATGCAATTCCGCCACGTAAAAATCCGCAGCATTAGGAAAGCATGTGCAGAATGCTATATGATTGCATGGGATGCTTTTTTGCAGCAAAATCGCACGTTTAAAATCGCAGTGAAAACGCAAAAAAATGCTACGTGTGAACACAGCCTTAGGGTGTGTGCACACGCTATGGATTCTGCTGCGGATCTGCAGCAGTTTTGGCCCTGCGGACCCGCAGCAGATTCTGCTGCGGTGTACACTACCATAATATCCTATGGATATCAAAACCGCAGTGCATACGGTGCAGATTTTTCCACGCGGATTTGCTGCGTTTTCTAAACCGCAGAAAGAATTGACATGTCAATTCTTTCTGCGGATTCGGCTGCAGTTTACCATCTCCTCCACTGTAGAGATGATAAACCGCAGGGCAAAACCGCAGGCTAATCCACAGGTAAAACTGCAGGTCTTTTGACCTGCAGATTTATCTACGAATTTTACAAAATCCTTGCGGCCAAATCCGCAGAGCATTTCACAGCGTGTGCACGTACACTAATGCCTGCCTCTTAACAGCTTCTTTCTTGCTAGGTGCAGCTCCTGTGCTGCTGTCTGGGCTTCTTCTCTGTGCAGTGCACTCAGCTTATCAGATGCTTGTTAACCCCTTCTGGCCCTGCAAGCTGCGCTAGACTTGAGGAAGTGGACATCTGATGTACTGATCACTGCAGTAAGAAACAGCACCGGAGCTCCAAGCAGCACAGCACTGAGCACGTTGAGTCTCCTCCTCCCCTTGCCCTATCTCTGTTACGTCGCTGCATCCCGGATCAGGAGTTGGACATCAGACCGCAGCCACAAATTTCATGTGGCGGCCGTGATTTTTAGCAGCTGACAGCGTGAAGAGGATTACTGATCGTGCGTCCCACTACAGGGTTCGGCCGTTCTGGCATTTTCCAGAAATGCCCGATGGCCAGTCCGGCCCTGGGTGTGATAAGCTGCAGTAATGTGTTTAGCTTTGGATGCAAATGTGGTAGGGGCCGGGCTTCGGGGGTGGACCACTGCTTACCCTGCGGTGCATGTTTGTGGTCGTCAGGAGGACGACGAATAAAATCCGGAACTGTTACAAGTGAAATCTGTCTCCGCCTCGTCCTTGAAATGCCTGGTATCTGTGTCATGCGGACAGGGTAAGCAGTGGTCCACCCCGGCATGGGGGGCGTTCTGTACACGATTTTTAAACGTTTTCGCGCCGAAAATCGCGGCAAAAATGCTTAAAAATCGCTACGTGGGCACACAGCCTAAGGCTGTGTTCACACGTAGCATTTTTTTGCGTTTTCGCTGCGATTTTAAATGCACGATTTTGCTGCAAAAACACAAAAAAAAGCATCCCATGCAATCCTATAGCATTCCGCACATGCTTTCCTAATGCTGCGGATTTTTCCGTGGCGGAATTGCATTGCGGAAAGATACGCAGCATGCTCATTCTTTGTGCAGAATCGCGGGAATTCTGCCCATATAGGAATGCATTGTTCTGCTTTCTTTCCGCATGAGCATATGCTCACCATGCAAAAAGTAAGCAGATTATTTGCGGATTGTACCCACTGTTTGGAAGAGAGGAGATTCTCCTCCAGGCTCTGGGTACCATATACCTGTAAAAAATAGAATTAAAATAAAAATAGTGGTGATATTCTCACCTTCCGATGTCCCTTGCAGCGTCACCAGGCCTCAGCGATGCTCCGGGCAGGTCCCGTTCCAAGTGATGCATTGCGACAATGACCTTTGACGACGTCGCAGTCTCGCGATATCGTAGCAGTGTCGCGAGACCGCGATATCATCAAATGGGAACGGGACCTGCCGGGAGCATCGCGATGATCGGGAACGCTGCGTGGGACGTCGGAAGGTGAGAATGACACGATTTTTTATTTTTTTTATTATTTTTAACATTAGATCTTTTTACTACTGATGCTTCATAGGCAGCCTCAATAGTAAAAAGTTGGTCACACTAGTCAAACACTATCACAAAGGAGGAAGAAAAAGACCAGGTTTTTCAATGTATCCGCACTGACCACACAAGGACAGAAATGTCAAAGTAAATGTCTAAGAGAGAGATTTTTAGAGCGTGAATACCCTAAAAAATTAGTAAAAAAAGCATAATCAGAGGAAATGGGAATTTCACAAAGTAGTTTAATACATGGGACAGACAATAAAAAATCTACAGATGAATACTATACCACTAATTTCATCACAACCTTTTCTTCCCAAAATGGCACTTTCTCAGGAATATAATACAGAAGCACTGAAAGGTCCTACTAAATTACCTCTAGGAGGGCGCCATCCCTATAAAACATTTTAGCCCCCAGTAGAATTAGGGATGTGGGAGACAAAAAAGCCCCGAATGCAGGAAAAAGTACCTTACAGAAGCACATAAGTTTCCTTTAAATGTAAAAACAAAAAATGCTTGTGTTTATGGATCAGTGATAATGTAAATACCTTTTATTCAAATAGTGATAATGATAGAGTATATGACATTAATTTTAAGCTAACATGTCAATCCAGTTTTGTGATTTATCTAATTGATTGTTGCTGTGGGAAACAATATATGGGACGCACTACACAGCCTCTACATCTAAGGATGAACTCACAACATAGACACAATATCTCTAAAGGATATCTGAAACATGGCTTGTCTCGACATTGTTTTGAAAAACATGGGAATAAAGCCTCTCTGTGAGTTACACCCATAGATCATATACCAGCAGATACCCCAAACAGAATACAGTGTCTAAATAAGAGAGAAATGTATTGGATATATAAACTAGATACCATTCATCCTAAAGGCCTCAATGAGTTGGTAGATATTTTTTGATAAGCTTTCTCTCAAGTTTCTTTGTCCCTAGCGGCCCGACGGATTTCCTTCCCAGACCTGGCTGGTCAGCGTTCTCACATGGGGGTCTGTTATTGGATGTCGGACACCTAGTGGGAATTTTACCAAACAATCGGTTAATTCCAAATTACATAACCATTCCTTGCAAGTGGAGAGGTAGCATAATGGTAATGGGAATCCTTCAGGGTTCTGGCTTGCCTAAACCCTGTGGGTTTGAGACCAGTCATTATATCTTTATAAAAATTTAATATATATTTATTATAGGTTTCATACATTTATAAATGAAAGATTGATTGTTTAGATGTTCAATGTGTTTATCAGAGGTTATATTTTGATATAAAGTTATCTTGGCTGGCGTATGACATTTTAACATTGGAGGGGGAGTTTTCACAGGAAGTGATGTTTTGTCTGTTAGTGATGTCATGTAGGTCTTATGTCATGAAGGGCTTATATAAAACCACAACAATCCTAACAAGTGGAGGGATAGTATGATGGTAATGGGAGGCCTTAAGTGTTCTGGCTTGCCGAAAATCTGTGGGTTTGATTCTAGTCAACTCTATTTTTATAAAATTTTAATATGCAGTGAATATAGGTTTCATACACTTTTTCAAATTAAAGATTGATTTTTTAGATGTTTAATGTGTTTTATCAGAGGTTAGATCTTGATATAAAGTTATTGTGACTGGTGTATGACATTTTGACATTGGAGGGGGTGTTTCCACAGGAAGTGATGTCTTTTTGCATGTAATTGTGATGTCATGAAGGTTTTGTATAAAACCACTGCTGTAATCAGATTCTGTAATTCTTTGGCCCTGAGGAAGTGGCAGATATGCCATGAAACGCATCGGCACAATAAAGCTATGAAGAATATTTCTGTCCTTGTGTGGTCAGCGTGGATATATTGAAAAATCCGGTCTTTTTCTTCCTCCTTTGTGACATTGGTATCTACAGGAGTCTGCAGCGACCACTCGTTCCTTTCACATTCTGTAAGGGGTTGTGACTGTTCACAACCTTTAAAGGTGAGTGCACTAACCGTGTATTTGTCACCCAAAAAAAATTACTTTTATCGCCCTATGTGCGCTCTCTTTCCTTAATAGTCAAACACTGTTTGACGAGTGTGACCTACCTGTCAATCAGTTTTCCAAGCGATGCTACAGATCGCTTGGAAAACGCTAGCATTCTGCAAGCTAATTACTCTTGCAAATTGCTAGTTTTTCCGAGGGAAATAGGCAGAAATTAAAATGCGATTTTCTCGCATATTTCCTGCGGAATGGAATTCCGGCATTCCCGCTGAAATTTCCACGGCAACGTGTGCACATAGCCTTAGAATTAACAAAAAAAAAGTGTCCTCTCTGCTCCCATGCCACTAATGCAAAAGAAAATCATTACTCCTGTGGTGAACTATAACTCCCAACATGCCATATTAGCTCCTGTACATGCTGGGAGTTATAGCTCTCTTCAAAGACATAAGGATAATGGTCAACCATGTGACATAACTGGCACCTATGGGATCTTAAAGGGAATCTGATGGCTGATGCCAGCTGCTCAATCCACAGGCCGCATGGATCAGACATTGGCTGTATCATTCCAGCTAGGTATGGTTGACTCTGACACGCTGCGGCATTTCATGCAAAAACCTACTTTGAAAGCCGCCGTGGACTGAGGTCACACAGGTGACTAGTCAGACAGGTGGGTCCCTGGTGGCTTCTCCCCATCTGCTCCCACTGAGGGACAATTTTCTTTCTGCGTGCAACCAGTCATTGGCAGCAGGAGGGGAGAAGTCAGAAAAGTTTTTCTCTGTGACGCTGCAGTGTTTCAGAGACAAACATACTGGGCTTAGATCGTACAGCCGGTGCCGGACACGTGCTGCCTATGGGTCAGCACGGTGTGAGCAATTAATTTTTTAGAGGGGCCACATGAGACCATGACTGTTGTGGAAGGCAGAACCAATAGCTTGAAATTAATTCTCAATATTAATTTATTAATATTAATTGTATCACTTAATATTGAGCAGAATTAAGTATGCTAAACCCCTATATATCTTTAACCCCCCACAGCCCCTTATATACATAACATGAGCCTCACACAAGCTACTACATATGCAACATGAGCCCCACACAGCCGCCCCACACAGCCTACCCATGTAATGCATGAGCCCCACACAGCCTCCCCATGTACAGCATGAACCCTACACAGCCTCCCCATGTACAGCATGAACCTCACACAGCCTCGCCATGTACAGCATGAACCTCACACATCCTCGCCATGTACAGTATGAGACCCCACACAGCCTCCCCATATACTGCATGAGCCCCACACAGCCTCCCATGTAGCCCCCCCAGGGAGCCTCCGCAGACAGGTAGGGAGGGGGGTATGCACGCTCTTTGGTTACAATACCCAGCATCAGGAGAGATAAGGCTTCCAAAAACAGACTGAATTGAATTGAAGCTGTCGTAGCTGTTTTCGTTCTGACCAAAGTCAGGTATGCCAGATGACCAGTGAGTCTGAATTAGCAGTTTTTTACGCCCTTAATTTACAAGCACTTGGAGACAAAAGAGACTGCACACGGGTCGTGGGAAAATCACTTTATCTGACTAAATGAACCACAAGGCAATATTTTATACCATTTACAACAAATGTAGCTCTATGTGGCTCATGTAGCCCCCACCCCTCAGGGTCATACCTTGTTTACCATGTACCCAGAACATGTTGTTGCTGACTATTGAGGACATATATGATAACAAGTATAGTCTCCTTGAAACAGAGACTAATAGTCTGCAGTGTCATAAGAATAATTCTAGCAATAATAGGCAAAAGGCAATTGAAGTATTAAAGGGATATGAAGGCAAACCTTCTATATCAATTTCCCCCTTTTGTAAATGGTATAACTTTTGCCACAGGGTCAGCTGATGTCCACAAAGGAGCTACTGTCTCATAGGTCTAGTACCCATAAGGGGGCTTCCTACCTGCTTCACCCATCCACCCTCAGTGTGGACACTCACTTTCCCCATCAGCAACGCTATCTGGGGCCTATGATACACTACAGAAGGTTCAGCCTTAGATTATTTTTTCACACATATATTATTCAGCAGCTTAAGTAATACATATATTAGCGCTTTTACGGCTACATAAAACAATAAGCAAAACAACAAAATTTGCATACAAGTCTGTACAATGCCAAAAATCCATCCTGCTAGGACATTAAACCAATTTGCTGGATTTAAAAAAAGAGAATGTGTTACCCCACCAGGAGTCTGTTTGCACTGTGCTGTTTTAACCATTGGTCTCTAAGTTCACCTATTTTGTCAATATAATTGCAACAGGTGGGACCAATTATATGACACATTCCTCCTTCTTTTGCTGTCAGGTAATCTAGTACTATAGTATGTTGGTTAGTAACTATGATTAATTGTCTCTGTATTGTATTAGTTTCATTAAGAACTTCAAGAATCTGGAAAATCTGATCATCTAGGTAGTCGATAGCTTCCACTAATTTATCCCTCATTTGTGTTATGAAGGGGTATATTAGCATATAACTGAATATTTTATTTGTTATCCCCATTTCTACTAGATGCGGCCTACCATTTGGACGGGGCTTATTGTCTGCAGCCCTTCTATACAAAGTATGAATTGGAATTGCTGCTGTGTCTATTTTCTTATAAGGAATTATGAAAGTGGCTTGTATTAGTTTGGCAAGAGTGCAAACTCCTCTTATGTCTGGGCTCACCCACCTGTAGGCACGATGTCCGCAAACCAAGAATACTCCTTCAGGGAGAACACAAACGTGACCAGGGGTCTGTATACATTGGTATAAACTCAAAAGTCCTGACATAGGCTTAAGGGCACACCAAGTATTATTCATTTGATTTCCACTTATACCAGATGTACATTTACCCCTTTCTTTCCTTATTATTTTACCCGTAGATGCTCTACAGCCTTCAACACCATCTTGGTACACCGTCTCATTAACCTGTGTTTGATCATGAGTGTATATACGGAAGCAATTATTGTCCTCACCACAGGTATTTGCTCCAGTGTGTTGAAGACTGAACCACAGTCCATCATTGGGAATGGGGTCTGAGTGAGGGATTTCAGTCCTCCTCCTGGCGACCATATTTCCGATGTCTGAATCATATTCCCGCCACCACATTTGTACCTTAGGCCGCGTTATGTTAAACTGAAACCAGGGATTAGAGGCCCATCCGATTATAGCCAATGAGGCAGATATATGACGGGGCACATCTTTTCCCAGAAACCTAGATTGAGTCCAAGTCTCGTTGTGTATGCAGTGTGGTGTTAATACCTTCTAGGGCAGCACGGTGGCTCAGTCCCACCAAGGACAACATCTGCAAGGAGTTTGTATGTTCTTCCCGTGTTTGCATGGGTTTCCTCTGGGTACTCCGGTTTCCTCCCACATTCCAAAGACATACTGATAGGGAATTTAGATTGTGAGCCCCATTGAGGACAGTGATGATAATGTGTGCAAACTGTAAAGCGCTGCAGAGTATGTTAGCGCTATATAAAAATAAAGATTATTATTAGATTTATTATTATTCCATGGCTCCATAGGTAAGGCTAAGTATGGTATAGTCCTTGCAGATACTGGGCTGTGTGTACAGATCCAACAGTCTTTTGGTTTCTGTCCTTCCATGTCCTTTATAAGAAGAGCATGATGTTGAATAAGTTTGTTGTCCCAGTCAGCATTTAAGAGTTTGTCCTGTGTCTCTGTAGAGTGCAGTAACCCTGCCACTGCCAGCAAGGTGATTAGGAGAACAGTCATTCTGCTGTTGAAAGGACCTTCTTGCAGTGACTCAAGTTTTACTGAGGTGGATGTGGTCAGCTGGACTTGGAAGGGGCTGTCAAATCGTGGGTTCAGGCTCCTTCTCACGTGTCTGCGTATAACCACCCAATCACCTGGATTGAGCTGATGCACATCTGCACTGACATTAGGATCTGGAATGGATGAGAACACATGTTTATGCACCACTTTAAGTCTTTCCTGCAAGGCCTGGACATAGGCTGTCATAGAACCGTGTTGCATTTGTAGCACCTGTGGGAAGTACAGACCAGTCTTTGGTGCACTACCAAACAGGACTTCAAAGGGAGAAAAGCCTGTCTTTCTATTTGGGGTGTGTCTGACTCCAAGTCATGTAGATTATACCTATATGACTTGTCTTTTCCACAGCAGTCTCTACATTCTAGTAATATTGAACACACTAGATCCAGCATCATTCCCCAAATCCACTCCACAAGGTCTACCAACAGATCATGTTGTAAGGAAATCCATAGCTCAGTTGCTAAAAAATTTTCAAACAGAGAATTCCATACAACATGATCTTTTGTTGAACCTTGAGGACTGGAGTTGGGGAACCCTGCTGGATGCACTCTGTGCAATATTCCTAGAATGTAGAGACTTTTCTGGAAAAGGAAAGTCATGTAGATTTGGTTTGTTGACAACACATATCTCCAAGACTGACACAAGAAACAAGTCTCACACAAGAAACAGTAATGGAGATATGTTTTTCCAAAAACCCTATGTGTATGGTGCAGTGTGTGTAGTCGGCGATAGACAAGGTAAACCATTACCAATTATTTGAAAGCACAAGTGCACATTTATTTTGAAACCAAAAATAAACAAGAAAAATTTTATTATGAATGATATTTGGGGGAAGATTGGGAGACTTTGGGTGTGTGGAGATACAAGGAACGACTGGAGGTAGAGGAAGGGGTTCTAGGAGAAGGGGTGACAAAAGTACTCGAGGAAGGGAGCTCTGGAATGGACATCGAGGCAGGTTGAGACACATTAGGAGGAGACGGTGGATGGACCAACAAAGTTTTTTTTTTCTTCTTCTTTTTTGGCACAGGTATATCCTGCCCCGACCTACTTGCAGCCTGTGACCGCTTTTCTTTTGTAGACCGCCTGGTGACTGTGGCGTTGCCCTGTAAAATAGGGAATGCGGATCACCCCTTTGCTGCTCTGTGGTGGCAGTGCTGCTCAAAGTGGCAGTGGCGGTGCTCCTAGAAGGGGAGCATGTTGGGTCGGTGCTACGTGAAGGAGGCTGCGAATCAGGTATCTCAGCCAAAGTTCTTGGGGGACTACGAGGAGGAGAATTGGTGGCGGTGCTCTGAAGATGAGGAGTGGTGGTGGTGCTCGTTTGCTGAGGAGTGCTGGTGGTGCTCCTTTGCTGAGGAGTGCTGGTGGTGCTCCTTTGCTGAGGAGTGCTGGCGGTGCTCCTTTGCGTGAGGAGTGCTGGCGGTGCTCCTTTGCTTGAGGAGTGCTGGCGGTGATCCTTTGCTGAGGAGTGCTGGCGGTGCTCCTTTGCTGAGGAGTGCTGGCGGTGCTCTGTTGCTGAGGAGTGCTGGCAGTGCTCCTTGCTGTTGACTGCTGATGTCGGTTGCCCAAGCAGGTTCTGTGGTGGTTTGGCTCCAAGCTGGTGGTGCTGTGGTGGTGGTGGTGCTCCATACAGGAGCAGCGCTTGCCATAGTGGTGGTGGCGGAGGTGTGTCCTGCAGCACTCAGACTTGAGGTGGTGTAGTGATGTCCGGCTTCGCTGGGAATGCAGGTGGCCGTGCAGTGGTATGCAGCAGAAGTCGGTAGTGTGGTCAAGCGAGCCAGTGGTGAAACTGTTGGAAATGCCACCACTGACTGCTGCACATACTGATTCTGCTGCATAGCCTGCAAGTAAGCAGTGTTGCAGGCCTGTAACACACTCAGCTGTTGCTCAGGACTAAGGTGTTCCGCCATGCCCTGTTCAATTTTACTGAAAAAATGGTGCGCTGGTCTGTTGAGGTCAACCTCCAGACGGTCAAGGCGCTGGTCGACAGAGTGGAAGCGGTGTTCCATGTGGTTAAAACCACGTTCCATGTGGTTAAAACCACGCTCCATCAGGAAAAAAACGCTTTCCGTTCTGGCGGCCAGCGCCCTGAGGCTGGCCTTAAAGGCCTCGCTCAAGTGCATGAACTCGGGCATGACATTACTGTCCAAGGCCCACTGCCGCTGGCGGGTAGTGCCCGCATAACCAGTGACAGAGACCTGGGACAGGGGAACACCTGATGGACCAGCTTTCTGGTCACCAGCTGTCTGTGTTGCTGACCTGCAAGATGCTTCCTGGCTGTCGGATGGCTGAGACGGGTCCGAGGTCGATCGATTAAGAACCGCTCCCGGGACAGGGTTAGGTTGCAGGGTGCTGCTCCAAGTGCTGTGGAAAGAAAGGGAAAACATTAGTATCATGCATTTACAAGAAGCAACACCTGTGGAATAGAAAAGCATATATTAAGCACAAACGAAAAAAAAAAAACTTACGCTCTGCTGGCAAGGACCGGTCTCAGGAAAGCCAACTCGTGATGGTAGCGGTACTTTCTTCTGCGCCTTGCCGCAGAACCACTCCGAACCGGTCCCTCAGCACAAACATCAGTGTTGAAGCGGTCCTTCATCGAGCGCCAACGTGTGCGGATTTTTTTCACTGTTGGTAAAAAAAAAAAATTAAAAATGCACTAGTTTAACGTCATTCTCACCACACACCTCATTGAACTTTGAAAACAGTCTCTGCTGCAGCACCAATAAAATTCTAGACACAATGCAGTAACTGTTGAGACGGCAGACACTTATGTTTCCTGCTACAATATATGTATCAGCGAAAACAACAGTATCATCAGGAACAAGAGTGAAAACAGGATCAAGACAGCAGTTGAAAAATCAATCACAGTTCTCAACAAGGCATTGGTGTGTTTAATGCAAGAATATATCTTGCAAAAAACACAGCACCGTCAGGTCCAAAAAACAATGCAGCAGTTGAAGACACAAATCAATCACCGTTTTCAACAAGGCATTGGTGCTTTTCATGCAAGAATATATCTTGCCAAAAAAAACACCACCGTCAGGTCCACAAAACAATGCAGCAGTTGAAGACACAAATCAATCACAGTTCTCATCAAGGCATTGGTGCTTTTCATGCAAGAATATATCTTGCCAAAAAACACCACTACCGTCAGGTCCACAAAACAATGCAGCAGTTGAAAATACCAATCAATCACAGTTCTCAACAAGGCATTGGTGCTTTTCATGCAAGAATATATCTTGCCAAAAATACACCACTACCGTCAGGTCCACAAAACAATGCAGCAGTTGAAGACACAAATCAATCAAAGTTCTCAACAAGGCTTTGGTGGTTTTCATGCAAGAATATATCTTGCCAAAAAAAACACCACCACCGTCAGGTCCACAAAACAATGCAGCAGTTCAAGACACAAATCAATCACAGTTTTCCACCAGGCATTGGTGTGTTTAATGCAAGAATATATCTTGCAAAAAACACATCAGCACCATCAGGTCCAAAAATAAATGCTATATCACAGAGCATCTTTATACTTACTGAACACCCTTTTTGAAGCTGCAGAGGCGCTGTCCAAGCCATCCATCACTGCGGCCACCTCATTCCAGAGCTGCCGGGTCACCACTGTGTCTTTGTACTGCTGGTCACGGCTGTCCCACAATGGGATGCGCTCCTCAACGAGGCGGATGAGGTGCTCATTGTCTGTGTAGACTTCTTCGTCATCCCGCTGTGGAACCTAGAAAAAAAAAATATAGAATGTTTTTGAAGTTTGGAAAAGATACAAAAAGAAACAGAAAAGAAGCAAGAGAAAGAAAGACAGAAAAAAAATATATATATATACTCACATTGGGTCTCCTCGCCACGACTTGACTATGCTGCTCCCGCTCAGAATCCTCAGACGGCTCCCGCTCAGACCGCTCCGACTGCTCCCGCACAGACCGCTCTCGCACTCCATTTTCACTTCCCGTGTCCGATGTCTGTAAAGAAAGAAAAAATTAAAACACATTTCTAGAGGCAGCTATACTTATCAAAAGGCAGCAAGATTCTCACCTCACGATGAGCTTGGGCCAGTTCTTGCCGAGATGGCGAATAGACCGATCCGGAAGAAGACATGCTGAAAAGAAAACAAAAAATACATTAGTACATAATAAATTGTACAGGACACACAGACATTATTTTTAAGAATACTCACATTTTGGCTCCTGAAGCTTGAATCCACAGGTAGAAGGCTCTTGTAGAATGCTTGTCTGGTCTCTGCAAGGCATTATGTAGAGTAATTGTCTGACCCTGAAGACACATTCTTTTATGTACACTCCTCCAAAACAATGTTGCTTGTTTAGGGGGAGTTCTAGACAAGTGTCTAGACATTGTTTACTCAAATCGCATGTGCGCACAAGGCGCTGACGTGCGCGGTGCCAAGCGCTCATCAGCAACCACATAGACTGTAATGCTATTTTTGGGCGCACACGTGCGAGCGCGATTTTTTTAACGATGCCGCCGGAAAAAAAAATGCAACATGTAGCGTACGTCGCGTCTGGGCGCACACCTGTAAAATGCGCAGCGCACGCTAAACGCTGAAGAGCGCGTACATTCGCAAGACCCTGCGATCACCATGTTAAAGATAGGGGGACATTGCGCGTGTGCACGATGCGCTGCGCGATCAAACGCTAGTGTGAAACGAGCCTTACTACGTAGATAAGGGAGCAGAACCAACCTTACGAGAGAGACATGGGAGCAGAACCGAGCTTACTACAGTGCTATGGGAGCATAACCGATCTTACTACAGAGATAAGGGAGCAGAACCGAGTTTACTACAGAGATAAGGGAGCAGAACCAAGCTTAATATGTCTACTTCACAGATATGGGAACAGAACCAAGCTTACGGCATGCATATGGTACAAGAATCTAGATTACTACATCAATACAGAACCAGAACCAAGCTTACTGCTTAGATATGGTACCATAACTGAGCTTACTGACAAACATACATATATCTCTAGAAACACTGACAAGTAAACACACATTACAGCAGGGACATTGCTAGGGTACTAAAAGTTCAGGGGTCCATGCCTCAAAGTGCATGTCTACCCATCTGACCCCCCTATAATCATCTAAAGAGCATCTATAGATATATAAGTACAGTATACCACTGTTGCTAACCAAAAACATACAATGCAAAGACCAATATTATCAAAATTACTACTATAAAAGACCAAAACAATAAAACTACTCAATGTCCACCACCATCACCACTACTCAGCAAATACATAATATAATATAACCATTACCTTTACATAACAAAACACTATACAGAGACCAATGACACCACCATACACCTACTACTACATAGACTGAAACAAATTTAGCGGTCACTAAATAAAAAAATAGTCTACTAAAAAGAGCAATATTACCATCTTACTGTTATCGTATATTGGTAGATACTAGTCCCACAGAACATACACGTGAGTACAGTAGTTATATATAGAACCTTACAGCTGACAATCTTTCTGATTTGGGTCGCTCACTTTTCCTGTCTTTTTCATCAGGCCCAGACCTCCATTACCACTTCTCCAGCCACAACTCATCTGCACAGATTACAACAAAAACACATTTGACATCTCACATTTCTACTGATGTCTCATTTATTCCCAACCTACAAAAACTCCCCACTCTGCTTACCTGAGGCATAGGATACTGACCCCAATATTTAAAAAAACTGTGCCATTACTATGTTTACTCCCTCCCCCAAAAATTAGTGTCCCATAGAAAATATTAATACCCCCACTGTGCAAAGGCGTGTATGCTCCTTTAACCCCTTCCCGACCAATGACTCCACATAGGCATCATGAAAAGCTGTGCCAATCTGACCAGTGACGCCTATGTGGCGTCATGAATTAATTGCCCTCCTGTGGGTTGGGTGACTGACCTTTCAGTGACCCCACCCGACCCACACACACAGGGGGCTTTGTACTTCTCCACAGGTGGGGTGGCTTCACCCCCACATGTCTACAATCGCTCTGATTGGCTGTTAAAAGTGAAAATGATAAGGTGCTGGTTTAATTATATTGTGTTTATGTCTGATGTAACTTGCATTTAGCATTTATGCTCTGTTAATTATTCTAGATAAATTATTTAGCTTGAAAAACTCCAATTTTGATCTCTTGTGATGCTTAATAGCTCATTTATGATATTTTTTTTGCTATTATATTTCCAGTGAGTTGAGCCTTTGAAGAATTTTTTCCAGTATTTGGGATATATTTGCACTTTATACTATATACAGTATGAGCCTGTACATCGCTTCCTATATACAGTATGAGGCTGCATATTGCCTCCTATATACAGTATGAGCCCACATAGCCTCCTGTATACAGTATGAGGCCGCATATAGCCTTCTATATACAGTATGAGGCCGCATATAGTCTCCTATATACAGTATGAGCCTGCACATTACTTCCTATATACAATATGAGCCCACATAGCCTCCTATATACAGTATGAGGCTGCACATCGCTTCCTATATACAGTATGACGCCACATATAGCCTCCTATGTACGGTATGAGCCTGCACATCGCTTCCTATATACAGTATGAGGCCGCATATAGCCTCCTATATACAGTATGAGCACCCACATATAGCCTCCTGAATACAGTTTTTGCCTCCTATATACAGCATGAGCCTGCACATTGCTTCCTATATACAGTATGAGCCTGCACATAGAATCCTATAAACAGTATGAGCCTGTACATCATTTCCTCTATACAGTATGAGGCCGCATATAGCCTCCTATATACAGTATGAGCACCCACATATAGCCTCCTTTGTACAGTATGAGCCTGCGCATTGCTTCCTATAAACAGTATGAGCATCCACATAGCCTCCTATGTACAGTATGAGCCTGCAAATCGCTTCCTATAAACAGTATGAGCCTGCACATCGCTTCCTATAAACAGTATGAGCCCACATATAGCCTCCTGAATACAGTATTTGCCTCCTATATACAGTGCGAGTCCCCATATAGCCTTCTATATACAGTATGAGCCTGCACATCGCTTCCTATATACAGTATGAGGCCACATATAGCCTTCTATATACAGTATGAGCACCCACATATAGCCTCCTGTATACAGTATGATGCTGCATATAGCCTCCTATATACAGTATGAGGCCGCATATAGCCTCCTATATACAGTATGAGCCTGTACATCGCTTCCTATATACAGTATGAGGCCGCATATAGCCTCCTATATACAGTATGAGCACCCACATATAGCATCCTGAATGCAGTGTTTACCTCCTATATACAGTATGAGCCTGCACATTGCTTCCTATATAAAGTATGAGCCTGCAAATAGCCTCCTATATACAGTATGAGCCTGTATATCACTTCCTATATACAGTATGAGGCCGCATATAGCCTCCTATATACAGTATGAGCATCCACATAGCCTCCTATGTACAGTATGAGCCTGCACATCGCTTCCTAAACAGCATGAGCCTGCACATCGCTTCCTAAAAACAGTATGAGCCTGCAAATCGCTTCCTATATACAGTATGAGCCCACATAAAGCCTCCTGAATACAGTATTTGCCTCCTATATACAGTGTGAGTCCCCATATAGCCTTCTATATACAGTATGAGCCTGCACATCGATTCCTATATACAGTATGAGGCCACATATAGCCTCCTATATACAGTATGAGCACCCACATATAGCCTCCTGTATACAGTATGATGCTGCATATAGCCTCCTATATACAGTATGAGCCTGTACTTCGCTTCCTATATACAGTATGAGGCCGCATATAGCCTCCTATATACAGTATGAGCACCCACATATAGCCTCCTGAATGCAGTGTTTACCTCCTATATACAGTATGAGCCTGCACATTGCTTTCTATATACAGTATGAGCCTGCACATAGCCTCTTATATACAGTATGAGCCTGTACATCACTTTCTATATACAGTATGAGGCTGCATATAGCCTCCTATATACAGTATGAGCCCACATAGCCTCCTGTATACAGTATGAGGCCGCATATAGTCTCCTATATACAGTATGAGCCTGCACATTGCTTCATATATACAATGAGCCCACATAGCCTCCTACAGTATATACAGTATGATCACCCACATATAGCCTCCTGAATACAGTTTGTGCCTCCTATATACAGTATGAGCCTGTACTTCACTTCATATATACAGTATGAGGCCGCATATAGCTATACAGTATGAGCATCCACATATAACCTCCTATGTACAGTATGAGCCTGCACATCGCTTCCTATAAACAGTATGAGCCTGCAAATTGCTTCCTATATACAGTATGAGCCCACATATAGCCTCTTGAATACAGTGTTTGCCTCCTATATACAGTGTTATATGCTTGTATGACCTCGGCCTTAGAGCAATAAATAGGACTGAACTGTTATACTTGGCCTTCTGAGACTGTATGTTATATAGTCGTGTTACGCTCGCCTCACGTCTTGTAATCTACAGGTTCACACAGATTGCATTTTCACGATGCAACAAGTGGGCCTGTGCTCCTTCAAATGCCAGGGCTGCATTTTAGTCCCAGTCAGGCCCAGATCACACCTGTACCTACCAAGCAGCAAAAGCCAAGATAGATGATTTCAATTGCAGACTGAATACAATACAATGCCTTCCATATATAGGTGGAGATGATGTAGCAGAGTTGGTCAAGTTAAATCAAGCCATATGTATTTGGCATTTGAAATGTGCAACTTGGACCAAGAAAAAGCTAATGCAGAGCAACCAAAGTTGAAAAAAGCATTCAAATATGGCTTTGATTTCAATTCAATTCTGTCTTTTTTTTGGAAACCTTATCTCTCCAGATGCTGGGTGTTGTAACCAACGAGCGTGCATACCCCCCTCTCTACCTGTCTGCTGAGGTTACCTCAGCAGACTGAAGCTGGCTGCTGCCGCACAGCTGGAAGACAGTCTGGGCCGCCTATTGTGACACGTGTTCCAATTGTTCCATTGTGACACACCTGGCTGCTGTAAGCCAATAGGATACTCAAACAGGTGAAGGTAGTTAGGTAATTAGGTAGGCCACTAATTCAATCAACACACCAGACCAATTCCTTCTTTGTCATTGAATACATATACACAAAATTTAGAAGTTGGAGGGCCACAAGAGGGAGACAATGTTTCACAAAAGAAATCATAAACGTCCAGAATGTGGTAGAAATTGAACAACTTAAATACACATGGGATACTTGAATTAAGGTGGGAAGTACTGAGGGTAAGGGGCTGAAGGCCTTGTAGCAGGTGGGTAGGTAGAAATGTATGCATCCAAAGCTAAACACATTACAGCAGCTTATTACACCTTTACCTACCAAGCAGGAAAAGCCAAGTTAGATGATTAAAATTGCAGACTGAATGCAAAACAATGCCTTCCATATATAGGTGAATACCTGATGTAGCAGAGTTGGTCAATTCAAAATAAAGCCAAATTCATTTGGTATTTGAAATGTGCAACTTGGACCAAGAAAAAACTAATGCAGAGTAACCAAAGTTGAAAAAAGCATTCAAATATTGCTTTGAAAAGACAACTTGCTTTGGTTTCAATTCAGTCTGTTTTTTGAAACCTTATCTCTCCTGACGTTGGGTATTGTAATGAACGAGCATGCATACCCCCCTCCCTACCTGTCTGCTGAGGCTATAATAACATGCAGAAATAGTAGGTATGTCACCATGGAACAGACGGACCAACAGTTATAGGGAAGTTTATTTACAGGGAATGACACTGGTGAAATTAACAGTGTGGAAATGAATATAATGTGAATGGGTTTAGCAAACGGTCAAAAAGCATAAACAGTATTTAACAGTAATAAGTTTTACCTTAAGAAAATAACTTATCAGTCTGCTGGGGTCTTGTTTGAAGGTGTCACTCTTCTCCAATGTTGGCGCCGAGTCACCAGCAGCGCTTGTAGTCCGTAGTACTCTGGATCCTGAGACTTTAACGATGTCTAGTTGGGGTACGAGGGGTTACTACGGGAGCCAGGGGGGTATGAGACTGATGATATCCTTTTTGCTCCAAGTATAGAATCATAGAATCGTAGAGTTGGAAGGGACCTCCTGGGCCATCTGGTCCAACCCCCTGCTCAAAGCAGGATTCGCTAAATCATCCCAGTCAGATGTCTGTCCAGCCTCTGTTTGAAGACTTCCATTGAAGGAGAACTCACCACTTCTTGTGGCAGCCTATTCCACTCATTGATCACTCTAACTGTCAAAAAGTTTTTTCTAATATCTAATCTATGTCTCCTCCCATTCAGTTTCATCCCATTGCTTCTAGTCTTTCCTTGTGCAAATGAGAATAAAGTTGATCCTTCTACAATGTGACAGCCCTTTAGATATTTGTAGACAGCTATTAAGTCTCCTCTCAGTCTTCTCTTTTGCAAACTAAACATTCCCAAATCCTGCAACCTTTCCGCATAAGACAGGGTTTGCAGACCGGTCACCATTCTGGTCGCTCTTTTTTGAACTTGCTCCAGTTTGTTGATGTCTTTTTTAAAATGTGGTGCCCAAAACTGGACACAATATTCCAGATGAGGTCTGACCAAAGAGGAGTAGCGGGAAATAATGACCTCACGTGATCTAGACTGTATGCTTCTGTTAATACATCCTAGAATTGCATTTGCCTTTTTTGCAGCTGCATCACACTGTTGACTCATATTCAGTCTGTGATCTATTAGTATACCCAAGTCTTTTTCACATGTGCTGTCACTTAGCCCTATTCCTCCCATTCTGTATATGCTTTTTTCATTTTTATTGCCCAGATGTAGTACTTTGCATTTCTCCCTGTTAAAAACCATTCTGTTAGTTGCTGCCCACTTCTCCAGTTTATTTAAATCTTTTTGAATCCTCTCTCTCTCTTCTCTAGTATTAGCTATCCCTCCTAGCTTTGTGTCATCAGCAAATTTAATCAGTTTACCCTCAATTCCTTCATCTAAATCGCTCTCAGCTGTCCTACCTTCCTGTTTCTGGGTGCTAGAGTGTCCCCCGGGGAACCTGCTGCCCTTGTCAATGGTTCAGGGCACGAAGGAGAGGAGGGAACTCTCCCTCGGCTCTTCCTGTACTTCACTGTTATGAATGAGTCACCGTAGGAGGCAGACACAAAAATAGAAGCTACGTCCAGAAAACCAGAGAAGTTGGCAACTATCAGGTTGCAGACCCCTGAACCTATCAACACAACTAGCAGTAGCCGTGGGGGGTTCCTACGGTGCCCTAGACCCCTCGATCACAGCCAGAGAGCTAAATAGCCTAAAGACAGAAAAGGAAATCTAAACTGCCCCAGAGCAGACCCCAAAGCAAAAGGCAGCCCCCAACATATAATGACGGTGAAGCAAGATGAAAAAACACTCACACAGACAGAAAGATAGGCTGAGCAAGCGATGGGGCCCAAAACTAACTAAACAGGACAGGAAAGGAAGGTTGCTGTCTGCAATCTGCAAAAACCCTATCAAAGACATTAGCCAGCAAGCTGATATGGAAAAAGACCCTGAAGCAGCTAGGCTTCAAAACTAAATCAGCACTCAGGTATTTTCAGAAGACAGAGCTAAAGGAATTCAGCTCACCCCAGCAGGGAATGGCAGAAATCCAGAAAAACAAAGCAAAACAAGGCAAAGCAAAAATGCAAAAGGCAGAGCAGAAAACAGCTTTAGATGAGCAGGAATTCAGATTGGTCTCCAAGGATCCCACAGAGAAATCACCCGCAGGGCAGAAGGGCGACGGCGGCCTTATATCCAGTCAGTAACTCCACTCAGCCAGTCATCATCATTAGGCTCAGATGTTTGATAATCAGGCTCACTACCTTTCTTTACCAGAAGAGGGAGTTCATCGGGCCTCAGTAGTGAAGGGGAAAATGAACTCACAACACTTCACTCCCTTACATTCTCCCTCCCTGTGAGCTCGCCATTCCATAGGAGAGAGTTTCTGGAGCTCCTGCTAGCAATCTTCCAGACCTTGTACAATTTGCCAGATGAATTCGTCCTGATTGTAGCGTATGGGGGGTACACCTGCCATTGAACGTTCAGAGCGTCTTAGATCAGTAGAGGTTGAAGAATCAGCCACTAGGAAAGTGGAAGTTGAAGTTTCCTCGGTTATTTCTGTAGTCTCAGGCATCACTGGTTTAGCTGCCGTGGGCATCGGGGCAGCTGGTACCACTCGAGGGTCCCGAGACAAGCAGGGTTGCAGCTTATTCCGATGTAGTGTACGGGTGGGAAGCTCTTCACCTGTTTCAGGTTGAATCTCATAGACGGGTCCCCGTCTGCTGAGTAGTCGCTTCACCCTGTACGGGCTCTTTTCTCACCGAAACTCCAACTTGTTGTGGGGGCGCTTTTCCCTTACTAAGACGGTGGGTGTGCAGAAATGTATCACACATTGCAGCAGCTTCACACCTGTACCTACCAAGCAGCAAAAGCCAAGATAGATGATTTAAACTGCAGACTGAATACAATACAATGCCTTCCATATATAGGTGAGTAATTGATGTAGCAGAGTTGGTCAAGTTAAATCAAGCCAAATGCATTTGGCATTTGAAATGTGCAACTTGGACCAAGAAAAAACTAATGCAGAGGAACCAAAGTTGAAAAAAGCATTCAAATATTGCTTTGAATAGGCAACTTTCTGTGGTTTCAATTCAAATCAGTCTGTTTTTGGAAACCTTATCTCTCCTGATGCTGGGTATCGTAACCAATGAGTGTGCATACCCACCTCCCTACCTGTCTACTGAGGCTCTCTCAGCAGACTGAAGCTGGCTGCTTCCGCACAGCTGGAAGACAGTCTGTACCGCCCATTGTGACACGTGTTCCATTGTCTCCCTCTTGTGGCCTACCTAAATACCTACCTTCACCTGAGTGTCCTATTGACTTACAACAGCCAGGTGTGTCACAATGGAACAATTGGAACACGTGTCACAATGGGTGGCCCAGACTGTCTACCAGCTGTGCTACCAAAGTTGAGAAGTGGGAGATGAATTGGCGGTATTAGTTGATAAATCCAAAAAAATGATGCACCGTCTTAAGGGAATGAGGCTCCTGCCAATCCATGACCGCCTGTAGCTTGGCAGGATCCATGGCCAATCCTTGGGGGTTGATGATATAGCCCAGGAAAGGACTCCTGCTCAAACACACACTACTTCAACTTAGCGTAGAGGGAGTTTGCCCGTAGGAGGTCGAAGACTTTGCAAACATCTCTCCGGTGGGAGTCAATATCTGGAGAGTAGACGAAAATATTATCCAGATAGACTACAACTGAGGTGGTGAGCATATCCCGGAAGATGTCGTTCACAAAGTATTGGAATACAGCCAGAGCATTACAAAGCCCGAATAGCATCACCAGGTATTTATAGTGCCCATCCCTGATGTTAAATGCGGTCTTCCATTCATCCCCCTCACGGATGCGTATCAGGTTGTAGGCACCCTGCAGATCAAGCTTAGTAAAAACCCTCGCTCCCCGCAACCTATCTAAAAGCTCCAATATCAGGGGCAGAGGGTACTTGTTCTTAATGGTAATGGCGTTAAGACCCCTGTAGTCTATGCACAGATGTAGCACCCCGTTCTTCTTTTGTTCAAAGAAGAACCCCGCCCCTGCAGGTGACACTGACTTTCTAATGAATCCTCTTGCCAGATTCTCCTGGATGTACTGAGACATTGACTGTCAACGGGAGAGAGAGGATAAACCTGACCGCGGGGAGGCTCAGCACCAGGCAAGAGGTCAATAGAACTGTTGTAGGGATGGTGAGGCGGAAGAAACTCCGCTGCCTTCTTGGTGAACATGTCCGCATTGGACCAAAAGTGGTTGGGGAGAGAGGAAAGATCTGCGGTTACCTCTGTAGAAGCAACTTGAAGGCACTCCTGACATCTACCCTCACAGGATTTACTCCATCCCAGAATTCTCCCAGAAGAACACTTTATATGAGGGGTGTGATAGCTTTGCCATGGCATCCCTAAGAGAACCTCATCAATGCCCTCAGACATGACTAGCAGATGATCTCCAGATGGCATGGAGACATGGATAGAGTAAATAGGATGGTCTGATGTGTTATCTGTGAGGGTAATGTCGACCCATTTATCACCCGTATGGTCACTGGCTTGGCGAGCATCACCAGTGGAATTGCGTGCCATCGGGAGAAGGCAGAAGACATAAATTTGCCCTCCATCCCGGAATTCACGCAAAGCTCTACCACCTGGGTGGATGGGCCAATACCGATAGTCCCCCTAAAGTTGAGCTTAGAGGATGGCATTGCTGCGTCTAGTGAACCAGCTCCTAATGACACTAAGCGTGGACGTTCCATCGCTCGCTGAGGACACCTAGAGGCGATATTTCCTCACTGCTGGCATATCCGACAGACCATGCATGTACGAGCGGTCCAGGACTTAGATCCCGCCCGCGTCACCTCCATGGCCTCAAGTGGCTCGGATGTCTGGGCCGGGGATTCCAGGGGTTTGGCGAAGCTGGGAGCCATCTGAAACCTCTGCCTGCACTGGGCTCATTCCAACCTTCGCTCATTAAAATGAAGGTCGATTCGAGTAGAGACCGCTATTAGCTCCTCCAGTGTGGCAGGAATCTCCCTAGTGGCCAGAGCATTCTTACATGGTCAGCCAGCCCCCTCCAAAACACGGGAATGAGGACTTTATCCGGCCACTCCAGCTTGGAAGCCTGTGTCCGGAAATGGGTAGCAAATTGGCTGACCGTGGACGAACCCTGTGTAGATGCCAATTGGAGCGCTGTTTCGTGGGTGACTCGAGGTCCCAAAAAGACCTGTTTCAGAGTGTTCAGAAACTGTGAAGCACTCTGCACTGCATGATCGTCACACTCCCACAATGTCGTGGCCCACTCCAACGCCCTGTCCAATGAGAGAGGTATTATGAATCCCACCTTGGCCCACTCTGAGGGGAAACGTGCAGCCAGAAGCACAAGGTGTATAGTACACTGGCTCACGAATCCCCTACATTACTGGCTATCACCAGAAAACTTATCTGGCAACGGGAGACAGGATAATGTCGGAACAGGTGGGGCATTGGACAAAGTGGCTACAGCGATGCTAGCAGCCTGAGCAGCTACTGTGGTAACATCCACGGCTGTGGTTGTGCACTCAAAAGCCGCCAACCTACCCTCCAGCTGCTGAATGTACCGCTGTAGTTGCTGTTCATCCGCCATTACGAGCCAAACCCTGGCGCTAGCATAATGTTAGGGCTGGCAGAACGCACCAAGTAATAAAGATGATGGTAAGGTGCGTTCGTAGCCCGGGGTCCATCGTGCAGAGGTGGTAAGCTGCTGCTTGGTAATGGTGGAGGGACTAGTAGTGGGAATGTGGACAGAGCAGAAGACATTGCCGGACACACATCAGGGGATCAACTGACATTACAGAACACCAGTAACACAGGAACAAGTGTTGATTGTGCAGACCGCACTTTTGAGCAGCAACTGGCTGTGTTGGAGGCCAAGGTAAATACTAGAGACACTGAAGCCAGAGGATTGAAATTTTTGATGTTTTTCTACTCCTCTCAACAGCCCAAACAAGACTATAAAAGGATGAGCTTGCAACTACTTTACTTTTGGAGAAAATTCTAAACATTCATTATTCAATAGGGTCTAATAGCAAAAAGAAGCGTTTTGAGTGAACAATCACAGTTCTTGGTAGAATCATGCAGGATTTAAATTTTTGATGCTTTTCTACTACTCTCAACAGCCCAAACAAGTTTCTAAAAGGATGAGTTTGCAACTACTTTACTTTTGGAGAAAATTATTTATTATTCAATAGGGCCCAATAGCAAAAACCAGCGGTTTGAATGAATTCACATTTCTTAATAGAATCATGCAGGATTGAAATTTTTGATGTTTTTCTACTCCTCACAACAGCCCAAACAAGTTTCTAAAAGGATGAGTTTGCAACTACTTTACTTTTGGAGAAAATTCAAAACATTCATTATTCAATAGGTACCAATAGCAAAAAGCAGTGGTTTGAATGAACACTCACATTTCTTGGTAGAATCGTGCATGTTTAAAATTTTTGATGCTTTTCTACTCCTCTCATGAGCCTAAACAAGACTGTAGAAGAATGAGTTTGTAACTACTTTACTTTTGGAGAAAATTCAAAACATTCCTTATTCAACAGGGTCTAATAGCAAAAAGCAGTGTTTTGAATGAACAATCACAGTTCTTGGTAGAATCGTGCAGGATTGAAATTTTTGATGCTTTTCAACTCCTCTCAACAGCCCAAACAAGTTTCTAAAAGGATGAGTTTGCAACTACTTTACTTTTGGAGAAAATTCAAAACATTCATTATTCAATAGGGCCCAAAATAGCAAAAACCAGCGGTTTGAATGAACACTCACATTTCTTGGTAGAATCATGCAGGATTGAAATTTTTGATGTTTTTTTACTCCCCTCAACAGCCCAAACAAGTTTCTAAAAGGATGAGTTTGCAACTACTTTACTTTTGGAGAAAATTCAAAACATTCATTATTCATTAGAGCTCAATAGCAAAAAGCAGCTTTTTGAATGAACAATCACATTTCTTGGTAGAATCATGCAGGATTGAAATGTTTGATGTTTTTCTACTCCTCTCATGAGCCCAAACAAGACTCTAAAAGGATGAGCTTGCAACTACTTTACTTTTGGAGAAAATTCAAAACATTCATTATTCAATTGAGCTCAATAGCAAAAAGCAGCGGTTTGAATGAACACTCACATTTCTTGGTAGAATCATGCAGGATTGAAATGTTTGATGTTTTTTTACTCCTCTCAACAGCCCAAACAAGTTTCTAAAAGGATGAGTTTGCAACTACTTTACTTTTGGAGAAAATTCAAAACATTCATTATTCAATAGGGCCCAAAATAGCAAAAAGCAGCGGTTTGAATGAACACTCACTGTTATGAAGAATCACCATAGGAGGCAGACACAAAAATAGAAGCTACGTCTAGAGAAGTTGGCAACTATCAGATTGCAGACCCCTGAACCTATCAACACAACTAGTAGTAGCCGTGGGGGGTTCCTACGGTGCCCTAGACCCCTCGATCACAGCCGGAGAGCTAAATAGCCTAAAGACAGAAAAGGAAATCTAAACTGCCCCAGAGCAGACCCCAAAGTAAAAGGCAGCCCCCAACATATAATGACGGTGAAGCAAGATGAAAAAACACTCACACAGATAGAAAGATAGGCTGAGCAAACGATGGGGCCCAAGCTAAACTAAACAGGACAGGAAAGGACGGTTGCTGTCGGCAATCTGCCAAAAACCCTATCAAAGAAATAAGCCAACAGCTGATATGGAAAAAGACCCTGAAGCAGCTAGGCTTCAAAATCTATATCAGCACTCCGGTATTTTCAGAAGACAGAGCTAAAGGAATTCAGCTCACCCCAGCAGGAAATGGCAGAAATCCAGAAAAACAAAGCAAACAAAGTCAAAGCACAAATGCAAAAAGCAGCGCAGAAAAACTTAGCTTTAGAAGAGCAGGAATTCAGACTGGTCTCCAAGAATCCCACAGAGAAATCACCCGCAGGGCAGGAGGGCGTTGGCAGCCTTATATCCAGTCCATAACTCCACTCAGCCAGTCATCATCATTAGGCTCAGGTGCCTGATAATCAGGCTCACTACCTTTCCTTACAAGAAGAGGAAGTTCATCGGGCCTCAGTAGTGAAGGGGAAAATGAACTCACAACAGTACCTCCCCCTTGAGGAGGGGTCACCGAACCCTCAACCACGCCACCAAGGTGATCATGGTGAGCCCGATGGAAGGCACGCACCAATCTTTTGGCATGAATATCAGAGGCAGAGACCCAGGAATTATCCTCCTGACCATAACCCTTCCACTTAACCAAATACTGGAGTCTCCGTCTCGCCAGACGAGAATCCAATACTTTTTCTACCTCATATTCCATGTTACCTTCAACCAATACAGCGTCTGGAGGTGCCACCCCCGGAACAAAAGGTTCAACAAACCTCTTCAACAGAGACTTATGAAACACATTATGGATTTTAAATGTGACAGGAAGAGCCAAATGAAAAGAGACCGGATTAATAATCTCCAAAGTCTTGTAAGGTCCAATAAATCTAGGCTTAAACTTAGGAGAAGCCACCTTCATAGCAATATTTTTTGATGATAACCACACCATATCACCAACTTTAAACTGAGGACCAATGGTCCTATGTCGGTTGGAAAACCGCTGGGCCTTTTCCTGGGAGAGAGATAACTTATCTACCACTTGGTCCCAGATCCGGTGCATTCTCTGCACCACAGTGTCAACACCTGGACAGGCAGAGGGCTCCACCTGCCCTGAAGAGAATCGAGGATGAAACCCAAAGTTACAAAAAAAAGGTGACATCAAAGTGGCAGAACTAGCTCTATTATTTAAAGCAAATTCGGCCAAGGGCAAAAATGAAACCCAATCATCCTGATCAGCGGAAATAAAGCATCTCAAATATGACTCCAAGGTCTGGTTTGTTCTCTCTGTCTGCCCATTGGTCTGAGGGTGAAAAGCAGAGGAGTAGGACAACTGAATTCCCAGCTTGGAACAGAAAGTTCTCCAAAATCTAGACACAAACTGAACTCCTCTGTCAGATACAATGTTCTCAGGAATCCCGTGCAAGCGAACCACCTGTTGAAAAAACAGGGGCACCAACTCAGAGGAAGACGGCAACTTAGGGAGTGGTACAAGATGAACCATCTTAGAGAACCTATCACAAATCACCCAAATAACAGTCATCCTTTGAGAGACAGGCATATCAGAGATGAAATCCATTGAAATATGGGTCCATGGCCTCTTGGGGACAGGCAAAGGCATCAACAACCCACTAGAGCGAGAACACGATTTAGACCGGGAGCACGTCCCACAGGACTGCACAAAATTCCTGACATCACGAGACAAGGAGGGCCACCAAAAGGACCGACTCACAAGATCTCTAGTACCAAAAATACCTGGATGACCAGCCAAAGCAGAGCAATGAACTTCAGACATCACTCTCTTCTTCCACTGGTCAGGAACATACAACTTTCCACTGGGACAACGCTCAGGTTTGTCCTCCTGCAACTCTTCCAGAGCACGTCTCAAATCGGGCGAGATGGCAGAAAGAACTACCCCTTCGCCTAAGATGGTAGCAGGCTTGGTCACCACAGGAGAATCCGCAAAGAAGCTCCAAGAGAGGGCGTCAGCCTTGACATTCTTAGTTCCAGGAAGGAAAGAAACCACAAAATCCAAACGTGTAAAAAACAAGGCCCACCTAGCCTGTCTAGGGTTCAAGCGCTTAGCCGACTCTAGGTAAATCAAATTCTTGTGGTCAGTGAGGACCACGACTTGATGCTTAGCTCCCTCCAACCAATGTCTCCACTCCTCAAATGCCCATTTCATGGCCAACAGTTCCCGATTCCCCACATCATAGTTACGTTCAGATGGAGAGAACTTTCGGGAAAAGAAAGCACAGGGATTCATTTTAGATGTTACAGGATCCTTTTGGGACAAAACAGCTCCTGCACCAATCTCAGAAGCATCCACCTCTACCTGGAACGGAAGTGAGACATCAGGTTGCCGCAAAACCGGGGCGGAGGTGAATCTTCGCTTCAGCTCCTGAACGGAAGAAACAGCCTCCGGAGACCAATTTAACACATCAGCACCCTTCTTAGTCAAATCAGTCAATGGCTTGGAAATACTAGAAAATTTTGCTATAAATTTCCGATAAAAATTAGCAAAACCCAAAAACTTCTGGAGAGCCTTCAAAGAAGTGGGCTGAACCCAATCGTAAATGGCCTGTACCTTGGCCGGGTCCATTTCGATAGTTGACGGAGACAAAATAAATCCCAAAAAAGAAATCCTCTGTACTCCAAAAAGGCATTTAGATCCTTTGACATACAGGGAATTCTCCCTCAAGATCTGGAACACAGTCCGTATATGTTCCACATGAGAATCCCAATCCTTGGAGAATATCAAAATATCATCCAGATAGATAATCAAAAATTTATCGACAAAATCTCGGAAAATATCGTTCATGAAGCACTGGAAGACAGAAGGGGCATTAGTGAGCCCAAAAGGCATCACCAGGTACTCAAAATGTCCCTCCGGAGTATTAAACGCCGTCTTCCATTCATCCCCATGCTTAATGCGAATAAGATTATACGCCCCCCTGAGGTCAAGCTTGGTAAACCAGCAAGCACCTTTAACTCTAGAGAATAGATCCGAAATCAGGGGTAACGGATACTGATATTTAACAGTAATTTTGTTGAGGGCATGATAATCAATACAAGGTCTTAATGATCCATCCTTTTTGGCTACAAAAAAAAAACCGGCACCTAAGGGTGACGAGGATGGTCTAATATGACCCTTCTCCAACGCCTCCTTAATATAGGATCGCATAGCCTCATGCTCGGGTACAGATAAATTGAAGAGCCGACCCTTGGGAAATTTACACCCCGGGCTCAGTTCAATTGCACAGTCATAACTCCTATGAGGAGGCAGAGATGCAGACTCATTTTCACTAAATACATCATAAAAGTCCGCCAAATAATCAGGAACATCATGCGACTGAGGAGAGGTGGAAAACACCAGAGCCTCACTAAAGGCACACCGACAACCCCAACTCACCACAGACACAGATTTTCAATCCAAAACTGGATTATGAATTTGTAACCAGGGAAACCCCAGAACAATGGTATCATGCAGATTATGCAACACCAAAAATCTGCAATTTTCTTGATGGTCTGGGGCGACCCGCATTACCACCTGGGTCCAAAACTGAGGTTTATTTTTAGCCAAAGGAGTAGCATGAATCCCCCTCAAAGGGATAGGCGTCTGCAGAGGTGTCATTGGAAATCCACAACGTTTAGCAAAATCCAAGGTCATTAGGTTTAGGGCTGCTCCCGAATCCACAAAAGCCTTGGCGGAAAATGTGGACAGGGAGCAGATCAGAGTAATAGCCAAAAGAAACTTAGGTTGAACACCACCAACAGAAAACGTGTGTGCAAAGCGTTTCTCTCATTTAGGACAGACAGAAATAATATGCGAGGCATCCCCACAGAAAAAACACAACTTATTACGCCTTCTGAACTCCTGACGCTGCTCTCTGGAGAAAACTCTATCACATTGCATAGGTTCAGACATTTGTTCAACAGGTGACAACACCTCTCGTGCAGTTTTGCGTTCACGCAAACGCCGATCAACCTGAATGGCTAATGACATAGAATCGTCAAGACCAGAGGGAACAGGAAATCCCACCATAGTATCTTTTACGGCTTCTGACAAACACTTCTGAAAGAGAGCAGCCAAGGCATTATCATTCCAGGTAGTAAGTACCGCCACTTTCGGAATTTTTGACCGTACAATTCTGCAGAATCCCAACCCTGGTTCAATGCCAGCAGGGTCTTTTCAGCCTGATCAATGGCATTAGGTTCGTCATACAACCCCAAGGCTTGAAAAAATGCGTTCACATTAGTCAGAATAGGATCATCTGGTTTCAAAGAAAATGCCCAATCCAGGGGATCGCCACGCAGCAAAGAGATGACAATTTTAACCTGCTGCGCGGAGTTCCCTGACGAGTTAGGCTTCAAGGCAAAAAATAATTTACAATTATTTTTGAAATTCAAAAATTTAGACCGATCCCCAAAAAATACATCAGGTGTAGGAATCTTTGGTTCAGTAGCATGTGAATGAGCAAGGTAGGCGGAAATTCCCCGCACTTCCGCAGCGAGCTGCTCCACACGATTAGACAATTGCTTTATCTCCATTGAGAGAAAAAAAAAAAATTCCACCTACGGCCTCAGATATAGAGGAAAAAATATACGCACCTTTTTTTTTTTTTTACAATTCTTTCCTGCTATTGAGTACCCTAGGATCTGCGGTATGGCGGGTGATTCTGTTATGAAGAGTCACCGTAGGAGGCAGACACAAAAATAGAAGCTACGTCCAGAGACGTTGGCAACTATCAGATTGCAGACCCCTGAACCTATCAACACAGCTAGCAGTAGCCGTAAGGGGTTCCTACGGTGCCCTAGACCCCTCGATCACAGCCGGAGAGCTAAATAGCCTAAAGACAGAAAAGGAAATCTAAACTGCCCCAGAGCAGACCCCAAAGTAAAAGGCAGCCCCCAACATATAATGACGGTGAAGCAAGATGAAAAAACATTCACACAGATAGAAAGATAGGCTGAGCAAACGATGGGGCCCAAGCTAAACTAAACAGGACAGGAAAGGACGGTTGCTGTCTGCAATCTGCCAAAAACCCTATCAAAGAAATAAGCCAACAGCTGATATGGAAAAAGACCCTGAAGCAGCTAGGCTTCAAAAACTATATCAGCACTCCGGTATTTTCAGAAGACAGAGCTAAAGGAATTCAGTTCACCCCAGCAGGGAATGGCAGAAATCCAGAAAAACAAAGCAAACAAAATCAAAGCACAAATGCAAAAAGCAGCGCAGAAAAACTTAGCTTTAGAAGAGCAGGAATTCAGACTGGTCTCCAAGGATCCCACAGAGAAATCACCCGCAGGGCAGGAAGGCGTCGGCAGCCTTATATCCAGTCCGTAACTCCACTCAGCCAGTCATCATCATTAGGCTCAGGTGCCTGATAATCAGGCTCACTACCTTTCCTTAACAGAAGAGGGAGTTCATCAGGCCTCAGTAGTGAAGAGGAAAATGAGCTCACAACAACTCACATTTCTTGGTAGAATCGTGCAGGATTGAAATTTTTGATGTTTTTCTACTCCTCTCATGAGCCCAAACAAGACTCTAAAAGGATGAGCTTGCAACTACTTTATTTTTGGAAAAAATTCAAAACATTCATAATTCAATAGAGCCCAATAGCAAAAGCAGCGTTTTGAATGAACAATCACATTTCTTGGTAGAATCATGCAGGATTTAAATTTTTGATGTTTTTTTTACTCCTCTCAACAGCCCAAACAAGTTTCTAAAAGGATGAGTTTGCAACTACTTTACTTTTGGAGAAAATTCAAAACATTTTCAGGTATTCCTCTGAATTTAAGGTTATTTCTTCTACTTCTGTCCTCTTGCTCTATTTACTTTGATTTTAGAAAGGTAACCTCTTTTTCTAAGGCATAGTGTTCATCTATTAAGGTTTTATGAGACTTAACCATTTCCTCCATTTTGGATTCTAGGTGATCCACTCTCTGGCCCAGACTGTCTATATTATTTTGGAGGTTTGTATTATATCCCTCTATTTGTTTTTGGAATGTCTTTGCTAGCAGGCATATCATGTTCTTTATGAATAATTCTGAGGCTGCATTGCTAGTGGCCTCTACCTCCATTAGTACTTGTAGAATGCTCTCAGATACAGGTTTGTCTGAGGAGAGTGAGTCCTCCAACTGTGATTCATGTTGCAGCTCAGCAGAGCTAGTGCTTAATCTGCGGCTATTTTGTGATTCAGGGGATGATTTCCTCTGCGGCGGCGTTAGAGGGGTGTCTGATATATTAGATATATCTGGGCAAGAAGAGGCATTTCTCATTGTGTTTGTTTCATTTATTGCAGCGGTGAGCGTTGCTGCTGCACTAGATTTCATGGGCTGCGCTAGATTCTGGCTTAAGGTACGCAATTTGCGTACCTGTTGCGTAATCCCGCTTGTCCCCCGGTCAGTCTCGCGATATTTCGCTGGTTTCTTCACAGCGCTATCTTTGATATTAAAATTACCGCTTTCTTTATCAAATGGAGCGGCGGTTTTAGCAGGGGTGGGGGCAGACTTAACCCCTGACTTGTATGCCGCATGTTTCAGCCTCTGTGGTGTTCTCTCCTGCTGTGCGCCGCTCAGGCTGGGGCTGCAGGCTGTGGCTGCTGTGAGGCGGGCGCCATCTTGGCTCCTCAGCATAAGGGGAGAGCGCTCCAGTTTTCTTGCTTTTTCTGCTCTTTTACTGAGCGGATCCATATTCTGAGGGTACCGTTGGTGTCAGTGGAGCTTCCGCAACCCCTCCACGCCAGTCCTGGTTTAATTAACGCTTTCTGTCACCGCTTGGCAGGCTGCCCTGGAGAGAAGCACAGAGCTCAGACTTCCATACAGCTCAGACGCTGGCCACGCCCCCCAATGTTTTGAATTTTCTCCAAAAGTAAAGTAGTTGCAAACTCATCCTTTTAAGAAACTTGTTTGGGCTGTTGAGAGGAGTAATAAAAACATCAAAAATTTCAATCCTGCATGATTCTACCAAGAAATGTGATTTGTTCATTCAAACCGCTGCTATTTTGGGCCCTATTGAATAATGAATGTTTTGAATTTTCTCCAAAAGTAAAGTAGTTGCAAGCTCATCCTTTTAGAGTCTTGTTTGGGCTCATGAGAGGAATAGAAAAACATCAAAAATTTCAATCCTACAAGATTCTACCAAGAAATGTGAGTGTTTATTCAAACCGCTGGTTTTTGCTATTTTGTGCACTATTGAATAATGAATGTTTTGAATTTTCTCAAAAAGTAAAGTAGTTGTAAACTCATCCTTTTAGAAACTTGTTTGGGCTCTTGAGAGGAGTAGAAAAACATCAAAAATTTCAATCCTGCACGATTCTACCAAGAAATGTGATTGTTCATTCAAAACGATGCTTTTGCTATTGGGCTCTATTGAATAATGAATGTTTTGAATTTTCTCCAAAAGTAAAGTAGTTGCAAGCTCATCCTTTTAGAGTCTTGTTTGGGCTCATGAGAGGAGTAGAAAAACATCAAAAATTTCAGTCCTGCATGATTCTACCAAGAAATGTGAGTGTTCATTCAAACCTATGGTTTTTGCTATTTTGGGGCCTATTGAATAATGAATGTTTTGAATTTTCTCCAAAAGTATAGTTGCAAACTCATCCTCTTAGAAACTTGTTTGGGCTGTTGAGAGGAGTAAACAAACATCAAAAGTTTAAATCCTGCATGATTCTACCAAGAAATGTGATTGTTCATTCAAAACGCTGCTTTTGCTATTGGGCTCTATTGAATAATTAATGTTTTGAATTTGTTCTAAATATTCACTGTCATTACCAAGAATTATCCGTGTTATATGGCCGGAACAAGATGCAGTGCCACCGACGGCGCGCAGGCAGGTAAATAGGATGTTTTTTTTTCTTAACAGGAATCATACATACAAAGATAGGGGATAAGGAGCCATGCAGACAATGACAGGGACGAGGGAACCATGCATACCACGGTAGGGATGAGTGGTCAATGCACACCCGGCTTATACTCAAGTCAATAAGTTCACCCAGGTTTTCGTGGCAAAAGTAGGTGCCTCGGCTTATACTCTGGTCGGCTAGACCTGGTCTGGTCTAGAGTCGCAGCAGTTACAAAACCTTTTACACAGGTGCCACTATCGCTCTCCTTCATTTTTTGTTTTTAACAATTTTTCCCTGGATCTGTAGCTGGATATTTCCTGCTTTTGAATTGCCTCCTATATACAGTATGAGCCTGCACATCGCTTCCTATATATAGTATGAGGCCGCATATAGCCTCCTATATACAGTATGAGGTCACGTATAGCCTCCTATATACAGTATGAGCCTGCACATCGCTTCCCATATACAGTATGAGGCCACATATAGCCTCCTATTTACAGTATGAGTCTGCACATAGTCTCCTATATACAGTATGAGCCTGCACATTGCTTCCTATATACAGTATGAGCCTGCACATTGCTTCCTATATACAGTATGAGGCCGCATATAGCCTCCTATATACAGTATGAGCCTGCACAGCGCTTCCTATATACAGTATGAGTCTGCACATAGTCTCCTACATACAGTAGGAGGCCGCATATTGCCTCCTATATACAGTATGAGCACCCACATAGCCTCCTGAATGCAGTGTTTACCTCCTATATACAGTATGAGCCTGCACATAGCCTCCTATATACAGTAGCAAAAAAAACATGATTGAATGAGAGTAATGGTTTTGGGTCCTTTCTGTAAAAATCGTATGGGTATCTTTTTAGTCTTGGTTTTAGTTTTCTGTTTTTAATTATTTTTTCCTGTGCTTATACTCCAGTTCTCTATCTTCGCATCGCAATATATGATCTGGCATGGAATTCATTGTTGAGGGCATTTCAAGATTTTATGAAGAAACACTCCTCTCACAAGAAATCTACGGCTCTTTTCGTACCCATTGGGTCTTCAATATTTCATGTTATTTGTTCACATTTTTATTCATTTTTTCTTTTTTTGTTTATTTCATTTACATTTTTGTTTTATTTTTATATATATTTTTTTCACTCATTTTTTATTTTTTTCACAATTTTCTTTGTATATTTGTGCTATGTATTATTCATTATACATAATTGTTTGTATAATTACTTTATGATATATGACATTTGATGTATGTATTGAATGCCATGTGTTATTTTTATGTACATTTGTTTTTTAACAGAGACATGATATATAGTTGTTATAGTTATATGATGCACATACACTTTCATATAGCCTGCATACACATTATGCTAATTGTTAAAAAATTTTTATTGCTTGCATAGTGTGCTTATAATTGACACATATGTGTGTGCCTTTGCACTCTATGTCAGGCATATTCACTTTAATGGTTCATACACACCGCTATAATTATTTCAGCATCATTATGTTTTATCCCCTCACTTTCAACACTTGCTATCACTTTAAATAGTGATTATTATTCTTCATAATTATTTTATTTTCTTGTCCTCACTTGAGCGCATGCCCAGTTCAGTCCTCCCTAGGAGCCTTCTGACGTGCTCAGTCTGGTATGTGGCTGTCTCTGGCTGTTTTGCAGCTTGAGCCGCTTTCATGCTGATGATAGACTCGCTGTACATAGTGGGGACTCAACAGCGCATGCGCCGATAATGCTGTGGACGTTTAGAACTGGATACTATTGACGTCATTGTGGACACTACAGCGCAGGTCCTGAATTTTACAAGCTTTATTAGGGAAAGCGGTTTATTGGTTGACCGCACTATATAAACTAGATCCGGGGCACTTGTAAACCACGCCTCCTGAGGAAGCTGCGGCGTAACGCGCGTAGGGGCGGCAGGTTTTACAGCGACATACACAGCACATGTAAGTTGTTACTTTCTAATGCAGTCCTTGTATCTTACTCTGGAATTTGCATAGACAGTTTTTACTCTGTGTACACTTAATGCCTACCAGGCTTATTTGATACAAGGCACTTATGCACTTTATATTCAGCAGTTTACTCTGGGCACTTATTGTATGCAAAACCTTATCTGGGCATACATATTATGTAAATGGAGAATTTGCTGTTTACTATGCATTCTATTTGTGAAAGGAAAGCAAAGAAACTACATGTTTTATACAGATAAAAACTTTATTAACTGCTATATTGTGTTTATGTCTGCTGTAACTTGCATTTAGCATTTATGCTCTGTTAATTATTCTAAATAAAATTATTTAGCTTGAAAAGTCTTAGTTACTCACCGGTTAACGGTATTTTTCGGAGTCCATGACAGCACCACCTGAGAGAGGGGATCCGCCCTTTAGGAACAGGAAACTTACAGATACAAAAAGGGCGGCACCTCTCCCACGCATCAGTTGGATTACAGAGCACAGAGGACCACAATGGTTAATAGCATAACTTATATACAATACTATACACAACTATTTAAATTACCCGTGTACGTATAAGAAGTGCACACCCAAATTAAACTAAAGGGAGGGAATATACGGGTGCTGTCATGGACTCCGAAAAATACCGTTAACCGGTGAGTAACTAAGACTTTATTCGGTCGTCCATGACAGCACCACCTGAGAGAATTACAGAGAGTAATAACTACTTTAGGGAGGGACTACAGCCTGCAGCACCCTTATCCCAAAAGAGAGGTCTGTGGAAGCACCCAAGTCTAGCCTATAATGACTATAAAAGGTGCTCGGAGAGGACCAAGTAGCCGCCTTACATATCTGGTCAATGGAGACTTCTGATCTCTCGGCCCACGAGGTCGCCATGGCTCTGGTGGAATGTGCCCTCAGCTTCCCGGGTGGCGACCTGCCTTTTGAGGTGTATGCTAAGGCAATCGCTTCTCTAATCCACCTGGCTAGTGTATTCTTTGATACTCTACAACCTTTCCTAGGGCCTTGGTGGGAAATAAACAGGGCATCCTCTTTCTTCCAAGGATCGGTAGCTGCCACATATTCTATAAGGCACTTCCTAACATCCAGGGTATGTAGTTCCTCTTCCTTCTTATTAGCCGGATTAGGGAGGAAGGATGGAAGGACTACTTCCTGAGTCCTATGAAAGTTAGAAACCACTTTAGGTAAATACGCTGGATCAGGTGTGAGTATTGCTCATTTTTAATCTGTATATAAGGAGGACGCCTAGATAATGCCTGGATATCGCTAGCTCTGCGAGCAGAGGTTAGAGCTACCAGGAACGCTACTTTGAGGGACAGGTTTTTTATGGAAGCTGATGAAATAGGTTCGAATGGAGCTTCCGTCATGGCCGTGAGGACTAGATTCAAGTCCCATGGCATGAATCTATCCTTCACTACCGGCCTGGATCTTCCTGCTGCTTTAATGAATCTACTGATCCAGTAATTACTCGTGATGTTGCAGCTAAAGAGGGCCCCTAAGGCTGCTACTTGTACTTTAAGGGTACTAGTGGAAAGCCCCATGTCCAGACCTTTCTGAAGAAATTCTAAGATCTGATTTATAGGTGTTGAACCCCCAGCGACTATTCCCGAGCTGTGAAGGAATTTCTTCCAAATTCTAACATAGATCTTGGTAGTAATGGCCTTTCTACTTTTAAGAAGGGTATTAATTAAGTCTGGGGAGAAGCCTTTATCTTTTAAGAGCGCAGGCTCAAACTCCACGCCATCAGATGTAGGCCAGCCACCTGAGGATGGAAGACTGGGCCCTGGGATAGGAGATCCGGGATGTCCGGAAGAACCCAAGGATCGGACACCGACATGGTCCTGAGGCAAGAAAACCAAGCCCTCCTGGGCCAAAATGGGGCGATGACTATAACCCTTGCTCTGTCTTTCCTGATCTTTCTCAACACCAAGGGTAGTAGCGATAGGGGAGGGAAGGCATATGCTAGCCTGAAGTCCCACATTATCAGAAAGGCATCTACTGCCAGGGGGTTGTCTCTGGGATTTAGGGAGCAGAATAGTCTCAATTTTCTGTTTTCTTTGGTGGCGAAGAGGTCTGCCTCTGGCTGTCCCCACCTTTGCACAATCAGGTGGAAGATCGAGATGTTTAGGGACCATTCTCCTTGCCTTAGCAGATTGCGGCTTAAGAAATCTGCCATAATGTTTTCTTTCCCTTTTATGTGTAGCGCTGTCAAAGATAGAAAATGCTGCTCTGCTAGTTGGAACAACCGTTCTGTCACATTCATCAGGGGTTTGGAACGAGTCCCACCTTGGTGGTTGATATAAGCCACGGTGACCTGATTGTCGGAGAGCACTCGCACATGATGGCCCTGCAGATACATAAGTAGCTTCTTAGCTGCCTGTTCTACTGCTGTCAATTCTTTCAAATTAGATGACATATTTATCTGGTGCTGGTCCCATAGGCCCTGGACCACGACCTCACCCATATGAGCCCCCCAGCCGGAAGGGCTAGCATCCGTAGTGACTATGCGGGATATGTCGAATTCCCAGGGAACTCCTCTGGATAAATTATCCTTGTCCAGCCACCACTCTAGGGACTCCCTTGTGTTTCGGGACAAGGTTAGCTGGCCCTCTAAGTAACCTCCGAGGATTCTTTGATGCAGTAAAACCTCACCCTGAAGTGTTCTTGAATGAAACTGGGCCCACTGCACCGCTGGGATACAGGAGGAAAGGGAACCCAGAAGGGACATGGCTTTCCTAAGGGACATGGTGGGGTTATTGGAAGCATTTAGGACCTGATAGTGTAAACGAACAAGCTTCTCTGGAGGCAGACGGCATTCCTGTTTCTCAGAATCTAGAATCAGGCCTAAAAACTGCTGGCTTTTCATCGGCTGTAACCAAGATTTTTTGATATTCAGCAGCCATCCTAACCGCTCCAGGGCAGACATTGCCCTCTGTAGCTGTTCCGTACAATGTTTTGCCGTTTTTCCTATAATCAGGAAGTCATCTAAGTAGGGTACTACTAGAATGTCAGATTCACGTAGATGGGCCATAACTTCCGCTACTACTTTGGTAAATACCCGGGGAGCGACTGCCACCCCAAAGGGGAGGGCCGCGTATTGGAAATGTTCAACTGACCCATTTAACTGAACCGCCACTCTGAGGAAGCGCTGATGAGCTGCATGAATGGGTATATGGTAGTAAGAATCTTTCAAATCCAACACCACCATAAAGCAGTTTTGAAACAATAATTTTATTGTTGAATTAATTGTTTCCATTTTAAACGGGCGTATAACCAAGAATTCATTAAGGGACTTAAGATTAATTATAGTCCTAAAGGAACTGTCTGGCTTGCGGACCAGGAACAGAGGGGAGTAGAAACCTTTCCCCCTTTCACCTTCTGGAACCACAGTTAGGACCTTCTTAAGGCAAAGATCATGAACCTCGGCCTCCAGGGCAGCTTGTTCTGATGTGGAGGACCTGATTGGGGTGACCCTAAATCGATCATGGGGAACCCGGGTGAATTCCAGTTGTAGACCCGTAGCTATCACCCCCCGTATCCAATTACTATCCGAAATCATGGACCAGGCTGGGTAGAAGGCAGCTAGTCACCCCCCTACCAGGGCCTCTAGTCATTGGGGCGGCTTTTTAGTGTCCCGTGCTGGACCTTCCTGGCGCCCCCTCCTCCGAACATGAAACCTGTACCTCTCCTTCTTTTGTCATCCCATCTGCCCTGATCTCTGGACGACCTTCTATGGAAATATCCTTTCCTGGTAAAGGGGCGTCTATAAGAAGGATTCGGGAGGCTCGGAAACTTCTTTTTATCATCCCCGGCTTTCTCTAACAGTTCATCCAGGGCAGAGCCAAATAGATATTCCCCCTCGCAAGGAATGGAGCAGAGTCGTGACCTGGCCTGGATATCCCCTGGCCAGCATTTTAACCAGAGGGCCCTTCGAGCTGCGTTAGATAACCCTGCGGATCTAGCCGCCATCCTTGCAGAGTCTGCTGAGGCATCGGCCAGGAAAGCAGCGGCACTCTGGATAATTGGTAGGGTTTTCCGAATGGATGCTCTTGAGGCTCCATCTCTCAGATGGGAATCCAGTTGATCTAGCCAGACCATCATGGATCTGGCTGTACAAGTGGCAGCTATCGCTGGTCTTAGGGCGTCTGCTGACATCTCCCATGATCCCTTTACAAAGGAATCCGCTTTTTTATCCAGCGGGTCTTTTAGGGAAGCCATGTCATCGAAAGGGATGGAAGATTTTCTGGAGGCTTTGGCTACTGCCACATCCAGTTTAGGGGCCTTAACCCATCTGTTCACCACTGGGTCATCAAATGGGTACCTTCGTTTGAAGACCGGTGGCAAGGAGCCTCTTTTTTTGGGTTTTTTCCACTCCCTATCTATTAAGCTCTGGACCTTATCATTTAAAGGGAAGGCCCTGCGCTTCCTGGGATCTAGACCTCCGAACATCACGTCTTGTGCCGAAATTTCTGGTTTTGAGTCTGTTACTCCCATGGTGGACCTTATTGTTTTAACTAGTTTGTCCATCTGGTCTAACGGGAAGCAGAAACGGCTCGAGTCTTCATCCGAAGAAGACGAAGTGGAGGCCGGGGAATCCGAGGAGTCATTGTTCCTAGGAGCAACCGAGGACTCCGAACCTGAGAAGCTAACTTCTCTCCCCCTAGAAGAATCCCTTTTTGACAGGGCTTTCATTTCTGTCCTGATTATTTCTCTCAGGCTTGTGGTGAAATCTGGCGTTTCTTCCGCTACCTGTAAGGACGGGGGAGAATGTAAGGGCCTGTCAGTCTATCCCTGGCCCTCATTCCCTTCCAACCCCTACCGTTTGTCGCACACATGGCTGACAATCTTTTGGGGTGGCCGTCTGGCAAGGGGCAACTACAGAGGGCACATTCCCTGTGCTTCTGTTTTCCCGTAGCTTTCCTCCCCTGCAAAAAATACATAAGGGAACACTGCATCAGGGTACATTCACGAATATCTCTTACCCATGCAGGTGAGGCAGGTACCGGATCACGGAGGGAGGCAGGAGGGTCCTTTAGTCTGGAGGAACTTCCGCGGCTCTGTTCACTCGATCGTTTTTTCTTCTGCTGGCCACTCGCATGAGGCTTCGCCACGGCCTCCTTCTGTGGCCGCTCCTGTATCTCGTCCTGCTGCTCTATGGGGGCTTCTGTCATATCCATCGCTGGGCCTTCAGAAGCACCCCCGCAGCGTTGCCTCCTGCCTTTTAAGGCCTCCCTGTACCCGGGTCAGCAGGGTTCTGGCGTGGCACCTCCCCAGCATCCGCGACCCCCCCTGCATGCTCCGCCTCCCCCCACCCCTCGCCACGGGTACAGCGCGTCCCCCCGGACCGCCGCGCACACGCGGCGCACACTGGAAAGTCGGCCAGCACCCGACTTCCGGTTTCGGCATCCCCGGCTCCGCCCCTTCCGCCGCGTCACTTCCACCGTGCGTCAGAGACCGCGGGAGCGCGCGGAACGGAGCCGGCAGGGCTCCCCCGGCTCCGGTGTGCCCGCCGCCCCCACATGCGCCCGCCTGCGCCCGACGACTGTGCGCGACCGCCGACCCGGACACGGGAGGATGACCGGACCCCAGGGGGAGACTCAGGAGGGGCGTATACGTACCTGGTGCCCGCACTTTGGAGACGGCTGTCCACCGGACCCTATGCTCCACCTGCTCCAACCACAGCCGTGGCGACCTACCCGGCCCCACCGTGGTGCTTCCAGGGACCCCGAACTGGACCGAGGTAGGAGATCCCCCCGCTACCTGAGGCGTTCAGCCGGCCTGGGAATCCCTCGTCGACTCCATGATGGACGATCTGTAGGGAGTCCTGTCCTCTAGGAACAGGAAACCAACTGATGCGTGGGAGAGGTGCCGCCCTTTTTGTATCTGTAGGTTTCCTGTTCCTAAAGGGCGGATCCCCTCTCTCAGGTGGTGCTGTCATGGACGACCGAATAAAACTCCAATTTTGATCTCTTGTGATGCTTAATAGCTCATTTATGAGATTTTTTTTGCTATTATATTTCCAGTGAGTTGAGCCTTTGAAGAATTTTTTTCCAGTATTTGGGATATATTTGTACTTTATCCTATATACAGTATGAGCCTGTACATCGCTTCCTATATACAGTATGAGGCTGCATATAGCCTCCTATATACAGTATGAGCCCACATAGCCTCCTGTATACAGTATGAGGCCGCATATAGCCTCCTATATACAGTATGAGCCCACATAGCCTCCTGTATACAGTATGAGGCCGCATATAGCCTTCTATATACAGTATGAGGCCGCATATAGTCTCCTATATACAGTATGAGCCTACACATTGCTTCCTATATACAATATGAGCCCACATAGCCTCCTATATACAGTATGAGCCTGCACATCGCTTCCTATATACAGTATGAGGCCACATATTGCCTCCTATGTACGGTATGAGCCTGCACATCGCTTCCTATATACAGTATGAGGCCGCATATAGCCTCCTATATACAGTATGAGCACCCACATATAGTAACATAGTAACATAGTTATTAAGGTTGAAGGGAGACTTTCAGTCCATCTGGTTCAACCCATATCCTATCCTAACTTGCCCTAACATGTTGATCCAGAGGAAGGCAAAAAAAACCCATGTGGCAACAGTAAGCTTCACATTGGGGAAAAAAATTCCTTCCCGACTCCACATACGGCAATCAGACTAGCTCCCTGGATCAACGCAATATTAAGGAGACTAGTGTATATACCCTGTAATATTATACTTTTCAAGAAAGGCATCCAGTCCCTTCTTAAATTTTAGTAGGGAATCACTCATTACAACATCATATGGCAGAGAGTTCCATAGTCTCACTGCTCTTACAGTAAAGAATCCGCATCTGTGAGTATGCTTAAACCTTTCCTCCAGACGTAGAGGATGCCCCCTTGTCCCCGTCACAGGTCTAAGAGTAAAAAGATCATTAGAAAGGTCTTTGTATTGTCCCCGCATATATTTATACATTGTAATAAGATCACCCCTAAGCCTTTGATTCTGCAAACTAAATAACCCCAAGTGTAATAACCTGTCTTGGTATTGCAGACCCCCTAGTTCCCTAATAACCTTGGTCGCTCTTCTCTGCACCCGCTCCAGTTCAGCTATGTCTTTCTTATACACCGGAGACCAGAACTGTACACAGTATTCTAAGTGTGGTCGCACTAGTGACTTATATAGAGGTAAAATTATGTTCTCCTCATGAGCATCTATGCCTCTTTTAATGCATCCCATTATTTTATTTGCCTTTGCAGCAGCTGCCTGACACTGGCCACTAAATGTGAGTTTGTCGTCCACCCATACACCCAGGTCTTTTTCAGTGACTGTTTTGCCCAGTGTTTTACAATTAAGCACATAATTATACAACTTGTTCGTTCTACCCAAGTGCATGACCTTACATTTATCCCGATTAAAGCTCATTTGCCATTTATCAGCCCAAGCTTCTAGTTTACATAAATCCTCCTGTAATATAAAATTGTCCTCCTCTGTATTAATTACCCTGCAGAGTTTAGTGTCATCTGCAAATATTGAAATTCTACTCTCTATGCCCTCTACAAGGTCATTAATAAATATGTTAAAAAGAAGCGGGCCCAAAACTGACCCCTGTGGTACCCCACTGCTAACCGTGACCCAGTCCGAGTGTGCTCCATTAATAACCACCCTTTGTTTCCTATCCCTGAGCCAGCTCTTAACCCACCTACACATATTTTCCCCTATCCCCATTGTTCTCATTTTATGTATCAACCTTGTGTGGCACCGTATCAAAAGCTTTTGAAAAGTCCATGTACACCACGTCCACTGCATTCCCTTGGTCCAGTCCGGAACTTACCTCTTCATAAAAGCTTATCAGATTAGTCTGACAGGAAGGGTCTCTTGTAAACCCATGTTGATATTGGGTAAATAAGGTTTTTCTTCTCCAGATACTCCAGTATAGTATCTCTTAGAAAACCCTCCAGGATTTTACCCACAGTTGAGGTTAAACTTACTGGCCTATAATTTCCAATTTCAGTTTTTGTCCCCTTTTTGAATATTGGCACCACATTTGCTATACGCCAGTCCTGTGGTACAGACCCTGTTATTATGGAATCTTTAAAGATTAAAAATAATGGTCTATCTATGACTGTGCTTAATTCCTGCAGTACTCGGGGGTGTATCCCATCCGGGCCCGGGGATTTGTCAATTTTAGTGATTTGTAGACTCCGCCGTACTTCCTGCTGGGTTAAGCAGGTGACATTTAACTTCCTGCTGGGTTAAGCAGGTGACATTTATAGCCTCCTGAATACAGTTTTTGCCTCCTATATGCAGTATGAGCCTGCACATTGCTTCCTATATACAGTATGAGCCTGCACATAGCCTCCTATATACAGTATGAGCCTGTACATAGCCTCTTATATACAGTATGAGGCCGCATATAGCCTCCTATATACAGTATGAGCACCTACATATAGCCTCCTATGTACAGTATGAGCCTGCACATTACTTCCTATAAACAGTATGAGCATCCACATAGCCTCCTATGTACAGTATGAGCCTGCAAATCGCTTCCTATAAACAGTATGAGTCTGCACATCGCTTCCTATAAACAGTATGAGCCCACATATAGCCTCCTGAATACAGTATTTGCCTCCTATATACAGTGTGAGTCCCCATATAGTCTTCTATATACAGTATGAGCCTGCACATCGCTTCCTATATACAGTATGAGGCCACATATAGCCTCCTATATATAGTATGAGCACCCACATATAACCTCCTGTATACAATATGATGCTGCATATAGCCTCCTATATACAGTATGAGCCTGTACTTCGCTTCCTATATACAGTATGAGGCCGCATATAGCCTCCTATATACAGTATGAGCACCCACATATAGCATCCTGAATGCAGTGTTTACCTCCTATATACAGTATGAGCCTGCACATTGCTTCCTATATACAGTATGAGCCTGCACATAGCCTGTACATCGCTTCCTATATACAGTATGAGGCTGCATATAGCCTCCTATATACAGTATGAGCCCACATAGCCTCCTGTATACAGTATGAGGCCGCATATAGCCTTCTATATACAGTATGAGGCCGCATATAGCCTCCTACATACAGTATGAGCCTGCACATTGCTTCCTATATACAATATGAGCCCACATAGCCTGCTATATACATTATGAGCCTCCACATCGCTTCCTATATACAGTATGAGGCCACATATAGCCTCCTATGTACGGTATGAGCCTGCACATCGCTTCCTATATACAGTATGAGGCCGCATATAGCCTCCTATATACAGTATGAGCACCCACATATAGCCTCCTGAATACAGTTTTTGTCTCCTATATACAGTATGAGCCTGCACATTGCTTCCTATATACAGTATGAGTCTGCACATAGTCTCCTATATACAGTATGAGCCTGCACATCGCTTCCTATATAGAGTATGAGGCCGCATATAGGCTCCTATATACAGTATGAGCCTGCAAATCGCTTCCCATATACAGTATGAGGCCACATATAGCCTCCTGAATACAGTATTTGCCTCCTATATACAGTATGAGCACCCACATATTGCCTCCTGAATGCAGTGTTTACCTCCTATAAACAGTATGAGCCTGCACATTGCTTCCTATATACAGTATGAGCCTGCACATAGCCTCCTATATACAGTATGAGCCTGTACATCCCTTCCTATATACAGTATGAGGCCTCATATAGCCTCCTATATACAGTATGAGCATCCACATATAGCCTCCTATGTACAGTATGAGCCTGCGCATTGCTTCCTATAAACAGTATGAGCCTGCAAATCGCTTCCTATATACAGTATGAGCCCACATATAGCCTCCTGAATACAGTGTGAGTCTCCATATAGCCTCCTATATACAGTATGAGCACTCACATATAGCCTCCTGAATACATTGTTTGCCACCATATTGCCTCCTATATACAGTGTGAGTCCCCATATAGCTCCTATATACAGTATGAGCCCCTATATAGCATCCCATATCTAACTGCATTTACCTTGGTATCATTCATTTTCTATGAGACTGCTCTGTTCTCATATTGTGCATTTATGCATTTAGTAGGGCTTAATGGAATGATTGCGCTTGTTACACATCAACTCTAGATGCGCTCACTTATTAAATGATTAAATGATTAAGTATGGAATGGACAAGGCAACTGTTAGGTGGATTCATAACTGGCTTAGTGATCGGACCCAAAGAGTGGTCGTAAATGGCTGCACATCCAGTTGGAAGAATGTCTCAAGTGGGGTACCACAGGGCTCTGTCCTGGGCCCTGTATTGTTCAACATCTTTATCAACGATTTAGATGAAGGAATTGAGGGTAAACTGATTAAATTTGCTGATGACACAAAGCTAGGAGGGATAGCTAATACTAGAGAAGAGAGAGAGAGGATTCTAAAAGATTTAAATAAACTGGAGAAGTGGGCAGCAACTAACAGAATGGTTTTTAACAGGGAGAAATGCAAAGTACTACATCTGGGCAATAAAAATGAAAAAAGCATATATAGAATGGGAGGAATAGGGCTAAGTGACAGCACATGTGAAAAAGACTTGGGTATACTAATAGATCACAGACTGAATATGAGTCAACAGTGTGATGCAGCAGCAAAAAAGGCAAATGCAATTCTAGGATGTATTAACAGAAGCATACAGTCTAGATCACGTGAAGTCATTATTTCCTTCTACTCCTCTTTGGTCAGACCTCATCTGGAATATTGTGTCCAGTTATGGGCACCACATTTTAAAAAAGACATCAACAAACTGGAGCAAGTTCAGAAAAGAGCGACCAGAATGGTGACCGGTCTGCAAACCCTGTCTTATGCGGAAAGGTTGCAGGATTTGGGAATGTTTAGTTTGCAAAAGAGAAGACTGAGAGGAGACTTAATAGCTGTCTACAAATATCTAAAGGGCTGTCACATTGTAGAAGGATCAACTTTATTCTCATTTGCACAAGGAAAGACTAGAAGCAATGGGATGAAACTGAATGGGAGGAGACACAGATTAGATATTAGAAAAAACTTTTTGACAGTTAGAGTGATCAATGAGTGGAACAGGCTGCCACGAGAAGTGGTGAGTTCTCCTTCAATGGAAGTCTTCAAACAGAGGCTGGACAGACATCTGACTGGGATGATTTAGCGAATCCTGCTTTGAGCAGGGGGTTGGACCAGATGGCTCAGGAGGTCCCTTCCAACTCTACGATTCTATGATTCTATGAACAGAGGACTGAGCATAGCTTTAGACCTCATGGGACAGCGTAGAAAGGAGGCCTCCAACCCATCTGGCTTAGTGGATCCTAAATTGCTTCCAGGCTGGCTGGATCTCCATTACCATCAGTACTCAGTGCCCTGGTTTGCAACTCAAAATGTGAGTAAAAGCGTAAAGACTGCACCCCGCTGTGTTCTCCTGTTTATTTGCTGCGTCACCTCAGCCCTGCATTACATCCATCATCACCATCTTTTATAATATAATTGCCCTGAGACTTAGCTCTACCTGTGGAGAGCTGTACCAACTCTGCTGCATCACCATCAGCCTCAGCGGTCTTTTTAAGCAGCGTCGGCTATCCCTTGCCGAATACCACAGGTGGCGTCACAAACTACAGTGGGGAAAAAAAGTATTTAGTCAGTCAGCAATAGTGCAAGTTCCACCACTTAAAAAGATGAGAGGCGTCTGTAATTTACATCATAGGTAGACCTCAACTATGGGAGACAAACTGAGAAAAAAAAATCCAGAAAATCACATTGTCTGTTTTTTTTCATTTTATTTGCATATTATGGTGGAAAATAAGTATTTGGTCAGAAACAAGCAAACAAGATTTCTGGCTCTCACAGACCTGTAACTTCTTCTTTAAGAGTCTCCTCTTTCCTCCACTCATTACCTGTAGTAATGGCACCTGTTTAAACTTGTTATCAGTATAAAAAGACACCTGTGCACACCCTCAAACAGTCTGACTCCAAACTCCACTATGGTGAAGACCAAAGAGCTGTCAAAGGACACCAGAAACAAAATTGTAGCCCTGCACCAGGCTGGGAAGACTGAATCTGCAATAGCCAACCAGCTTGGAGTGAAGAAATCAACTGTGGGAGCAATAATTAGAAAATGGAAGACATACAAGACCACTGATAATCTCCCTCGATCTGGTGCTCCACTCAAAATCCCACCCCGTGGGGTCAGAATGATCACAAGAACGGTGAGCAAAAATACCAGAACCACGCGGGGGGACCTAGTGAATGAACTGCAGAGAGCTGGGACCAATGTAACAAGGCCTACCATAAGTAACACACTACGCCACCATGGACTCAGATCCTGCAGTGCCAGACGTGTCCCACTGCTTAAGCCTGTACATGTCCGGGCCCGTCTGAAGTTTGCTAGAGAGCATTTGGATGATCCAGAGGAGTTTTGGGAGAATGTCCTATGGTCTGATGAAACCAAACTGGAACTGTTTGGTAGAAACACAACTTGTCGTGTTTGGAGGAAAAAGAATACTGAGTTGCATCCATCAAACACCATACCTACTGTAAAGCATGGTGGTGGAAACATCATGCTTTGGGGCTGTTTCTCTGCAAAGGGGACAGGTCGACTGATCCGGGTACATGAAAGAATGAACGGGGCCATGTATTGTGAGATTTTGAGTGCAAACCTCCTTCCATCAGCAAGGGCATTGAAGATGAAACGTGGCTGGGTCTTTCAACATGACAATGATCCAAAGCACACCGCCAGGGCAACGAAGGAGTGGCTTCGTAAGAAGCATTTCAAGGTCCTGGAGTGGCCTAGCCAGTCTCCAGATCTCAACCCTATAGAAAACCTTTGGAGGGAGTTGAAAGTCCGTGTTGCCAAGCGAAGAGCCAAAAACATCACTGCTCTAGAGGAGATCTGCATGGAGGAATGGGCCAACATACCAACAACAGTGTGTGGCAACCTTGTGAAGACTTACAGAAAACGTTTGACCTCTGTCATTGCCAACAAAGGATATATCACAAAGTATTGAGATGAAATTTTGTTTCTGACCAAATACTTATTTTCCACCATAATATGCAAATAAAATGAAAAAAAAACAGACAATGTGATTTTCTGGATTTTTTTTTCTCAGTTTGTCTCCCATAGTTGAGGTCTACCTATGATGTAAATTACAGACGCCTCTCATCTTTTTAAGTGGTGGAACTTGCATTATTGCTGACTGACTAAATACTTTTTTCCCCACTGTATATCTTATATAGGGTCCAGGATCCAGCAGGATGATGAGGAGCTCTCCTAGCCAGCGTCCTCTCCCGATCACGGCATAGCCACGCCCCACCTTGAGATTGTTGATATCTTTCAACAATTTTGGTTCTCAAGTCCTCACAGTTCTCATCTTCTCTTTATGTCCTCCATGCTTAGTGTGGCACAGAGACATACATTGCAAAGATTGAGTCAACTTCTCCCCTTTTTATCTGGTGTCAGGTGTTATTTTCATATTGCCCCCAATTGGTTTTAAATTCTGCCTGGAATCTGCCTTAAAAAGATCCTCAAAACCACTGCAAAAAGTGAATATAATCCACAGCAATCCTACACAATGATCCCCCACTTATCGCGGGCATTACATTCTAAACCTCCAACACGATAGTTGAATATCCCCCAAGTAAGAAACTTACATTTATTTTAGCATTTATATATTTTAAGGATTTACAAACCCCTCCCACACACTTATTTACCATTACCAGTCCCTTATTAATCGGCCCCAGTTCCTTATTAACCTTTTGCACCTTTTTATAAACACTACTTATGTTCATAAACAAATTCTACATGATGAAGATGATGAATTAGCTGTGTAGTACTGATGATTGAAGGTGATGAAAATGGGATGAATGTACAGTACTGTACTGCACAGCATGGAAGAGCATTACAGCTCTCCTATTGGCACCACTTCATCAGGAGCTTCTTCAGGTGAGGCAGTAGTATCTTCAGCCTCATCCGTAACTTTTACTACCACTAAATGCGTAACCAACCTCTTGTTCGAGTGATGAACATAGTCATGGAGAGATGCTGGTTCTGCTTCTTATGAACCATACGGAGGTCCTATTCCTCAGCCAATCAATGAAATACATTGCCCATTATGACCATGGTTACAAGTCGATCAAGTGTTGGGCCAACCTCCTCCTCTTCTTAAACCCGTTGTTCAAACTGTTCCTCATCCTCTTCTTCACTTGCTGAAGGGTGTTTCCGTCTTCAGTAGTCATGTCACTGAAGCCCTCTCCTCCCGGTATTTTCACCAGCTTCACAGCCTAATCCACCGCAGAGTGATACATTTCATCAAGAGAAAGTCTGACACATCATTTTCTTTATGGTTTTTTGAACATTTTTTCAATATATTTTTTGTTTTTAACCCCTTCACCCCCAAGGGTGGTTTGCACGTTCATGACCGGGCCAATTTTTACAATTCTGACCACTGTACCTTTATGAGGTCATAACTCTGGAACGCTTCCATGGATCCCGGTGATTCTGACATTGTTTTGTCGTGACATATTGTACTTCATGTTAGTGGTAAAATTTCATTCAAATAACTTGTGTTTATTTGTGAAAAAAATGGAAATTCGCAATTTTCCAACTTTGAATTTTTATGCCCTTAAATCACGGAGATATGGCACACAAAAAACTTGATAACTAACATTTCCCACATGTTTACTTTACATCAGCACAATTTTGGAACCAAAATTTTTTTTTGTTAGGAAGTTATAAGGGTTAAAAGTTGACCAGCGATTTCTCATTTTTACAACACCATTTTATTTTTAGGACCACATCACATTTGAAGCCACTTTGAGGGGTCTTTTTGATAGAAAATACCCAAAAGTGACACCATTCTAAAAACTGCACCCCTTAAGGTGCTCAAAACCACATTCAAGAAGTTTATTAACCCTTTAGGTGCGTCACAGGAATTTTTTTGAATATTTAAAAAAAAAATGAACATCTAACTTTTTTTCACAAAAAAAGTACTTCAGGTTCAATTTTTTTTATTTTACCAAGGGTAACAGGAGAGATTGGACTGCAAAAGTTATTGTGCAATTTGTCCTGAGTACGCTGATACCCGATTTGTGGGGGGGGAACGACTGTTTCGGCGCATGGCAGAGCTCAGAATGGAAGGAGCGCCGTTTGACTTTTTCAATGCAAAATTGGCTGGAATTCAGATCGGACGCCATGTCACGTTTGGAGAGTCCCTGATGTACCTAAACAGTGGAAACCCCCTACAAGTGACCCCATTTTGGAAACTAGACCCCCCAAGGAACTTATCTAGATATGTGGTGAGAACTTTGAACCCACAAGGGCTTTACAGAAGTTTATAACGTATAGCGGTACAATTAAAAAAATAATATTTTTTCCACAAAAATGATCTTTTCACCCCAATTTTTATTTTCCCAAGGGTATCAGGACCCTAAAAGTTATTGTGCAATTTGTCCTGAGTATGCTGATACCCCACATGTGGGGGTAAACCACTATTTGGGCGCATGGCAGAGCTCGGAAGGGAAGCAGCGCCATTTGACATTTTTGGCTGGAATTGAGATCGGACACCATGTCGCGATTGGAAAACCCCTGATGTACCTAAACAGTGGAAACCCCCCCACATATAACACCATTTTGGAAACTAGACCCCCTAAGGAACTTATCTAGATGTGAGGTGAGCACTTTGAACCCCCAAGGGCTTCACAGAAGTTTATAATGCCAGGGCATGAAAATAAAAAAATCGTTTTTTTTCCACAAACATGATCAATTAGTCCCCAATTGTTTTATTTTCCCAAGGGTAACAGGAGAAATTGAACCCCAAAAGTTGTTGTCCAATTTGTCCTGAGTACGCTGACACCCCATATGTGGGAGAAAACTACTGTATGGACACACGTCAGGGCTCGGAAGGGAAGTAGTGACGTTTTGGAATGCAGACTTTGATGGAATGGTCTGCAGGTGTCATGTTGCCTTTGGAGAGCCCCTAATGTACCTAAACAGTGGAAACACCGACAAATGACCCCATTTTGGAAACGAGAACCCCTAAGGAACTTATCTAGATGTGTGCTGAGCACTTTGAACCCCCAAGTGCTTCACAGAAGTTTATAACGCTCGGACGTGAAAATAAAAAAATCATTTTTTTCCACAAAAATGATATTTTTGCCCCCAATTTTTTATTTTCCTAAGGGTTACAGGAGAAATTGGACCCCAAAAATTGTTTTGCAATTTGTCCTGAGTAGGCTGATACCCTACATGTAGGGTAAAACACCGTTTGGTGCATGGCAGAGCTTGGAAAGGAAGGAGCACCATATGACATTTTCAACTCAGAATTGGCCGGAATTGAGATCAGACGCAATGTTGCATTTGGAGAGCCCCTGATGTGCCCAAGCAGTGGAAACCCCCAATTCTAACTCCAACCCGAACCCCAACACACCCCTAACCCTAATCTCAGCCCTAACCCTAACCCTAACCCAAGCCCTAACCCTAACCCTAGCCCTAACGGAAAAATGGAAATAAATACATTTTTTTTATTTTATTATTTTTCCCTAACTAAGGGGGTGATAACGAGGGGTTTGATTTACTATTTATGGCGGTTTTTATATTTGGCAGCTGTCGCACGCTAAAAGACGCTTTTTATTGTAAAAATAGTTTTTGCATCACCACATATTGAGAGCTATAATTTTTCCGTATTTTGACTCACCGAGTCATGTGAGGTCTTATTTTTTGCGGGACGAGTTGACGTTTTTATCGGTACCATTTTCGGGCACGTGACATTTTTTGATCGCTTTTTATTCCGATTTTTGGGACGCAGAATGAACAAAAACCAGCGTTTCATGAATTTCTTTTGGGGGAGTGCGTTTACACCGTTCTGCGTGCAGTAAAATTGATAAAGCGGTTTTATTCTTCGGGTCAGTACGGTTACAGCGATACCTCATTTAGGTCGTTTTTTAGGTTTTGTCGGTTTTATGCAATGAAAACTATTTTATATAAAAAATAATTATTTTTGCATCGCTTTATTCTGCGAGCTATAACTTTTTTATTTTTTCACTGATGATGCTGTGTGGTGGCTTTTTTTTGTGGGACAAGATGCCATTTTCAGCGGTACCATGGATATTTATATGCGTCTTTTTGATCGCGCGTTATTACACTTTTTGTTTGGCGGTATGATAAATCATTTTTTGCTTCGTTTTTTATTTTTATTTTTTAAGGGGTTCGCTAAAGGGGTTAACTAACGGGACAGTTTTATAGGGCGGGTCGTTACGGACGCGGCGATACCCAATATGTGTACTTTTATTTTATTTATTTTTTTCAAAAAATGAATTTATTGGGGAATATTTTTTTTTTTTTTTTTTTTTTACTAATTTATTTGGCGATTTTTTTAAAATTATTTTTACACTTTTTTTTAATTTTTTTTTTTAACTTTATTACACATTCCCAGGTGGGACATCACTGTCCTGTGACAGATCGCTGATCTGTCACATCACAGATCACTGTGACAGATCAGCGATCTGTCACAGGCATTGAAGCAGACTTCCTCTTGCCTGCGCTTTGCAGGCACTGAGGAAGCCAGCTTCCTGCAGGCCCCTGAAGGCCCCCGTCGCCATCTTGGATTCGGGGGCCTGGAGGAAAGGAGCCCCCCGCAGCAGCGCTGCATATTGCGCTGCTGTGGGGGGCTCAGGGAAGCACGGAGGGAGCCCCCTCCCTGCCGATGCTTCCCTTTAACTCCATCAAACATGATCGCGGTGTGCAAGGGGTTAACGTGTCGGGGGCGGTCCGTGACCGTCCCTGACACATTGTGCCGGGTGTCAGCTGTGATAATCAGCTGACACCCGGCCGCGATCAGCGGTGCTCACCACATGGGCGCCGCTGATCGCTGAGACGTACTATCCCGTCCATGGGCATAGGGGCCCAGGTCCCATGGACGGGATAGTACGTCGGATGGCAGGAAGGGGTTAAATATTTGATAGACTCGAAAAAAAACAAGAAGTGGGAGAAAAGGTAGTCACTTATTAATGAGACAAATAGAAGAATATTTACCGTATACACTCGTGTATAAGCCGAGTTTTTCAGCACTTTTTTTGTGCTGAAAACACCCCCCTTGGCTTATACACGAGTCACGGTCCCAGAAAGCCGGCAGAGGAGGGGAGCAGCAGGTCACAGAGGCCACCAGCTTCCATCACACCATACTCACATGCCTGCACGCCTCTCCACTCCCTTAGGTGTGGAGCGCATATTCATTACCTTAATGAGCAGTACCACATGATCACTCGACAGGAAGAGCTGCAGGCTCCGGCTGTAACGTCTGTCTGCGGTCTGGGCTGCAGCCAGACAACACCCCGAGAAACACTGATACCCTTTACCCCTATACAGGGATCTGGATTTATAGCAGAGCCCAGGAGGTGCTGTCTGAATAGGAGCAGTGGCCAGAGCAGGACGGTCGCCAGAGAGGGAGTTCCAATACAGGACAAAAACGTGGTAGTATCTGGGTCTAAACCAGTCGGGCAGCAGGGTACAAAAACGTTAGGCAGAAGCAGAGTCAGAAGTCCAGGCCAAGGTCAGAGTTATTCAACTATAGTAATTCACACAGTAACACGCAGGGGAACCAAGAATATATCCGGCGGCTTGCAAGACCAGTCCCAAGGTATTTGAGGGATCAGGTCACCCCTCACAGGTTCCTGGACTGCTGATGTCATCAGTACCGCCCCCAGGACCAGGCCAGATGATGATGCAGTAACCTTCTGATGACTGACAGAGGGGCGGAGCCTGCGCCCACCAGATGCCTGCACAGGTGCCCTTACTCTGTCAGCACCATAACTCACGGGCGAGTGACCGCGCCCAGAACAGCAGACCCCGAATTAAAAGGCAACGTGACAGACCGGCGCCTCCTAGAGGCTAAAGCCGGGACAGTAGGCCCTGAGTCTGATGCGACGGAACCACGGCCCCTCCCAGTGGCCGAGGCATTAACAGCCGTCCCTGAGTCTAACGACGAAGTGGCGGTCCGGCGCCTCCTAGTGGCCGCGACCGAAACAGCAGGCCCCAAGTCTGGCGGCGACGTGACAGTACCCCCCCTTCCAAGAGGGGCCTCCGGACCCTCAAAACCCGGTTTGTCCTGGTGAAGGAGGTGAAACCTTCTAATTAATGCCTTGGCATGGATGTTCCTTGCGGGGACCCAGGACCTCTCCTCCGGGCCGTAGCCCTTCCAGTGTACAAGATACTGTATGGAGCCTCTCACCAGGCGGGAGTCAAGGATACCCTGGACTTCATACTCTAAAGCTCCCCCGACCGAAACAGGAGGAGGGGGGGACTGGACAGGGTGAATCGGAGAACAATAAGGCTTGCGGAGAGACCTGTGGAATACGTTAGGTAATTTGAATGTGGAAACTGTGGAAGTTTTAAGCGGAAGGCTACTGGGTTAACCACCTCGATAATTTCATATGGGCCGATGAACCTGGGACCCAGTTTGGCAGATGGTACCTTAAGCTTGATATTTTTTGTAGAGAGCCAAACCTTATCGCCACCTCCCAGGTGCGGCCCCTTAGATCGTCGTCTATTTGAGGACGAAGCCTGTCTAACCTGAGCCCCTTACAAATTTGAATTAACCTCAGACCAAATCGTTTTCAGCCGATGTATATTTTGCTCAACCCCAGGGAGCTCCGACATCCTGGCCGAAAACGACTCAAAGCGCGGATGTAGTCCCAGGTTACAGAAAAAGGGGGTAGGTTTAATGGAGTCCTGATATCGATTATTGAGCGCGAATTCAGCCAATGGCAGATGTTCCACCCAATCGGACTGATGTCCTGACACATAACAGCGGAGGTATTGAATCATAGAATTGTAGAGTTGGAAGGGACCTCCTGGGCCATCTGGTCCAAACCCCTGCTCAAAGCAGGATTCGCTAAATCATCCCAGTCAGATGTCTGTCCAGCCTCTGTTTGAAGACATCCATTGAAGGAGAACTCACCACTTCTCGTGGCAGCTTGTTCCACTCATTGATCACTCTAACTGTCAAAAAGTTTTTTCTAATATCTAATCTGTGTCTCCTCCCATTCAGTTTCATCCCATTGCTTCTAGTCTTTCCTTGTGCAAATGAGAATAAAGTTGATCCTTCTACAATGTGACAGCCCTTTAGATATTTGTAGACAGCTATTAAGTCTCCTCTCAGTCTTCTCTTTTGCAAACTAAACAATCCCAAATCCTGCAACCTTTCCTCATAAGACAGGGTTTGCAGACCGGTCACCATTCTGATTGCTCTTTTCTGAACTTGCTCCAGTTTGTTGATGTCTTTTTTAAAATGTGGTGCCCATAACTGGACACAATATTCCAGATGAGGTCTGACCAAAGAGGAGTAGAGGGAAATAATGACTTCACGTGATCTAGACTGTATGCTTCTGTTAATACATCCTAGAATTGCATTTGCTTTTTTTGCTGCTGCATCACACTGTTGACTCATATTCAGTCTGTGATCTATTAGTATACCCAAGTCTTTTTCACATGTGCTGTTGCTTAGGCCTATTCCTCCCATTCTATATATGCTTTTTTCATTTTTATTGCCCAGATGTAGTACTTTGCATTTCTCCCTGTTAAAAACCATTCTGTTAGTTGCTGCCCACTTCTTCAGTTTATTTAAATCGTTTTGAATCCTCTCTCTCTCTTCTCTAGTATTAGCTATCCCTCCTAGCTTTGTGTCATCAGCAAATTTAATCAGTTTACCCTCAATTCCTTCATCTAAATCGTTGATAAAGATGTTGAACAATACAGGGCCCAGGACAGAGCCCTGTGGTACCCCACTTGAGACATTCTTCCAACTGGATGTGCAGCCATTTACGACCACTCTTTGGGTCCGATCACTAAGCCAGTTATGAATCCACCTAACAGTTGCCTTGTCCATTCCATACTTAGTCATTTTTTCAATAAGGATTGTATGAGAGACTTTGTCAAATGCTTTGCTGAAGTCAAGATATACTATATCTACAGCATTTCCTTGATCCACCCAATCAGTGATACCGTCATAGAAGGAAATTAAGTTAGTCTGACTTGACTTATTAGTTACAAACCCATGCTGACTCTGTTTAATCACTTCATTCTTATCCAGGTATTGACATACATGTTGTTTAATAATTTGTTCAAAGATCTTTCCTGGTATAGAAGTCAGACTCACCGGCCTATAGTTGCCTGGGTCCACCTTCTTCCCCTTTTTGAAGATAGGAACAACATTTGCTCTTCTCCAGTCTTCTGGCACTTCTCCTGTCCTCCAAGAATTTTCAAAGATTATGGAGAGGGGTTCAAAAATTTCTTCTGCTATCTCCTTCAGTACTCTGGGGTGTAATTCATCTGGACTTGGAGACTTGAATTCATTTAGGTTAGCTAAGTGTTTCCTCACTATCTTTCTGTTTATAGATATCCTGGATTCTTCTGTTCCCTTAATAGGACAGTGAATAACAGTTGATGTTACATTTCCTTTCTGAGAGAAAACAGATGCAAAATAGGAATTTAAAAGTTCAGCCTTCTCAACATCCTGTCTGACCATTTCATCATTTTCATCCTGTAAAAATCCTATAGCATCCTTGACTTTTCTTTTACTTTTGACATATCCCCAAAATCCTTTATTATTGCTTTTGACATCTCTTGCAAGCCTCAATTCATTTTCAGCTTTAGCTAATCTGATTTGTGCCCTGCAGGTTCTGCAGACAGCATAATATTCTTCTTTAGATATGCCTCCCTCTTTCCATTTTATAAACATTTTTTTTGTTCCAGAGTTTGGTTAGTACGTTCAGTTTGACCATTGGTCTCGGGATGGTATGCCGAGGAGAAGGACAACTCCACACCGATGCGTCTACAGAACGCCCTCCAGAACTTCGAGACAAACTGGGTACCCCTGTCGGACACAATATTTGTCGGAACGCCGTATGTGCAGAATGAACAGCTTACTTAAAGTTTCAGAGTTAGGCAAGCCAGACAGGGGAATAACATGACACTGCTTGCTGAACCTGTCTACCACCACCCAGATACAAGTTTTCCCATCTGAGGGTGGCAAATCTGTAATGAAGTCCATGGAGATGTGGGTCCATGGACTCTCAGGGGTGGGCAAGGACTGAAGCCAGCCGGCAGGGCGGCTATGGAGGGATTTGGCACGGGCACAGACTTCACACGCAGAAACATAGTCTTTACAGTCCTTGGCCACCGTCGGCCACCAAAAGTTCCTGGTTACCAGCCTGGTGGTATTATTGAGACCGGGATGGCCTGCCAGGACAGAGTCGTGTGATTCTTTTAGAACCTGCAGACGAAGGTTAGCTGGAACAAACAATTTTTTGGGGGGCGTAGCGTCAGGGGCTTGCTCTGAAGACCTACGGATCTCCTCCAGAAGGTCCAAAGACACTGCCGACACGACGATTCCATTAGCCAATATCGGTACTGGTTCACAGTCCTCGGTCTGTGTGGGGCAAAAACTGCGAGAGAGGGCATCTGCCCTCACATTTTTAGTACCGGGGCGAAAAGTAATTAAAAAATCAAACCTGGAGAAAAAACAGGCCCACCTGGCCTGCCTGGGATTTAGTCTCTTAGCTGACTCTAGGTAGGTTAAGTTTTTGTGGTCTGTAATAACAGTGACCTTGTGTTTGGCACCTTTGAGGAAGTGGCGCCATTCCTCGAAGGCCCATTTGATCGCCAATAATTCTCAATTACCAATGTCATAGTTTCTCTCCGTGGTAGAGAATTTGTGGGAGAAAAACGCACACAGGCGAGTGAGGGATGCAGTGCCTTGTGATAGCACTGCTCCCACTCCGACCTCGGAGGCATCCACTTCCACAACAAATGGGCGGTCTAAGTCCGGTTGCACCAAAACTGGGTTGCCACGAAGCACTCTTTCAGTGTGGAAAATGCCTGAATAGCCTCAGGATTCCAATTGGTCACGTCCGCCCCTTTTCGGGTAAGGTCCGTGAGTGGCTTGGCAATCTCCGAGAAACCCCTGATAAACTTGCGGTAGTAATTCGCGAATCCCAAAAACTGCTGCAGCGTCTTCAGCGATTTGGGTTGCACCCAAGCCTTAATAGGTTGAATCTTGGCAGGATCCATGCGAAACCCCTTGCCTGAGACCATGTATCCTAAAAACTGTACCTCTTCGGCAAAGAAAACACATTTTTCCAGTTTCGCAAACAAAGAGTGTTCTCGCAGTCTCTGCTGCACCGACCTGACGTGTTGAGTATGTGTCACAGGGTCAGCAGAGTAAATCAAAATGTCATCAAGATACACGACGACATACACCCCACAAATGTCTCTGAAAACATCATTGACGAAGTGTTGAAATACTGCAGGCGCGTTACTGAGTCCGAACGGCATTACCAGGTATTCAAAGTGACCAAGAGGTGTATTAAAGGCCGTTTTCCATTCGTCACCGTTTCTTATGCGGACCAGATTATATGCCCCCCGGAGGTCAAGTTTAGTAAACCAGTGGGCTCCCAGTAGCTGATTAAACAGATCAGGAATGAGTGGAAGCGGATACTGGTTTTTTACAGTAATAGCGTTAAGCTCACGACAATCTATACATGGTCTGAGTCCACCATCTTTTTTTCCTACAAAGAAAAACCCAGCCCCTACAGGTGAAGTGGAGGGTCTAATACAACCTTTTCGCAGGCTGTCTGCTATGTAGTCATTCATGGCTACACGCTCAGGACCAGAGAGGTTAAATATTCTCTCCTTAGGGAGGCGGGCACCTGGGACCAAGTCGATAGGACAGTGATACTCTCTATGAGGAGGTAGTTTCTCAGACTCCACTATGGAGAAGACATCTTCATAATCTCTGAGCGCATATGGAATAGAGGGGTTTTTAATTTTAACTTGGTTCACTGACAGTGACATACAGTTACTCTGACACCGTGGACTCCAGCGCACGATATCACCTAAGCGCCAGTCAATAACCGGATTATGCTGGTGCAACCATGGCATGCCTAACATAACCGGATTAGATAAATTATGTAGAACAAAAAATGATATCTGTTCGTTGTGTAATGCCCCCACTGACATAGTAATGTCTGCAGTAACAAACTCCACTCCACCCTGGATAATGTATGTACCATTGATAGCAGTGGTCTGAAAAGGGGCATTAAGTCTTAGCAGTGGTACACCGAGATTCCTTGCGAGCAAAAAATCCATGAAATAGCCCGCAGAACCACAATCCACATAAGCCTTCACATACAGGGATTTATTAGAAAATGAGTGTGAGACGGGTAACAAAAGTTTAGCCGCATTTGCGGGCAATACCTGAGCCTCTGTGCCAGCGCGACCAGAGCTGCCCAGAGGCCGACGTCCCAGGAATGTGGATCTCTGACGCTCAGCATTTCCCTGGCCTCCAGGCTGCAGCATGCTGGTGTAGGAAGATGGGAGTGTTCCTTCAGGCTGTGCTCTGGAGCAGGTGTTAGGCCAGGAAATCAGCTCAGACAGAAGAAGAAAAAAAAAAATTCAGGAGACTGCTTTTATATATGGTGAACATATACACAAAAAGCAAGTTTTTTTTCCTTGTATTATTTTGGGCCGGATATAATGTAACGTCCGTCTGCGGTCTGGGCTGCAGCCAGACAACACCCCGAGAAACACTGATACCCTTTACCCCTATACAGGGATCTGGATTTATAGCAGAGCCCAGGAGGTGCTGTCTGAATAGGAGCAGTGTCCAGAGCAGGACGGTCGCCAGAGAGGGAGTTCCAATACAGGACAAAAACGTGGTAGTATCCGGGTCTAAACCAGTCGGGCAGCAGGGTACAAAAACGTTAGGCAGAAGCAGAGTCAGAAGTCCAGGCCAAGGTCTGAGTCATAACCAGGAGGGCAGCAGAGATACAAAATCGTTAGGCAGAAGCAGAGTCAGAAGTCCAGGCCAAGGTCAGAGTCATAAATCAGGAGGGCAGCAGAGGTACAGAATCGTTAGGCAGAAGCAGAGTCAGAAGTCCAGGCCAAGGTCATAGTTATTCAACTATAGCAAGTAACACACAGGGGAACCAAGAATATATCCGGCGGCTTGCAAGACCATTCCCAAGGTACTTGAGGGATCAGGTCACCCCTCACAGGTTCCCGGACTGCTGATGTCATCAGTACCGCCCCAGGACCAGGCCAGATGATGATGCAGTAACCTTCTGATGACTGACAGAGGACCGGAGCCTGCGCCCACCAGATGCCTGCACAGGTGCCCTTACTCTGTCAGCACCATAACTCACGGGCGAGTCACGGCGCCTCCTAGTGACCGCGCCCAGAACAGCAGACCCCGAATTAAAAGGCAACGTGACAGACCGGCGCCTCCTAGAGGCTAAAGCCGGGACAGTAGGCCCTGAGTCTGATGCGACGGAACCATGGCCCCTCCCAGTGGCCGAGGCAGGAACAGCAGTCCCTGAGTCTGACGACGAAGTGGCGGTCCGGCGCCTCCTAGTGGCCGCGATCGGAACAGCAGGCCCCAAGTCTGGCGGCGACGTGACACCGGCAGCCAGAACGAGCTGCAAAGCCACCAGGGAGGTAAAAAGGATGGTTTTACCAGTTATAGGGCGTGCTGGGTCTGCTGGACAATTGTTTCTCCAAGGATCATTGTGGATACAGGGACCTCATTGCTTACTGATCAGGCACCAGGAAGCCCTGGATGAAATCTGGAGTTTCCGCTGTAGAGTCTCTGATACTTGCCTGGAGTTCATCCTGAGCCATCTGATTCATGAATACAATGCCAGTCCTGTAGTGAACATTGGCACCGATGTATAATGAAGCTCTGCAGATTCCCGAGGGCTGGTTAACTCTTCAGCCACTGCACAGGTCTCTGCTGATGTCAGGGGGTGGTCTCACGGGCCCCCTGACTATTGTGCTCAGTGTTATAATTGTGTCCCCTTTATGTTGAGGGCTGGTCCTGGCCTATGAATGGCTGATAACAGGGACCCATAGCTGCAGCACTGGAGTAGCGTGGGGGAGGGCGGTCCGCCCCAGGCGGCACGTGTGTGGGGGCGGCGCAGCAGCATGACAGCTCCTCGGCTGCTTTTAGGAAAGGCCCCAGCAGCCGTGTTGCTATGGTAACACTGTAGGACTACATTACCCTTCATGCCTCGGGCGTGCGTTCCTGGTATGACCCCGCTGCAGCGCTGTAGATTGGCAGTCACATGACCGTGGGATCTGCCGAGGCTTCGGCTGTCACATGCCCAAACAACGAGCGGAGCGACCGCACAGCATGGAGCATGGCCAATGTGGCCAACAGGGTGTCGTGGTCCGACCGGGAGCAGCTGGAGGAGGCCGGGGAGAGCACGCCGCTGCTGAACGGAGCCGGCAACCAGCAGGTGAGGGCGGGAGGAGGAATACTGGGAATTGGGGGGCTGTGCAGATAGGTGACCATGGCGAGGCTGTGCAGGGGAGGACATGGGGGGGCTCTGTAGGGGGAGGACGTGGGGGGCTGTGCAGGGGAGGACATGGGGGGCTCTGTAGGGAGAGGACATGGGGGCTCTGTAGGGAGAGGACATGGGGGGGCTCTGTAGGGAGAGGACATGGGGGGGCTGTGCAGGGGGAGGACATGGGGGGGCTGTGCAGGGGGAGGACATGGGGGGGCTGTACAGGGGAGGACATGGGGGGGCTCTGTAGAGGGAGGACATGGGGGGCTCTGCAGGGGAGGACATGGGGGGCTCTGTAGGGGAGGACATGGGCTGTGCAGGGGAGGACATGGGGGGCTGTGCAGGGGAGGACATGGGGGGCTGTGCAGGGGAGGACATGGGGGCTCTGTAGGAGGGACATGGGGGGCTGTGCAGGGGGAGTACATGGGGAGGCTGCGTAGGGGAGGACATGGGGGGCTGTGCAGGGGGGTAAACGGGGGGCTGTGCAAGGGAGAACATGAGGGCTCTGTAGGGAGTGTACTGTGGTTCTGTGCAGGGGGAGGACACATGGGTCTCCTTACACTGTTTTATGGTGCGGCTCTATGAAGGGCAGTGGTGGCGGTTCAGTAGGGTCATCAAGCTAATACATACATGTATATATAGAGAACTGCAAGAAGATGAAAGTCTAGAAATTTAGAAATAATAACAGCAGAGTTAGTAGTAGACTAAAAATTAGATCTTTGAGTGTAGTGTGGGCTCTTCGGATGCTTCCGAAATATCAACGACCAAAGGGGCGGTAAATTTTTCGACCGCCCCGGGCGCCACAAACAGTAGCTACGCCACTGAGCTGCAGGAATGTATAATGTGTATAATGTGCACAGTAATGAATGTTCTAAATATTCACTGTCATTACCAAGAATTATCCGTGTTATATGGCCGGAACAAGATGCAGTGGCACCGACGGCGCGCAGGCAGCTAAATAGGATGTTTTTTTTCTTAACAGGAATCATACCTACAAAGATAGGGGATAAGGAGCCATGCATACAATGACAGGGACGGGGGAACCATGCATACCACGGTAGGGATGAGTGGTCAATGCACACCCGGCTTATACTCAAGTCAATAAGTTTACCCAGTTTTTCGTGGCAAAAGTTGGTGCCTCGGCTTGTACTCGGGTCGGCTTATACTCGAGTATATACGGTAATAGTTAAAACCTGACAAGAATAAACAATAATTTGCAGTTAGCCCAATCGTGGGGATAAATAGCTGAGAAATAAATAGTGATTAGTATATCTTAATAAATATATTGCAATTCGCCCAGTACAAAGCTGTGAAAAAAAATGGTAGTTACTATTTCCATTAAGTATTGCACTCAAACAGTTGATTAACCAAGAGAGATGGCATGTACCCGAATAGAATTCTCCTAGAGGCTGCAAATAAGAGCGGCAGGAAGTAAAGGGTTAATAGGTACATAGAACACACAATTGGGTGAAAATATTAAATGGTCATGAGCAATATGTCCTGGCATAAAGAGTGTGATTATATCCTTAGTCCATAGTTAATGCTTGGTATAAACCTGCATTCATAAAATATTCCAATGTCTATAGCCGTGGGGAGAGCTGCCCCGGCCGATGATGGATACACCAAGTACTTTCTCCAATGAGTGGAGGGCTCGTACCCTGTGAAATAGCGCGCTGAACAGTACATGGTGATTTCACCATATATAGTTGTATGTGAGTGTTGCTACTCACAATACCTCCGATGGTCTGCGTAGAATCCGGTGACTGCGTTCTGGCTGGTGCAGTAAAGGTCGGACCTGGGAGATGCGGCGATATGCCGAGGTGTAGTGTGAGACCAGCGCTCCTGCGCTCCAGCTGTCGGCAGGGATCCGGTCACTCTGGTCGATAGCTGCGTCCCGGCAGATGTGCAGTAGGAGCAGGACCTGTGTGACGCGGTGGATCACGTGGTGCCGTGTAACTGCTGCTAGATGGAGGTACGGGTGGCAAAAAGGGCCGAAACCAACGCGTTTCGGAAAACTCAGCTTCTTTCTTCAGGTCCGGGACATATTGCTTATGACCATTTAATATTTTCACCCAATTGTGTTCTATATACATATTAACCCTTTACTTCTAGGAGAATTCTATTCGGGTACATGCCATCTCTCCTTGGTTAATCAACTGTTTGAGTGCAATACTTTCTATTTCCATTAACTACCATTTTTTTCACAGCTTTGTACTGGGCGAGTTGCAATATATTCATTAAGATATACTAATCACTATTTATTTCTCAGCTATTTATCCCCACGATTGGGCTAACTGCAGTTTATTGTTTATTCTTGTCAGGTTTTACCTATTAAATATTCTTCTATTTGTCTCATTAATAAGTGACTAGCTTTTCTCCCACATCTTGGTTTTTTCAGCGCGAGTCTATCACAAATATTTATAATCCTTTCGATTTCCTTGTGGTTGGTATCTAGAGTCGCAGCAGTTACAAAACCTTTTACACAGGCGCCACTTTATCGCTCTCCTTCATTTTTTGATTTTAACAATTTTTCCCTGGATCTGTAGCTGGATATTTCCTGCTTTTGAATTGCCTCCTATATACAGTGTGAGCCTCCACATTGCTTCCTATATACAGTATGAGGCCGCATATAGCCTCCTATATACAGTAGGAGCCTGCACAGCGCTTCCTATATACAGTATGAGGCCGCATATAGCCTCCTATATACAGTATGAGCCTGCACAGCGCTTCCTATATACAGTATGAGTCTGAACATAGTCTCCTATATACAGTATGAGCCTGCACATCGCTTCCTATATACAGTATGAGACCGCATATAGCCTCCTATATACAGTATGAGGCCGCATATAGCCTCCTACATACAGTATGAGCCTGCACAGCGCTTCCTATATACAGTATGAGCCTGCACATCGCTTCCCATATACAGTATGAGGCCGCATATAGCCTCCTACATACAGTATGAGGCCACATATAGCCTCCTATATACAGTATGAGCCTGCACATCGCTTCCTATATACAATATGAGCCTTCACATTGCTTCCTATATACAGTATGAGCCTGCACATTGCTTCCTATATACATTATGAGTCTGCACATAGTCTCCTATATACAGTATGAGCCTGCACATCGCTTCCTATATACAGTATGAGGCCGCATATAGCCTCCTACATACAGTATGAGGCTGCATATAGCCTCCTATATACAGTATGACCCTGCACATCGCTTCCCATGTACAGTATGAGACCACATATAGCCTCCTGAATACAGTATTTGCCTCCTATATACAGTATGAGGCTGCATATAGCCTCCTATATACAGTATGAGCCTGCACATCGCTTCCTATATACAGTATGAGGCCGCATATAGCCTCCTATATACAGTATGAGCCTGTACTTCGCTTCCTATATACAGTATGAGGCCGCATATAGCCTCCTATATACAGTATGAGCACCAACATATAGCCTCCTGAATGCAGTGTTTACCTCCTATATACAGTATGAGCCTGCACATTGCTTCCTATATACAGTATGAGCCTGCACATAGCCTCCTATATACAGTAGCAAGAAAAATAAAAAATAAATGATTGAATGAGAGTAATGGTTTTGGGTCCTTTCTGTAAAAATCGTATGGGTATCTTTTTAGTCTTGGTTTTAGTTTTCTGTTTTTAATTATTTTTTCCTGTGCTTATACTCCAGTTCTCTATCTTCGCATTGCAGTATATGATCTGGCATGGAATTCATTGTTGAGGGCATTTCAAGATTTTATGAAGAAACACTCCTCTCACAAGAAATCTACGGCTCTTTTCGTACCCATTGGGTCTTCAATATTTCATATTATTTGTTCACATTTTTATTCATTTTTTCTTTTTTTATTTGTTTATTTCATTTACATTTTTATTTGTTTTATTTTTATATATTTTTTTTCACTCATTTTTTATTTTTTTCACAATTTTCTTTGTGTATTTTTGCTATGTATTATGCATTATACATAATTGTGTGTATAATTACTTTATGATATATGACATTTGATGTATGTATTGAATGCCATGTGTTATTTTTATGTTCATTTGTTTTTTAACAGAGACATGATATATAGTTGTTATAGTTATGTGATGCACATACACTTTCATATAGCCTGCATACACATTATGCTAATTGTTAAAAAAAAATTTTATTGCTTGCATAGTGTGCTTATAATTGACACATATGTGTTTGCCTTTGCACTCTATGTCAGGCATATTCACTTTAATGGTTCATACACACCGCTATAATTATTTCAGCATCATTATGTTTTATCCCCTCACTTTCAACACTTGCTATCACTTTAAATAGTGATTATTATTCTTCATAATTATTTTATTTTCTTGTCCTCACTTGAGCGCATGCCCAGTTCTGTCCTCCCTAGGAGCCTTCTGACGTGCTCAGTCTGGTATGTGGCTGTCTCTGGCTGTTTTGCAGCTTGAGCCACTTTCATGCTGATCATAGACTCCCTGTTCATAGTGGGGACTCAACAGCGCATGCGCCGATAATGCTGTGGACGTTTAGAACTGGATACTATTGACGTCATTGTGGACACTACAGCGCAGGTCCTGAATTTTACAAGCTTTATTAGGGAAAGCGGTTTATTGGTTGACCGCACTATATAAACTACATCCGGGGCACTTGTAAACCACGCCTCCTGAGGAAGCTGCGGCGTAACGCGCGTAGGGGCGGCAGGTTTTACAGCGACATACACAGCACATGTAAGTTGTTACTTTCTAATGCAGTCCTTGTATCTTACTCTGGAATTTGTATAGACAGTTTTTACTCTGTGTACACTTAACGCCTACCAGGCTTATTTGATACAAGGCACTTATGCACTTTTTATTCAGCAGTTTACTCTGGGCACTTATTGTATGCAAAACCTTATCTGGACATACATATTATGTAAATGAGGAGTTTGCTGTTTACTATGCATTCTATTTGTGAAAGGAAAGCAAAGAAACTACATGTTTTATACAGATAAAAACTTTATTAACTGTCAAGGTGCTGGTTTAATTATATTGTGTTTATGTCTGCTGTAACTTGCATTTAGCATTTATGCTCTGTTAATTATTCTAAATAAATTATTTAGCTTGAAAAACTCCAATTTTGATCTCTTGTGATGCTTAATAGCTCATTTATGAGATTTTTTTTGCTATTATATTTCCAGTGAGTTGAGCCTTTGAAGAATTTTTTTCCAGTATTTGGGATATATTTGTACTTTATCCTATATACAGTATGAGCCTGTACATCGCTTCCTATATACAGTATGAGGCTGCATATAGCCTCCTATACACAGTATGAGCCCACATAGCCTCCTGTATACAGTATGAGGCCGCATATAGCCTTCTACACTGCGTTCCAAATTATTATGCAAATTGGATTTAAGTGTCATAAAGATGTAATTTTTTGTTTTTCAAATAAACTTAGATGGTATTGTGTATCAGGGCTCTTTGGATCACTGAAATCAATCTCAAACGCCTGTGATAATTAGTTTACCAGGTGAGCCCAATTAAAGGAAAACTACTTAAGAATGATGTTCCACATTATTAAGCAGGGCACAGGTTTCAAGGAATTTAGGAAAGAAAACGGATCTCTCTGCTGCTGAAAAGCATCAAATAGTGCAATGCCTTGGTCATGAGATGAAAACATTAGATATTTCCCAAAAACTTAAACGTGATCATCGTACTTTTAAGAGATTTGTGGTTGATTCTGAGAACAGACATGTTTGTGCTGATAAAGGCAGAATGAGGAAGGTTTCTGCCAGGCAAGTTCATCGGATTAAGAGAGCAGCTGCTAAAAAGCCATTACAAACCAGCAAACAGATATTTAAAGCTGCTGGTGCCTCTGGAGTCCCTCGAACCTCAAGGTGTAGGATCCTTCAAAGGCATGCTGTGGTGCATAAACCTACTATTCGGCCACTCCTAAACAGTGTTCACAAGCAGAAATGGTTGCAGTGGGCCCAGACATACATGAAAACTAATTTTCAAACAGTCTTGTTTACTGATGAGTGTCGAGCAACCCTGGATGGTCCAGATGGATGGAGTAGTGGGTGGTTGGTGGAAGGCCACTATGCCCCAACAAGGCTGCGACGTCAGCAAGGAGGTGGAGGAGTCATGTTTTGGGCCGGAATCATGGGGAAACAGCTGGTAGGGCTCTTTAAGGTTCCTGATGGTGTGAAAATGACCTCTGCAAAGTATATAGAGTTTCTGACTGACAGCTGTCTTCCATGGTATAAAAAACAGAAATGTGCCTTCAGGAGCAAAATCCTCTTCATGCATGAAACTGCACCATGTCATGCTGCAAAGAATACCTCTGAGTCATTGACTGCTATGGGCATAAAAGGAGATAACTCATGGTGTGGCCACCATCTTTCCCTGACCTCAACCCTATGGAGAACCTTTGGAGTATCATCAAGCGAAAGATCTATGAGGGTGGGAGGCAGTTCACATCAAAACAGCAGCTCTGGGAGGCTATTCTGACTTCATGCAAAGAAATACAAGCAGAAACTCTCCAAAAAATTCACAAGTTCAATGGATGCAAGAATTGTGAAGGTGATATCAAAGAAGGGTTCCTATGTTAACATGTAACTTGGCCTGTTAAGCTATTTAACTCCAAAATATCCTTTTTGTTCAGTGAATGTGACCTCCTAATGCTGCAAATTCCACAAATGAGCATTTTCAGTTCTTTAAAACATATCAAATGTTTAGAAATTCTACTGTGCATACTAATTTGGAACAGTGCAATTTGAGTTTTTATTCATTTTGGAGATTATACTGTTATCATTGGGAGGTTTCTTCAATAAAATTCGATGCATATTCTAACGGGTGATGACTTTTATTAGACTGACTGTCATTTGTACCGACTATTTAGGAAAATCAGAGAAAAATAGCATTTGCATAATAATTTGGAACACAGTGTATATACAGTACTAGCTGAAGAGCCCGGCGCTGCTCGGGCATAGTAACTAACTGTGGTAAGTTATAGAAAATTATAATTATCCTCCATCCCATAGTCCCTGCCCATATACCCATCATACATATCCACGATCCCATAGGCCCGTGCCCATATACCCATCATACATATCCTCCATCCCATAGTCGAGTACCCATATACCCATCACATATCCTCCATCCCATAGTCCCATGCCCATATACCCATCATACATATTCTCCATCCCATAGTCCCATGCACAGATACCGATCATACATATTCTCCATCCCATGGTCCCATGCCCATATACCCATCATACATATCCTCCATCCCATAGTCCCGTGCCCATATACCCATCATACATATCCGCTATCTCATAGTCCCGTGCCCATATACCGTCATACATACAGACAATGTGATTTTCTGGATTTTTTTTTCCTCAGTTTGTCTCCCATAGTTGAGGTCTACCTATGATGTAAATTACAGACGCCTCTCATCTTTTTAAGTGGTGGAACTTGCACTATTGCTGACTGACTAAATACTTTTTCTCCCCACTGTATCCTCCATCCTATAGTCCAGTGCCCATATACCCATCACACATCCTCCATCCCATAGTCCTGTGCCCATATACATATCCACCATCCCATAGTCCCGTGCCCATATACCCATCAAACATATCCTCCATCCCATAGTCCAGTGCCCATATACCCATCACACATCCCCCATCCCATAGTCCCGTGCCCATATACCCATCATACATATCCACCATCCTATAGTCCAGTGCCCATATACTCATCACACATCCTCCATTCCATAATCAACCATTATGACATCATAATGAGCGGCGGCAGGGCTTGCAACCTTTGATGACATCAGCATCGCCATGGCAAACATTGTGACATCATAATGAGGGGCGGGGCTTGATGCACACACACTGCTTCCCCAGTATGCAAATAGGGGCATTGTGACAACACAATGAGGGGCGGGGCTTGACGCGCACACACTTTTTCCCCCAGTATGTAGATAGGGGCAAAATTGTTTGGTGAATTGGAACGCGCAGGGTTAAAATTTCGCCTCTCAACATAGCTTAGGACGCTCTCGGGGTGCAGACGTGTGACTGTGCCAAATTTTGTGGCTGTAGCTGCGACGGTGCGGATGCCTATCCCGGACATACAAACATACACACACACATACATACATACACACTTTGAGCTTTATATATTAGATGAGGCCGCATATAGTCTCTTATATACAGTATGAGCCTGCACATTGCTTCCTATATACAATATGAGCCCACATAGCCTCCTATATACAGTATGAGCCTGCACATCGCATCCTGTATACAGTATGAGGCCACATATAGCCTCCTATGTACGGTATGAGCCTGCACATCGCTTCATATATACAGTATGAGGCCGCATATAGCCTCCTATATACAGTATGAGCACCCACATATAGCCTCCTGAATATAGTTTTTGCCTCCTATATACAGTATGAGCCTGCACATTGCTTCCTATATACAATATGAGCCCACATAGCCTCCTATATACAGTATGAGCCTGCACATCGCTTCCTATATACAGTATGAGGCCACATATAGCCTCCTATGTACGGTATGAACCTGCACATCGCTTCCTATATACAGTATGAGGCCGCATATAGCCTCCTATATACAGTATGAGCACCCACATATAGCCTCCTGAATACAGTTTTTGCCTCCTATATACAGTATGAGCCTGCACATTGCTTCCTATATACAGTATGAGCCTGTACATCGCTTCCTATATACAGTATGAGCATCCACATATAGCCTCCTATGTACAGTATGAGCCTGCGCATTGCTTCCTATAAACAGTATGAGTATCCACATAGCCTCCTATGTACAGTATGAGCCTGCACATCGCTTCCTATAAACAGTATGAGCCTGCAAATCGCTTCCTATATACAGTATGAGCCCACATATAGCCTCCTGAATACAGTGTTTGCCTCCTATATACAGTGTGAGTCCCCATATAGCCTCCTATATACAGTATGAGCACTCACATATAGCCTCCTGACTACATTGTTTGCCACCATATTGCCTCCTATATACAGTGTGAGTCCCCATATAGCTCCTATATACAGTATGAGCCCCTATATAGCATCCCATATCTAACTGCTTTTATCTTGGTATCATTAATTTTCTATGAGACTACTCTGTTCTCATATTGTGCATTTATGCATTTAGTAGGGCTTAATGGAATGACTGCGCTTGTTACACATCAACTCTGTAGATGCGCTCACTTATTAGACTTTGGTTGGGGCAACTCTAAAATATAATAATGATAATGGTCCTGTCTAGTGACAAGTTTATTTTACAGGCTTCTGGAGAAAGGCACAATACCAGTCATTCAAGGGTTAAATCTTTGGAACACTGAGAGGGACTTTCTAGCCAATGAAACCACAGTATAAAACACCTGTGATAACTATGGCAACTGCGCTGATGTCATAAAGACATGCATCTATGATGCAGGAGAAGATTCCAGAACCACAAGTCATTCAGCCGTAGACGGAGCCATACTTGATGTGTCTGGAGACCTGGAGCTTCATCACTCCACAATGGGAGGAAGGGGACACCGCCTAGCCAGCCAGATCAGCCATAGCGCCTAGCCAGCCAGATCAGCCATACCGCCTAGCCAGCCAGATCAATGGGGTGACAGATGTTGCAGCCAGATCTCCCTCACGTCCGGTACTCGCCGCCTTCACTTTATGTGTACGGCCTGGAGAGGTCGCATTAGGCTTCTCCAAAACAAATATGACACAATGTACAAATTCAGGTACAATTTGCTGTTACATGTTGGCACTAACCTTCTAAGCCCAAGGGAAGGGCAGTCCTGCAGCCATGGTTCCCTAGAGGTTTCCACCACAGGGGGTTTTTCCTCTCCTGAGTGCTGAAGGACGATTCTTCGTGAGTCGGGGGTTCTGCCATTTTCAGTGTCTCTTTCATAGTAATTGGCGGATTCTAAATTTCAGACACTGAAAGAAATAATAATGATGAGATTTGGAATAAAATTCGGTCAATTTAACATCCAATAAAAGTGTTTTGTGTGTTTCTTTCACAATCTTCGGTTGGTGAAATTTTGTTGGGGATCAGGATCCAGCATCCATGATCAAGCCATGAAGCCAGATATGAAGTCAGAGCAATTTAACCCTGCGCTGGAAGACAGGACGGAGCAGAGATGACAAAGTGTGACTGCACAATTAGCACAAGTTCACACTCTTCCTCCCATTCAGATACACGAGGGGATTCAGGGCCGAGTTAGGACTAAAAAGCAGCCCTGGCACACAAAATTCACCAGCCCACATACAATAAGTGTCCTCAACCCAAATCGTAGAACACTGATAGGTCATGTAGGATTTTGCTTTATCCGTTACCATGGCCGAAACAAAGTATTTTGGGTGCCCAAGGCAGATGAAGCCGAAGGCGCCCATTTTGCATTTCTACCCAGCTAATTCTTCCCTTTTCCATTAGGTCTATGACATCATGTGATTAATAACTGATGAGCTGAATCCTTCTAAGTCAGGCCCATATACATTTGTATCTCATGAACCTACAACTCCCAGTATGTCCTTAACAATGGTAAGGAGATGCTGGGAGTTACCAGTCTTTATCAGACTGTGGACTATACAGGAACCATAGTACTGATGAGACGCAGTCAGTACCAATAACTAAAAATGTACATCCTGGTACCTTATAGGTGACCTCTTCTCAGATTGAGTCTTTTCTTTCTCTTAGGCCTGTTTCACACTTCAGTAGCAGCAGGTCACAGAGGCCACCAGCTTCCAGCACACCATACTCACATGCCTGCTCGCCTCTCCGCTCCCTTAGGCGTGGAGCGCATATTCATTACCTTAATGAGCAGTACCACGTGATCACTCGACAGGAAGAGCTGCAGGCTCCGGCTGCCAGAACGAGCTGCAAAGCCACCAGGGAGGTAAAAAGGATGGTTTTACCAGTTATAGGGCGTGCTGGGTCTGCTGGACAATTGTTTCTCCAAGGATCATTGTGGATACAGGGACCTCATTGCCTACTGATCAGGCACCAGGAAGCCCTGGATGAGATCTGGAGTTTCCGCTGTGGAGTCTCTGATACTTGCCTGGAGTTCATCCTGAGCCCTATATACAGTATGGGAGAGGACATGGGGGGACTCTGTAGGGGAGGACATGGGGGGACTCTGTAGGGGAGGACATAGGGGGACTCTGTAGGGGAGGACATAGGGGGACTCTGTAGGGGAGGACATGGGGGGACTCTGTAGGGGAGGACATGGGGGGACTCTGTAGGGGAGGACATGGGGGGACTCTGTAGGGGAGGACATGGGGGGGCTGTGCAGGGGGGGTAAATGAGGAGGCTGTGTAGGGGAGAACATGGGAGACTGTGCTGGGGGGGTACATGATGAGGCTGTGTAGGGGAGGACATGGGGGGCTGTGCAGGGGGGTACACGGGGGGCTGTGCAAGGGGAGAACATGAGGGCTCTGTAGGGAGTGTACTGTGGGTCTGTGCAGGGGGAGGACACGTGGGTCTCCTTACACTGTTTTATGGTGCAGCTCTATGCAGGGCAGTGGTGGAGGTTCAGTAGGGTCATCAAGCTAATACATACATATATATAGAGAACTGCAAGAAGATTAGAAAATTAGAAATAATAACAGCAGAGTTAGTAGTAGACTAAAAATTAGATCTTTGAGTGTAGTGTGGGCTCTTCGGATGCTTCCGTAATATCAACGACTAGAGTTGAGCGAAACGGGTCGAAAAAATTCAAAAGTCGCCGACTTTTGGCAATGTCGGGTTTCATGAAACGAAAACCGACCCTAGGATGAGGTCGGCCACGAGGTCGGCGACCTACGCGCCAAAGTCGCGTTTCAAAAGTTTGTTTTGCGCTCTTTTTCAGCCAATCAGGATCCACGGACACTGTGGGCAACGTGATGACATAGGCACGGGTCACCACCATCTTTCATAAGGGCATGCAAGTGATTGGCTTGCTTTGGGGGGCGTCACAGGGGGTATAAAAGGGCGTGCACGCCGACCGCCATGTTACTCATGCTGATCTCAGAATAGGGAGAGCTGCTGCTGCTGCTGATTTTGTAGGGAGAGCGTTAGGCAGGGAAGAAGACACCAAAAACTGCTTCTGCTGCTAGCGATTTTGCCTGTACAACACACCAGTCACTGTGCAGTGCAAGGGGAGGCTATATAGTGGTGTATCAGTGGTGTTGGTTGTTGGGCTGCCTTCTAAGGCTTCCTGACATTCCTGCATTGCTGTTTACCCACTGCTCCGCAAACTGCTTTTTTAAAAGCAATCACAATTTTTTTTTTTGTCCTGCTGAGAAGAAAAAAAAACTGCTTCTGCTGCTAGCGATTTTGCCTGTACAACACACCAGTCACTGTGCAGTACAAGGGGAGGCTATATAGTGGGGTATCAGTGGTGTTGGTTGTTGGGCTGCCTTCTAAGGCTTCCTGACATTCCTGCATTGCTGTTTACCCACTGCTCCGCAAACTGCTTTTTTAAAAGCAATCACAATTTTTTTTTTTGTCCTGCTGAGAAGAAGAAAAAAAAACTGCTTCTGCTGCTAGCGATTTTGCCTGTACAAAACACCAGTCACTGTGCAGTGCAAGGGGAGGCAATATAGTGGTGTATCAGTGGTGTTGGTTGTTGGGCTGCCTTCTAAGGCTTCCTGACATTCCTGCATTGCTGTTTACCCACTGCTCCGCAAACTGCTTTTTTAAAAGCAATCACAATTTTTTTTTTGCCCTGCTGAGGTACTGAGCGTGCATTTTTTCACACCATACAGCGGTGTACGCTCCTCACACAGTACCGTGTAACGGCTGTTATCACAGCCACAGTGAAGCTATCAGTGAGTCACTCTGTGAGAATAAGTCGAGGACATGTTCCGTTCTTACAGACCTGCACTCTAGGGAGATTCCAATTCTGCCCAATTCTACATACACCTTGTAGTTTGTGATACACTAGCCAATTTCTGCCTGTGACATAGCGCTCAGATATTCAGTGGGCCTCACACAATCCATAAGTGTCCAGTGTCCACAAGTGTGTGCAAAAATTCAAAATCTCCTTTATCCTCTAGTCACTTTGGTCACAGCTCTGCCATCGAGCCTGTGACAGAGCGCTCAGATGCTTGTCAGTGGGCCTCACACAATCCATAAGTGTCCAGTGTCCACAAGTGTGTGCAGAAATTCAAAATCTCCCTTATCCTCTAGTCACTTTGGTCACAGCTCTGCCATCGAGCCTGTGACAGAGCGCTCAGATACTAGTCAGTGGGCCTCACACAATCTATAAGTGTCCACAAGTGTGTGCAGAAATTCAAAATCTCCCTTATCCTCTAGTCACTTTGGTCACAGCTCTGCCATCGAGCCTGTGACAGAGCGCTCAGATACTAGTCAGTGGGCCTCACACAATCCATAAGTGTCCACAAGTGTGTGCAGAAATTCAAAATCTCCCTTATCCTCTAGTCACTTTGGTCACAGCTCTGCCATTGAGCCTGTGACAGAGCGCTCAGATACTAGTCAGTGGGCCTCACACAATCCATAAGTGTCCACAAGTGTGTGCAGAAATTCAAAATCTCCCTTATCCTCTAGTCACTTTGGTCACAGCTCTGCCATCGAGCCTGTGACAGAGAGCTCAGATACTAGTCAGTGGGCCTCACACAATCCATAAGTGTCCACAAGTGTGTGCAGAAATTCAAAATCTCACTTATCCTCTAGTCACTTTGGTCACAGCTCTGCCATCGAGCCTGTGACAGAGCGCTCAGATACTAGTCAGTGGGCCTCACACAATCCATAAGTGTCCACAAGTGTGTGCAGAAATTCAAAATCTCCCTTATCCTCTAGTCACTTTGGTCACAGCTCTGCCATCGAGCCTGTGACAGAGCGCTCAGATACTAGTCAGTGGGCCTCACACAATCCATAAGTGTCCACAAGTGTGTGCAGAAATTCAAAATCTCCCTTATCCTCTAGTCACTTTGGTCACAGCTCTGCCATCGAGCCTGTGACAGAGCGCTCAGATGCTTGTCAGTGGGCCTCACACAATCCATAAGTGTCCACAAGTGTGTGCAGAAATTCAAAATCTCCCTTATCCTCTAGTCACTTTGGTCACAGCTCTGCCATCGAGCATGTGACAGAGCGCTCAGATACTAGTCAGTGGGCCTCACACAATCCATAAGTGTCCACAAGTGTGTGCAGAAATTCAAAATCTCCCTTATCCTCTAGTCACTTTGGTCACAGCTCTGCCATCGAGCCTGTGACAGAGCGCTCAGATACTAGTCAGTGGGCCTCACACAATACATAAGTGTCCACAAGTGTGTGCAGAAATTCAAAATCTCCCTTATCCTCTATGCAAATTGCCTCTTCAGAAAGAAAGAGGACTTTTACTCTACAGCGCCACCTATTGGTAGTAGCGATCCTACAAGTCACAATCAACCCTTTAACGAGTCTTGTAGTATGACTTAGGATACAAGCCAAATCAGAATCTCAATTTGCAGACACGGTGTTTCGAGCTGTTGGCTCTCGTCAGTGCAAAGTATGAGATCTGATTTGGCAAGGTGAGAGGCTCTGGACTAGGGTCTAAGAAGTAAGGTTTCTCCTTGCGGAGAGTGACATGCCAGCTGTGGCTTGTCAAGGTAAGGAGACTTATTCGCCGTGCAATGCTCCTCTGCGAAAATAATATGCAAATTGCCTCTTCAGAAAGAAAGAGGACTTTTACTCTACAGCGCATTGCACGGCGAATAAGTCTCCTTACCTTGACAAGCCACAGCTGGCATGTCACTCTCCGCAAGGAGAAACCTTACTTCTTAGACCCTAGTCCAGAGCCTCTCACCTTGCCAAATCAGATCTCATACTTTGCACTGACGAGAGCCAACAGCTCGAAACACCGTGTCTGCAAATTGAGATTCTGATTTGGCTTGTATCCTAAGTCATACTACAAGACTCGTTAAAGGGTTGATTGTGACTTGTAGGATCGCTACTACCAATAGGTGGCGCTGTAGAGTAAAAGTCCTCTTTCTTTCTGAAGAGGCAATTTGCATATTATTTTCGCAGAGGAGCATTGCACGGCGAATAAGTCTCCTTACCTTGACAAGCCACAGCTGGCATGTCACTCTCCGCAAGGAGAAACCTTACTTCTTAGACCCTAGTCCAGAGCCTCTCACCTTGCCAAATCAGATCTCATACTTTGCACTGACGAGAGCCAACAGCTCGAAACACCGTGTCTGCAAATTGAGATTCTGATTTGGCTTGTATCCTAAGTCATACTACAAGACTCGTTAAAGGGTTGATTGTGACTTGTAGGATCGCTACTACCAATAGGTGGCGCTGTAGAGTAAAAGTCCTCTTTCTTTCTGAAGAGGCAATTTGCATATTATTTTCGCAGAGGAGCATTGCACGGCGAATAAGTCTCCTTACCTTGACAAGCCACAGCTGGCATGTCACTCTCCGCAAGGAGAAACCTTACTTCTTAGACCCTAGTCCAGAGCCTCTCACCTTGCCAAATCAGATCTCATACTTTGCACTGACGAGAGCCAACAGCTCGAAACACCGTGTCTGCAAATTGAGATTCTGATTTGGCTTGTATCCTAAGTCATACTACAAGACTCGTTAAAGGGTTGATTGTGACTTGTAGGATCGCTACTACCAATAGGTGGCGCTGTAGAGTAAAAGTCCTCTTTCTTTCTGAAGAGGCAATTTGCATATTATTTTCGCAGAGGAGCATTGCACGGCGAATAAGTCTCCTTACCTTGACAAGCCACAGCTGGCATGTCACTCTCCGCAAGGAGAAACCTTACTTCTTAGACCCTAGTCCAGAGCCTCTCACCTTGCCAAATCAGATCTCATACTTTGCACTGACGAGAGCCAACAGCTCGAAACACCGTGTCTGCAAATTGAGATTCTGATTTGGCTTGTATCCTAAGTCATACTACAAGACTCGTTAAAGGGTTGATTGTGACTTGTAGGATCGCTACTACCAATAGGTGGCGCTGTAGAGTAAAAGTCCTCTTTCTTTCTGAAGAGGCAATTTGCATATTATTTTCGCAGAGGAGCATTGCACGGCGAATAAGTCTCCTTACCTTGACAAGCCACAGCTGGCATGTCACTCTCCGCAAGGAGAAACCTTACTTCTTAGACCCTAGTCCAGAGCCTCTCACCTTGCCAAATCAGATCTCATACTTTGCACTGACGAGAGCCAACAGCTCGAAACACCGTGTCTGCAAATTGAGATTCTGATTTGGCTTGTATCCTAAGTCATACTACAAGACTCGTTAAAGGGTTGATTGTGACTTGTAGGATCGCTACTACCAATAGGTGGCGCTGTAGAGTAAAAGTCCTCTTTCTTTCTGAAGAGGCAATTTGCATATTATTTTCGCAGAGGAGCATTGCACGGCGAATAAGTCTCCTTACCTTGACAAGCCACAGCTGGCATGTCACTCTCCGCAAGGAGAAACCTTACTTCTTAGACCCTAGTCCAGAGCCTCTCACCTTGCCAAATCAGATCTCATACTTTGCACTGACGAGAGCCAACAGCTCGAAACACCGTGTCTGCAAATTGAGATTCTGATTTGGCTTGTATCCTAAGTCATGCTACAAGACTCGTTAAAGGGTTGATTGTGACTTGTAGGATCGCTACTACCAATAGGTGGCGCTGTAGAGTAAAAGTCCTCTTTCTTTCTGAAGAGGCAATTTGCATATTATTTTCGCAGAGGAGCATTGCACGGCGAATAAGTCTCCTTACCTTGACAAGCCACAGCTGGCATGTCACTCTCCGCAAGGAGAAACCTTACTTCTTAGACCCTAGTCCAGAGCCTCTCACCTTGCCAAATCAGATCTCATACTTTGCACTGACGAGAGCCAACAGCTCGAAACACCGTGTCTGCAAATTGAGATTCTGATTTGGCTTGTATCCTAAGTCATACTACAAGACTCGTTAAAGGGTTGATTGTGACTTGTAGGATCGCTACTACCAATAGGTGGCGCTGTAGAGTAAAAGTCCTCTTTCTTTCTGAAGAGGCAATTTGCATATTATTTTCGCAGAGGAGCATTGCACGGCGAATAAGTCTCCTTACCTTGACAAGCCACAGCTGGCATGTCACTCTCCGCAAGGAGAAACCTTACTTCTTAGACCCTTATCCTCTAGTCACTTTGGTCACAGTTCTGCCATCGAGCCTGTGACAGAGCGCTCAGATACTAGTCAGTGGGCCTCACACAATCCATAAGTGTCCACAAGTGTGTGCAGAAATTCAAAATCTCCCTTATCCTCTAGTCACTTTGGTCACAGCTCTGCCATCGAGCCTGTGACAGAGCGCTCAGATACTAGTCAGTGGGCCTCACACAATCCATAAGTGTCCACAAGTGTGTGCAGAAATTCAAAATCTCCCTTATCCTCTAGTCACTTTGGTCACAGCTCTGCCATCGAGCCTGTGACAGAGCGCTCAGATACTAGTCAGTGGGCCTCACACAATCCATAAGTGTCCACAAGTGTGTGCAGAAATTCAAAATCTCCCTTATCCTCTAGTCACTTTGGTCACAGCTCTGCCATCGAGCCTGTGACAGAGCGCTCAGATACTAGTCAGTGGGCCTCACACAATCCATAAGTGTCCACAAGCGTGTGCAGAAATTCAAAATCTCCCTTATCCTCTAGTCACTTTGGTCACAGCTCTGCCATCGAGCCTGTGACAGAGCGCTCAGATACTAGTCAGTGGGCCTCACACAATACATAAGTGTCCACAAGTGTGTGCAGAAATTCAAAATCTCCCTTATCCTGTAGTCACTTTGGTCACAGCTCTGCCATCGAGCCTGTGACAGAGCGCTCAGATACTAGTCAGTGGGCCTCACACAATCCATAAGTGTCCACAAGTGTGTGCAGAAATTCAAAATCTCCCTTATCCTCTAGTCACTTTGGTCACAGCTCTGCCATCGAGCCTGTGACAGAGAGCTCAGATACTAGTCAGTGGGCCTCACACAATCCATAAGTGTCCACAAGTGTGTGCAGAAATTCAAAATCTCCCTTATCCTCTAGTCACTTTGGTCACAGCTCTGCCATCGAGCCTGTGACAGAGCGCTCAGATACTAGTCAGTGGGCCTCACACAATCCATAAGTGTCCACAAGTGTGTGCAGAAATTCAAAATCTCCCTTATCCTCTAGTCACTTTGGTCACAGCTCTGCCATCGAGCCTGTGACAGAGCGCTCAGATACTAGTCAGTGGGCCTCACACAATCCATAAGTGTCCACAAGTGTGTGCAGAAATTCAAAATCTCCCTTATCCTCTAGTCACTTTGGTCACAGCTCTGCCATCGAGCCTGTGACAGAGCGCTCAGATACTAGTCAGTGGGCCTCACACAATCCATAAGTGTCCACAAGTGTGTGCAGAAATTCAAAATCTCCCTTATGCTCTAGTCACTTTGGTCACAGCTCTGCCATCGAGCCTGTGACAGAGCGCTCAGATACTAGTCAGTGGGCCTCACACAATCCATAAGTGTCCACAAGTGTGTGCAGAAATTCAAAATCTCCCTTATCCTCTAGTCACTTTGGTCACAGCTCTGCCATCGAGCAGGATTGAAATTTTTGATGGTTTTTTACTCCTCTCAACAGCCCAAACAAGTTTCTAAAAGGATGAGTTTGCAACTACTTTACTTTTGGAGAAAATTCAAAACATTCATTATTCAATAGGGCCCAAACTATCAAAAACCAGCGGTTTGAATGAACACACATTTCTTGGTAGAATCATGCAGGACTGAAATTTTTGATGTTTTTCTACTCCTCTCATGAGCCCAAACAAGTCTCTAAAAGCATGAGTTTGCAACTACTTTACTTTTGGAGAAAATTCAAAACATTCATTATTCAATAGAGCCCAATAGCAAAAACCAGCGTTTTGAATGAAGAATCACATTTCTTGGTAGAATCATGCAGGATTACAATTTTTGATGGTTTTTTACTCCTCTCAACAGCCCAAACAAGTTTCTAAAAGGATGAGTTTGCAACTACTTTACTTTTGGAGAAAATTCAAAACATTCATTATTCAATAGGGCCCAAACTATCAAAAACCAACGGTTTCAATGAACACACATTTCTTGGTAGAATCATGCAGGACTGAAATTTTTGATGTTTTTCTACTCCTCTCATGAGCCCAAACAAGTCTCTAAAAGCATGAGTTTGCAACTACTTTACTTTTGGAGAAAATTCAAAACATTCATTATTCAATAGGGCCCAAAATATCAAAAACCAGCGGTTTGAAGGAACACACATTTCTTGGTAGAATCGTGCAGGACTGAAATTTTTGATTTTTTTCTACTCCTCTCATGAGCCCAAACAAGTCTCTAAAAGGATGAGTTTGCAACTACTTTACTTTTGGAGAAAATTCAAAACATTCATTATTCAATAGAGCCCAATAGCAAAAACCAGCGTTTTGAATGAATAATCACATTTCTTGGTAGAATCATGCAGGATTGAAATTTTTGATGGTTTTTTACTCCTCTCAACAGCCCAAACAAGTTTCTAAAAGGATGAGTTTGCAACTACTTTACTTTTGGAGAAAATTCAAAACATTCATTATTCAATAGGGCCCAAACTATCAAAAACCAGCGGTTTCAATGAACACACATTTCTTGGTAGAATCATGCAGGACTGAAATTTTTGATGTTTTTCTACTCCTCTCATGAGCCCAAACAAGACTCTAAAAGCATGAGTTTGCAACTACTTTACTTTTGGAGAAAATTCAAAACATTCATTATTCAATAGAGCCCAATAGCAAAAATCAGGTTTTGAATGAAGAATCACATTTCTTGGTAAAATCATGCAGGATTGAAATTTTTGATGGTTTTTTACTCCTCTCAACAGCCCAAACAAGTTTCTAAAAGGATGAGTTTGCAACTACTTTACTTTTGGAGAAAATTCAAAACATTCATTATTCAATAGGGCCCAAACTATCAAAAACCAGCGGTTTCAATGAACACACATTTCTTGGTAGAATCATGCAGGACTGAAATTTTTGATGTTTTTCTACTCCTCTCATGAGCCCAAACAAGTCTCTAAAAGCATGAGTTTGCAACTACTTTACTTTTGGAGAAAATTCAAAACATTCATTATTCAATAGAGCCCAATAGCAAAAATCAGGTTTTGAATGAAGAATCACATTTCTTGGTAAAATCATGCAGGATTGAAATTTTTGATGGTTTTTTACTCCTCTCAACAGCCCAAACAAGTTTCTAAAAGGATGAGTTTGCAACTACTTTACTTTTGGAGAAAATTCAAAACATTCATTATTCAATAGGGCCCAAACTATCAAAAACCAGCGGTTTGAATGAACACACATTTCTTGGTAGAATCATGCAGGACTGAAATTTTTGATGTTTTTCTACTCCTCTCATGAGCCCAAACAAGTCTCTAAAAGCATGAGTTTGCAACTACTTTACTTTTGGAGAAAATTCAAAACATTCATTATTCAATAGAGCCCAATAGCAAAAACCAGCGTTTTGAATGAAGAATCACATTTCTTGGTAGAATCATGCAGGATTACAATTTTTGATGGTTTTTTACTCCTCTCAGCAGCCCAAACAAGTTTCTAAAAGGATGAGTTTGCAACTACTTTACTTTTGGAGAAAATTCAAAACATTCATTATTCAATAGGGCCCAAACTATCAAAAACCAACGGTTTCAATGAACACACATTTCTTGGTAGAATCATGCAGGACTGAAATTTTTGATGTTTTTCTACTCCTCTCATGAGCCCAAACAAGTCTCTAAAAGCATGAGTTTGCAACTACTTTACTTTTGGAGAAAATTCAAAACATTCATTATTCAATAGGGCCCAAAATATCAAAAACCAGCGGTTTGAAGGAACACACATTTCTTGGTAGAATCGTGCAGGACTGAAATTTTGGATTTTTTTCTACTCCTCTCATGAGCCCAAACAAGTCTCTAAAAGGATGAGTTTGCAACTACTTTACTTTTGGAGAAAATTCAAAACATTCATTATTCAATAGAGCCCAATAGCAAAAACCAGCGTTTTGAATGAATAATCACATTTCTTGGTAGAATCACGCAGGATTGAAATTTTTGATGGTTTTTTACTCCTCTCAACAGCCCAAACAAGTTTCTAAAAGGATGAGTTTGCAACTACTTTACTTTTGGAGAAAATTCAAAACATTCATTATTCAATAGGGCCCAAACTATCAAAAACCAGCGGTTTCAATGAACACACATTTCTTGGTAGAATCATGCAGGACTGAAATTTTTGATGTTTTTCTACTCCTCTCATGAGCCCAAACAAGACTCTAAAAGCATGAGTTTGCAACTACTTTACTTTTGGAGAAAATTCAAAACATTCATTATTCAATAGAGCCCAATAGCAAAAATCAGGTTTTGAATGAAGAATCACATTTCTTGGTAAAATCATGCAGGATTGAAATTTTTGATGGTTTTTTACTCCTCTCAACAGCCCAAACAAGTTTCTAAAAGGATGAGTTTGCAACTACTTTACTTTTGGAGAAAATTCAAAACATTCATTATTCAATAGGGCCCAAACTATCAAAAACCAGCGGTTTCAATGAACACACATTTCTTGGTAGAATCATGCAGGACTGAAATTTTTGATGTTTTTCTACTCCTCTCATGAGCCCAAACAAGTCTCTAAAAGCATGAGTTTGCAACTACTTTACTTTTGGAGAAAATTCAAAACATTCATTATTCAATAGAGCCCAATAGCAAAAATCAGGTTTTGAATGAAGAATCACATTTCTTGGTAAAATCATGCAGGATTGAAATTTTTGATGGTTTTTTACTCCTCTCAACAGCCCAAACAAGTTTCTAAAAGGATGAGTTTGCAACTACTTTACTTTTGGAGAAAATTCAAAACATTCATTATTCAATAGGGCCCAAACTATCAAAAACCAGCGGTTTCAATGAACACACATTTCTTGGTAGAATCATGCAGGACTGAAATTTTTGATGTTTTTCTACTCCTCTCATGAGCCCAAACAAGTCTCTAAAAGCATGAGTTTGCAACTACTTTACTTTTGGAGAAAATTCAAATCATTCACTATTCAATAGAGCCCAATAGCAAAAATCAGGTTTTGAATGAAGAATCACATTTCTTGGTAAAATCATGCAGGATTGAAATTTTTGATGGTTTTTTACTCCTCTCAACAGCCCAAACAAGTTTCTAAAAGGATGAGTTTGCAACTACTTTACTTTTGGAGAAAATTCAAAACATTCATTATTCAATAGGGCCCAAACTATCAAAAACCAGCGGTTTCAATGAACACACATTTCTTGGTAGAATCATGCAGGACTGAAATTTTTGATGTTTTTCTACTCCTCTCATGAGCCCAAACAAGTCTCTAAAAGCATGAGTTTGCAACTACTTTACTTTTGGAGAAAATTCAAAACATTCATTATTCAATAGAGCCCAATAGCAAAAATCAGGTTTTGAATGAAGAATCACATTTCTTGGTAGAATCATGCAGGATTGAAATTTTTGATGGTTTTTTACTCCTCTCAACAGCCTAAACAAGTTTCTAAAAGGATGAGTTTGCAACTACTTTACTTTTGGAGAAAATTCAAAACATTCATTATTCAATAGGGCCCAAACTATCAAAAACCAGCGGTTTCAATGAACACACATTTCTTGGTAGAATCATGCAGGACTGAAATTTTTGATGTTTTTCTACTCCTCTCATGAGCCCAAACAAGTCTCTAAAAGCATGAGTTTGCAACTACTTTACTTTTGGAGAAAATTCAAAACATTCATTATTCAATAGAGCCCAATAGCAAAAATCAGGTTTTGAATGAAGAATCACATTTCTTGGTAGAATCATGCAGGATTGAAATTTTTGATGGTTTTTTACTCCTCTCAACAGCCCAAACAAGTTTCTAAAAGGATGAGTTTGCAACTACTTTACTTTTGGAGAAAATTCAAAACATTCATTATTCAATAGGGCCCAAACTATCAAAAACCAGCGGTTTCAATGAACACACATTTCTTGGTAGAGTCATGCAGGACTGAAATTTTTGATGTTTTTCTACTCCTCTCATGAGCCCAAACAAGTATCTAAAAGCATGAGTTTGCAACTACTTTACTTTTGGAGAAAATTCAAAACATTCACTATTCAATAGAGCCCAATAGCAAAAATCAGGTTTTGAATGAAGAATCACATTTCTTGGTAAAATCATGCAGGATTGAAATTTTTGATGGTTTTTTACTCCTCTCAACAGCCCAAACAAGTTTCTAAAAGGATGAGTTTGCAACTACTTTACTTTTGGAGAAAATTCAAAACATTCATTATTCAATAGGGCCCAAACTATCAAAAACCAGCGGTTTCAATGAACACACATTTCTTGGTAGAATCATGCAGGACTGAAATTTTTGATGTTTTTCCACTCCTCTCATGAGCCCAAACAAGTCTCTAAAAGCATGAGTTTGCAACTACTTTACTTTTGGAGAAAATTCAAAACATTCATTATTCAATAGAGCCCAATAGCAAAAATCAGGTTTTGAATGAAGAATCACATTTCTTGGTAGAAGCATGCAGGATTGAAATTTTTGATGGTTTTTTACTCCTCTCAACAGCCCAAACAAATTTCTAAAAGGATGAGTTTGCAACTACTTTACTTTTGGAGAAAATTCAAAACATTCATTATTCAATAGGGCCCAAAATATCAAAAAACAGCGGTTTGAATGAACACACATTTCTTGGTAGAATCGTGCAGGACTGAAATTTTTGATGTTTTTCTACTCCTCTCATGAGCCCAAACAAGTCTCTAAAAGGATGAGTTTGCAACGACTTTACTTTTGGAGAAAATTCAAAACATTTATTATTCAATAGAGCTCAATAGCAAAAACCAGCGTTTTGAATGAAGAATCACATTTCTTGGTAGAATCATGCAGGATTGAAATTTTTGATGGTTTTTTACTCCTCTCAACAGCCCAAACAAGTTTCTAAAAGGATGAGTTTGCAACTGCTTTACTTTTGGATAAAATTCAAAACATTCATTATTCAATAGGGCCCAAACTATCAAAAACCAGCGGTTTGAATGAACACACATTTCTTAGTAGAATCATGCAGGACTCAAATTTTTGATGTTTTTCTACTCCTCTCATGAGCCCAAACAAGTTTCTAAAAGCATGAGTTTGCAACTACTTTACTTTTGGAGAAAATTCAAAACATTCATTATTCAATAGAGCCCAATAGCAAAAATCAGGTTTTGAATGAAGAATCACATTTCTTGGTAGAATCATGCTGCATTGAAATTTTTGATGGTTTTTTACTCCTCTCAACAGCCCAAACAAGTTTCTAAAAGGATGAGTTTGCAACTACTTTACTTTTGGAGAAAATTCAAAACATTCATTATTCAATAGGGCCCAAACTATCAAAAACCAGCGGTTTCAATGAACACACATTTCTTGGTAGAATCATGCAGGACTGAAATTTTTGATGTTTTTCTACTCCTCTCATGAGCCCAAACAAGTCTCTAAAAGCATGAGTTTGCAACTACTTTACTTTTGGAGAAAATTCAAAACATTCATTATTCAATAGAGCCCAATAGCAAAAATCAGGTTTTGAATGAAGAATCACATTTCTTGGTAGAATCATGCTGCATTGAAATTTTTGATGGTTTTTTACTCCTCTCAACAGCCCAAACAAGTTTCTAAAAGGATGAGTTTGCAACTACTTTACTTTTGGAGAAAGTTCAAAACATTCATTATTCAATAGGGCCCAAACTATCAAAAACCAGTGGTTTGAATGAACACACATTTCTTGGTAGAATCATGCAGGACTGAAATTTTTGATGTTTTTCTACTCCTCTCATGAGCCCAAACAAGTCTCTAAAAGCATGAGTTTGCAACTACTTTACTTTTGGAGAAAATTCAAAACATTCATTATTCAATAGAGCCCAATAGCAAAAACCAGCGTTTTGAATGAAGAATCACATTTCTTGGTAGAATCATGCAGGATTACAATTTTTGATGGTTTTTTACTCCTCTCAGCAGCCCAAACAAGTTTCTAAAAGGATGAGTTTGCAAATACTTTACTTTTGGAGAAAATTCAAAACATTCATTATTCAATAGGGCCCAAACTATCAAAAACCAACGGTTTCAATGAACACACATTTCTTGGTAGAATCATGCAGGACTGAAATTTTTGATGTTTTTCTACTCCTCTCATGAGCCCAAACAAGTCTCTAAAAGCATGAGTTTGCAACTACTTTACTTTTGGAGAAAATTCAAAACATTCATTATTCAATAGGGACCAAAATATCAAAAACCAGCGGTTTGAAGGAACACACATTTCTTGGTAGAATCGTGCAGGACTGAAATTTTGGATTTTTTTCTACTCCTCTCATGAGCCCAAACAAGTCTCTAAAAGGATGAGTTTGCAACTACTTTACTTTTGGAGAAAATTCAAAACATTCATTATTCAATAGAGTCCAATAGCAAAAACCAGCGTTTTGAATGAATAATCACATTTCTTGGTAGAATCACGCAGGATTGAAATTTTTGATGGTTTTTTACTCCTCTCAACAGCCCAAACAAGTTTCTAAAAGGATGAGTTTGCAACTACTTTACTTTTGGAGAAAATTCAAAACATTCATTATTCAATAGGGCCCAAACTATCAAAAACCAGCGGTTTCAATGAACACACATTTCTTGGTAGAATCATGCAGGACTGAAATTTTTGATGTTTTTCTACTCCTCTCATGAGCCCAAACAAGACTCTAAAAGCATGAGTTTGCAACTACTTTACTTTTGGAGAAAATTCAAAACATTCATTATTCAATAGAGCCCAATAGCAAAAATCAGGTTTTGAATGAAGAATCACATTTCTTGGTAAAATCATGCAGGATTGAAATTTTTGATGGTTTTTTACTCCTCTCAACAGCCCAAACAAGTTTCTAAAAGGATGAGTTTGCAACTACTTTACTTTTGGAGAAAATTCAAAACATTCATTATTCAATAGGGCCCAAACTATCAAAAACCAGCGGTTTCAATGAACACACATTTCTTGGTAGAATCATGCAGGACTGAAATTTTTGATGTTTTTCTACTCCTCTCATGAGCCCAAACAAGTCTCTAAAAGCATGAGTTTGCAACTACTTTACTTTTGGAGAAAATTCAAAACATTCATTATTCAATAGAGCCCAATAGCAAAAATCAGGTTTTGAATGAAGAATCACATTTCTTGGTAAAATCATGCAGGATTGAAATTTTTGATGGTTTTTTACTCCTCTCAACAGCCCAAACAAGTTTCTAAAAGGATGAGTTTGCAACTACTTTACTTTTGGAGAAAATTCAAAACATTCATTATTCAATAGGGCCCAAACTATCAAAAACCAGCGGTTTCAATGAACACACATTTCTTGGTAGAATCATGCAGGACTGAAATTTTTGATGTTTTTCTACTCCTCTCATGAGCCCAAACAAGTCTCTAAAAGCATGAGTTTGCAACTACTTTACTTTTGGAGAAAATTCAAAACATTCACTATTCAATAGAGCCCAATAGCAAAAATCAGGTTTTGAATGAAGAATCACATTTCTTGGTAAAATCATGCAGGATTGAAATTTTTGATGGTTTTTTACTCCTCTCAACAGCCCAAACAAGTTTCTAAAAGGATGAGTTTGCAACTACTTTACTTTTGGAGAAAATTCAAAACATTCATTATTCAATAGGGCCCAAACTATCAAAAACCAGCGGTTTCAATGAACACACATTTCTTGGTAGAATCATGCAGGACTGAAATTTTTGATGTTTTTCTACTCCTCTCATGAGCCCAAACAAGTCTCTAAAAGCATGAGTTTGCAACTACTTTACTTTTGGAGAAAATTCAAAACATTCATTATTCAATAGAGCCCAATAGCAAAAATCAGGTTTTGAATGAAGAATCACATTTCTTGGTAGAATCATGCAGGATTGAAATTTTTGATGGTTTTTTACTCCTCTCAACAGCCTAAACAAGTTTCTAAAAGGATGAGTTTGCAACTACTTTACTTTTGGAGAAAATTCAAAACATTCATTATTCAATAGGGCCCAAACTATCAAAAACCAGCGGTTTCAATGAACACACATTTCTTGGTAGAATCATGCAGGACTGAAATTTTTGATGTTTTTCTACTCCTCTCATGAGCCCAAACAAGTCTCTAAAAGCATGAGTTTGCAACTACTTTACTTTTGGAGAAAATTCAAAACATTCATTATTCAATAGAGCCCAATAGCAAAAATCAGGTTTTGAATGAAGAATCACATTTCTTGGTAGAATCATGCAGGATTGAAATTTTTGATGGTTTTTTACTCCTCTCAACAGCCCAAACTAGTTTCTAAAAGGATGAGTTTGCAACTACTTTACTTTTGGAGAAAATTCAAAACATTCATTATTCAATAGGGCCCAAACTATCAAAAACCAGCGGTTTCAATGAACACACATTTCTTGGTAGAATCATGCAGGACTGAAATTTTTGATGTTTTTCCACTCCTCTCATGAGCCCAAACAAGTCTCTAAAAGCATGAGTTTGCAACTACTTTACTTTTGGAGAAAATTCAAAACATTCATTATTCAATAGAGCCCAATAGCAAAAATCAGGTTTTGAATGAAGAATCACATTTCTTGGTAGAAGCATGCAGGATTGAAATTTTTGATGGTTTTTTACTCCTCTCAACAGCCCAAACAAATTTCTAAAAGGATGAGTTTGCAACTACTTTACTTTTGGAGAAAATTCAAAACATTCATTATTCAATAGGGCCCAAAATATCAAAAAACAGCGGTTTGAATGAACACACATTTCTTGGTAGAATCGTGCAGGACTGAAATTTTTGATGTTTTTCTACTCCTCTCATGAGCCCAAACAAGTCTCTAAAAGGATGAGTTTGCAACGACTTTACTTTTGGAGAAAATTCAAAACATTTATTATTCAATAGAGCTCAATAGCAAAAACCAGCGTTTTGAATGAAGAATCACATTTCTTGGTAGAATCATGCAGGATTGAAATTTTTGATGGTTTTTTACTCCTCTCAACAGCCCAAACAAGTTTCTAAAAGGATGAGTTTGCAACTGCTTTACTTTTGGATAAAATTCAAAACATTCATTATTCAATAGGGCCCAAACTATCAAAAACCAGCGGTTTGAATGAACACACATTTCTTAGTAGAATCATGCAGGACTCAAATTTTTGATGTTTTTCTACTCCTCTCATGAGCCCAAACAAGTTTCTAAAAGCATGAGTTTGCAACTACTTTACTTTTGGAGAAAATTCAAAACATTCATTATTCAATAGAGCCCAATAGCAAAAATCAGGTTTTGAATGAAGAATCACATTTCTTGGTAGAATCATGCTGCATTGAAATTTTTGATGGTTTTTTACTCCTCTCAACAGCCCAAACAAGTTTCTAAAAGGATGAGTTTGCAACTACTTTACTTTTGGAGAAAATTCAAAACATTCATTATTCAATAGGGCCCAAACTATCAAAAACCAGCGGTTTCAATGAACACACATTTCTTGGTAGAATCATGCAGGACTGAAATTTTTGATGTTTTTCTACTCCTCTCATGAGCCCAAACAAGTCTCTAAAAGCATGAGTTTGCAACTACTTTACTTTTGGAGAAAATTCAAAACATTCATTATTCAATAGAGCCCAATAGCAAAAATCAGGTTTTGAATGAAGAATCACATTTCTTGGTAGAATCATGCTGCATTGAAATTTTTGATGGTTTTTTACTCCTCTCAACAGCCCAAACAAGTTTCTAAAAGGATGAGTTTGCAACTACTTTACTTTTGGAGAAAGTTCAAAACATTCATTATTCAATAGGGCCCAAACTATCAAAAACCAGCGGTTTGAATGAACACACATTTCTTGGTAGAATCATGCAGGACTGAAATTTTTGATGTTTTTCTACTCCTCTCATGAGCCCAAACAAGTCTCTAAAAGCATGAGTTTGCAACTACTTTACTTTTGGAGAAAATTCAAAACATTCATTATTCAATAGAGCCCAATAGCAAAAACCAGCGTTTTGAATGAAGAATCACATTTCTTGGTAGAATCATGCAGGATTACAATTTTTGATGGTTTTTTACTCCTCTCAGCAGCCCAAACAAGTTTCTAAAAGGATGAGTTTGCAAATACTTTACTTTTGGAGAAAATTCAAAACATTCATTATTCAATAGGGCCCAAACTATCAAAAACCAACGGTTTCAATGAACACACATTTCTTGGTAGAATCATGCAGGACTGAAATTTTTGATGTTTTTCTACTCCTCTCATGAGCCCAAACAAGTCTCTAAAAGCATGAGTTTGCAACTACTTTACTTTTGGAGAAAATTCAAAACATTCATTATTCAATAGGGCCCAAAATATCAAAAACCAGCGGTTTGAAGGAACACACATTTCTTGGTAGAATCGTGCAGGACTGAAATTTTGGATTTTTTTCTACTCCTCTCATGAGCCCAAACAAGTCTCTAAAAGGATGAGTTTGCAACTACTTTACTTTTGGAGAAAATTCAAAACATTCATTATTCAATAGAGCCCAATAGCAAAAACCAGCGTTTTGAATGAATAATCACATTTCTTGGTAGAATCACGCAGGATTGAAATTTTTGATGGTTTTTTACTCCTCTCAACAGCCCAAACAAGTTTCTAAAAGGATGAGTTTGCAACTACTTTACTTTTGGAGAAAATTCAAAACATTCATTATTCAATAGGGCCCAAACTATCAAAAACCAGCGGTTTCAATGAACACACATTTCTTGGTAGAATCATGCAGGACTGAAATTTTTGATGTTTTTCTACTCCTCTCATGAGCCCAAACAAGACTCTAAAAGCATGAGTTTGCAACTACTTTACTTTTGGAGAAAATTCAAAACATTCATTATTCAATAGAGCCCAATAGCAAAAATCAGGTTTTGAATGAAGAATCACATTTCTTGGTAAAATCATGCAGGATTGAAATTTTTGATGGTTTTTTACTCCTCTCAACAGCCCAAACAAGTTTCTAAAAGGATGAGTTTGCAACTACTTTACTTTTGGAGAAAATTCAAAACATTCATTATTCAATAGGGCCCAAACTATCAAAAACCAGCGGTTTCAATGAACACACATTTCTTGGTAGAATCATGCAGGACTGAAATTTTTGATGTTTTTCTACTCCTCTCATGAGCCCAAACAAGTCTCTAAAAGCATGAGTTTGCAACTACTTTACTTATGGAGAAAATTCAAAACATTCATTATTCAATAGAGCCCAATAGCAAAAATCAGGTTTTGAATGAAGAATCACATTTCTTGGTAAAATCATGCAGGATTGAAATTTTTGATGGTTTTTTACTCCTCTCAACAGCCCAAACAAGTTTCTAAAAGGATGAGTTTGCAACTACTTTACTTTTGGAGAAAATTCAAAACATTCATTATTCAATAGGGCCCAAACTATCAAAAACCAGCGGTTTCAATGAACACACATTTCTTGGTAGAATCATGCAGGACTGAAATTTTTGATGTTTTTCTACTCCTCTCATGAGCCCAAACAAGTCTCTAAAAGCATGAGTTTGCAACTACTTTACTTTAGGAGAAAATTCAAAACATTCACTATTCAATAGAGCCCAATAGCAAAAATCAGGTTTTGAATGAAGAATCACATTTCTTGGTAAAATCATGCAGGATTGAAATTTTTGATGGTTTTTTACTCCTCTCAACAGCCCAAACAAGTTTCTAAAAGGATGAGTTTGCAACTACTTTACTTTTGGAGAAAATTCAAAACATTCATTATTCAATAGGGCCCAAACTATCAAAAACCAGCGGTTTCAATGAACACACATTTCTTGGTAGAATCATGCAGGACTGAAATTTTTGATGTTTTTCTACTCCTCTCATGAGCCCAAACAAGTCTCTAAAAGCATGAGTTTGCAACTACTTTACTTTTGGAGAAAATTCAAAACATTCATTATTCAATAGAGCCCAATAGCAAAAATCAGGTTTTGAATGAAGAATCACATTTCTTGGTAGAATCATGCAGGATTGAAATTTTTGATGGTTTTTTACTCCTCTCAACAGCCCAAACAAGTTTCTAAAAGGATGAGTTTGCAACTACTTTACTTTTGGAGAAAATTCAAAACATTCATTATTCAATATGGCCCAAAATATCAAAAACCAGCGGTTTGAATGAACACACATTTCTTGGTAGAATCGTGCAGGACTGAAATTTTTGATGTTTTTCTACTCCTCTCATGAGCCCAAACAAGTCTCTAAAAGGATGAGTTTGCAACTACTTTACTTTTGGAGAAAATTCAAAACATTCATTATTCAATAGAGCCCAATAGCAAAAATCAGGTTTTGAATGAAGAATCACATTTCTTGGTAAAATCATGCAGGATTGAAATTTTTGATGGTTTTTTACTCCTCTCAACAGCCCAAACAAGTTTCTAAAAGGATGAGTTTGCAACTACTTTACTTTTGGAGAAAATTCAAAACATTCATTATTCAATAGGGCCCAAACTATCAAAAACCAGCGGTTTGAATGAACACACATTTCTTGGTAGAATCATGCAGGACTGAAATTTTTGATGTTTTTCTACTCGTCTCATGAGCCCAAACAAGTCTCTAAAAGCATGAGTTTGCAACTACTTTACTTTTGGAGAAAATTCAAAACATTCACTTTTCACTAGAGCCCAATAGCAAAAATCAGGTTTTGAATGAAGAATCACATTTCTTGGTAGAATCATGCTGCATTGAACTTTTTGATGGTTTTTTACTCCTCTCAACAGCCCAAACAAGTTTCTAAAAGGATGAGTTTGCAACTACTTTAGTTTTGGAGAAAATTCAAAACATTCATTATTCAATAGGGCCCAAACTATCAAAAACCAGCGGTTTCAATGAACACACATTTCTTGGTAGAATCATGCAGGATTGAAATTTTTGATGGTTTTTTACTCCTCTCAACAGCCCAAACAAGTTTCTAAAAGGATGAGTTTGCAACTGCTTTACTTTTGGATAAAATTCAAAACATTCATTATTCAATAGGGCCCAAACTATCAAAAACCAGCGGTTTCAATGAACACACATTTCTTGGTAGAATCATGCAGGACTGAAATTTTTGATGTTTTTCTACTCCTCTCATGAGCCCAAACAAGTCTCTAAAAGCATGAGTTTGCAACTACTTTACTTTTGGAGAAAATTCAAAACATTCATTATTCAATAGAGCCCAATAGCAAAAATCAGGTTTTGAATGAAGAATCACATTTCTTGGTAGAATCATGCAGAATTGAAATTTTTGATGGTTTTTTACTCCTCTCAACAGCCCAAACAAGTTTCTAAAAGGATGAGTTTGCAACTACTTTACTTTTGGAGAAAATTCAAAACATTCATTATTCAATATGGCCCAAAATATCAAAAACCAGCGGTTTGAATGAACACACATTTCTTGGTAGAATCGTGCAGGACTGAAATTTTTGATGTTTTTCTACTCCTCTCATGAGCCCAAACAAGTCTCTAAAAGGATGAGTTTGCAACTACTTTACTTTTGGAGAAAATTCAAAACATTCATTATTCAATAGAGCCCAATAGCAAAAATCAGGTTTTGAATGAAGAATCACATTTCTTGGTAAAATCATGCAGGATTGAAATTTTTGATGGTTTTTTACTCCTCTCAACAGCCCAAACAAGTTTCTAAAAGGATGAGTTTGCAACTACTTTACTTTTGGAGAAAATTCAAAACATTCATTATTCAATAGGGCCCAAACTATCAAAAACCAGCGGTTTGAATGAACACACATTTCTTGGTAGAATCATGCAGGACTGAAATTTTTGATGTTTTTCTACTCGTCTCATGAGCCCAAACAAGTCTCTAAAAGCATGAGTTTGCAACTACTTTACTTTTGGAGAAAATTCAAAACATTCACTTTTCACTAGAGCCCAATAGCAAAAATCAGGTTTTGAATAAAGAATCACATTTCTTGGTAGAATCATGCTGCATTGAACTTTTTGATGGTTTTTTACTCCTCTCAACAGCCCAAACAAGTTTCTAAAAGGATGAGTTTGCAACTACTTTAGTTTTGGAGAAAATTCAAAACATTCATTATTCAATAGGGCCCAAACTATCAAAAACCAGCGGTTTCAATGAACACACATTTCTTGGTAGAATCATGCAGGACTGAAATTTTTGATGTTTTTCTACTCCTCTCATGAGCCCAAACAAGACTCTAAAAGCATGAGTTTGCAACTACTTTACTTTTGGAGAAAATTCAAAACATTCATTATTCAATAGAGCCCAATAGCAAAAATCAGGTTTTGAATGAAGAATCACATTTCTTGGTAAAATCATGCAGGATTGAAATTTTTGATGGTTTTTTACTCCTCTCAACAGCCCAAACAAGTTTCTAAAAGGATGAGTTTGCAACTACTTTACTTTTGGAGAAAATTCAAAACATTCATTATTCAATAGGGCCCAAACTATCAAAAACCAGCGGTTTCAATGAACACACATTTCTTGGTAGAATCATGCAGGACTGAAATTTTTGATGTTTTTCTACTCCTCTCATGAGCCCAAACAAGTCTCTAAAAGCATGAGTTTGCAACTACTTTTGGAGAAAATTCAAAACATTCATTATTCAATAGAGCCCAATAGCAAAAATCAGGTTTTGAATGAAGAATCACATTTCTTGGTAGAATCATGCAGGACTGAAATTTTTGATGTTTTTCTACTCCTCTCATGAGCCCAAACAAGTTTCTAAAAGCATGAGTTTGCAACTACTTTACTTTTGGAGAAAATTCAAAACATTCACTATTCAATAGAGCCCAATAGCAAAAATCAGGTTTTGAAGGAAGAATCACATTTCTTGGTAAAATCATGCAGGATTGAAATTTTTGATGGTTTTTTACTCCTCTCAACAGCCCAAACAAGTTTCTAAAAGGATGAGTTTGCAACTACTTTACTTTTGGAGAAAATTCAAAACATTCATTATTCAATAGGGCCCAAACTATCAAAAACCAGCGGTTTCAATGAACACACATTTCTTGGTAGAATCATGCAGGACTGAAATTTTTGATGTTTTTCTACTCCTCTCATGAGCCCAAACAAGTCTCTAAAAGCATGAGTTTGCAACTACTTTACTTTTGGAGAAAATTCAAAACATTCATTATTCAATAGAGCCCAATAGCAAAAATCAGGTTTTGAATGAAGAATCACATTTCTTGGTAGAATCATGCAGGATTGAAATTTTTGATGGTTTTTTACTCCTCTCAACAGCCTAAACAAGTTTCTAAAAGGATGAGTTTGCAACTACTTTACTTTTGGAGAAAATTCAAAACATTCATTATTCAATAGGGCCCAAACTATCAAAAACCAGCGGTTTCAATGAACACACATTTCTTGGTAGAATCATGCAGGACTGAAATTTTTGATGTTTTTCCACTCCTCTCATGAGCCCAAACAAGTCTCTAAAAGCATGAGTTTGCAACTACTTTACTTTTGGAGAAAATTCAAAACATTCATTATTCAATAGAGCCCAATAGCAAAAATCAGGTTTTGAATGAAGAATCACATTTCTTGGTAGAAGCATGCAGGATTGAAATTTTTGATGGTTTTTTACTCCTCTCAACAGCCCAAACAAGTTTCTAAAAGGATGAGTTTGCAACTACTTTACTTTTGGAGAAAATTCAAAACATTCATTATTCAATAGGGCCCAAAATATCAAAAAACAGCGGTTTGAATGAACACACATTTCTTGGTAGAATCGTGCAGGACTGAAATTTTTGATGTTTTTCTACTCCTCTCATGAGCCCAAACAAGTCTCTAAAAGGATGAGTTTGCAACGACTTTACTTTTGGAGAAAATTCAAAACATTTATTATTCAATAGAGCTCAATAGCAAAAACCAGCGTTTTGAATGAAGAATCACATTTCTTGGTAGAATCATGCAGGATTGAAATTTTTGATGGTTTTTTACTCCTCTCAACAGCCCAAACAAGTTTCTAAAAGGATGAGTTTGCAACTGCTTTACTTTTGGATAAAATTCAAAACATTCATTATTCAATAGGGCCCAAACTATCAAAAACCAGCGGTTTGAATGAACACACATTTCTTGGTAGAATCATGCAGGACTCAAATTTTTGATGTTTTTCTACTCCTCTCATGAGCCCAAACAAGTTTCTAAAAGCATGAGTTTGCAACTACTTTACTTTTGGAGAAAATTCAAAACATTCATTATTCAATAGAGCCCAATAGCAAAAATCAGGTTTTGAATGAAGAATCACATTTCTTGGTAGAATCATGCTGCATTGAAATTTTTGATGGTTTTTTACTCCTCTCAACAGCCCAAACAAGTTTCTAAAAGGATGAGTTTGCAACTACTTTACTTTTGGAGAAAATTCAAAACATTCATTATTCAATAGGGCCCAAACTATCAAAAACCAGCGGTTTCAATGAACACACATTTCTTGGTAGAATCATGCAGGACTGAAATTTTTGATGTTTTTCTACTCCTCTCATGAGCCCAAACAAGTCTCTAAAAGCATGAGTTTGCAACTACTTTACTTTTGGAGAAAATTCAAAACATTCATTATTCAATAGAGCCCAATAGCAAAAATCAGGTTTTGAATGAAGAATCACATTTCTTGGTAGAATCATGCTGCATTGAAATTTTTGATGGTTTTTTACTCCTCTCAACAGCCCAAACAAGTTTCTAAAAGGATGAGTTTGCAACTACTTTACTTTTGGAGAAAGTTCAAAACATTCATTATTCAATAGGGCCCAAACTATCAAAAACCAGCGGTTTGAATGAACACACATTTCTTGGTAGAATCATGCAGGACTGAAATTTTTGATGTTTTTCTACTCCTCTCATGAGCCCAAACAAGTCTCTAAAAGCATGAGTTTGCAACTACTTTACTTTTGGAGAAAATTCAAAACATTCATTATTCAATAGAGCCCAATAGCAAAAACCAGCGTTTTGAATGAAGAATCACATTTCTTGGTAGAATCATGCAGGATTACAATTTTTGATGGTTTTTTACTCCTCTCAGCAGCCCAAACAAGTTTCTAAAAGGATGAGTTTGCAACTACTTTACTTTTGGAGAAAATTCAAAACATTCATTATTCAATAGGGCCCAAACTATCAAAAACCAACGGTTTCAATGAACACACATTTCTTGGTAGAATCATGCAGGACTGAAATTTTTGATGTTTTTTTACTCCTCTCATGAGCCCAAACAAGTCTCTAAAAGCATGAGTTTGCAACTGCTTTACTTTTGGAGAAAATTCAAAACATTCATTATTCAATAGGGCCCAAAATATCAAAAACCAGCCGTTTGAAGGAACACACATTTCTTGGTAGAATCGTGCAGGACTGAAATTTTGGATTTTTTTCTACTCCTCTCATGAGCCCAAACAAGTCTTTAAAAGGATGAGTTTGCAACTACTTTACTTTTGGAGAAAATTCAAAACATTCATTATTCAATAGAGCCCAATAGCAAAAACCAGCGTTTTGAATGAATAATCACATTTCTTGGTAGAATCACGCAGGATTGAAATTTTTGATGGTTTTTTACTCCTCTCAACAGCCCAAACAAGTTTCTAAAAGGATGAGTTTGCAACTACTTTACTTTTGGAGAAAATTCAAAACATTCATTATTCAATAGGGCCCAAACTATCAAAAACCAGCGGTTTCAATGAACACACATTTCTTGGTAGAATCATGCAGGACTGAAATTTTTGATGTTTTTCTACTCCTCTCATGAGCCCAAACAAGACTCTAAAAGCATGAGTTTGCAACTACTTTACTTTTGGAGAAAATTCAAAACATTCATTATTCAATAGAGCCCAATAGCAAAAATCAGGTTTTGAATGAAGAATCACATTTCTTGGTAAAATCATGCAGGATTGAAATTTTTGATGGTTTTTTACTCCTCTCAACAGCCCAAACAAGTTTCTAAAAGGATGAGTTTGCAACTACTTTACTTTTGGAGAAAATTCAAAACATTCATTATTCAATAGGGCCCAAACTATCAAAAACCAGCGGTTTCAATGAACACACATTTCTTGGTAGAATCATGCAGGACTGAAATTTTTGATGTTTTTCTACTCCTCTCATGAGCCCAAACAAGTCTCTAAAAGCATGAGTTTGCAACTACTTTACTTTTGGAGAAAATTCAAAACATTCATTATTCAATAGAGCCCAATAGCAAAAATCAGGTTTTGAATGAAGAATCACATTTCTTGGTAAAATCATGCAGGATTGAAATTTTTGATGGTTTTTTACTCCTCTCAACAGCCCAAACAAGTTTCTAAAAGGATGAGTTTGCAACTACTTTACTTTTGGAGAAAATTCAAAACATTCATTATTCAATAGGGCCCAAACTATCAAAAACCAGCGGTTTCAATGAACACACATTTCTTGGTAGAATCATGCAGGACTGAAATTTTTGATGTTTTTCTACTCCTCTCATGAGCCCAAACAAGTCTCTAAAAGCATGAGTTTGCAACTACTTTACTTTTGGAGAAAATTCAAAACATTCACTATTCAATAGAGCCCAATAGCAAAAATCAGGTTTTGAATGAAGAATCACATTTCTTGGTAAAATCATGCAGGATTGAAATTTTTGATGGTTTTTTACTCCTCTCAACAGCCCAAACAAGTTTCTAAAAGGATGAGTTTGCAACTACTTTACTTTTGGAGAAAATTCAAAACATTCATTATTCAATAGGGCCCAAACTATCAAAAACCAGCGGTTTCAATGAACACACATTTCTTGGTAGAATCATGCAGGACTGAAATTTTTGATGTTTTTCTACTCCTCTCATGAGCCCAAACAAGTCTCTAAAAGCATGAGTTTGCAACTACTTTACTTTTGGAGAAAATTCAAAACATTCATTATTCAATAGAGCCCAATAGCAAAAATCAGGTTTTGAATGAAGAATCACATTTCTTGGTAGAATCATGCAGGATTGAAATTTTTGATGGTTTTTTACTCCTCTCAACAGCCCAAACAAGTTTCTAAAAGGATGAGTTTGCAACTACTTTACTTTTGGAGAAAATTCAAAACATTTATTATTCAATATGGCCCAAAATATCAAAAACCAGCGGTTTGAATGAACACACATTTCTTGGTAGAATCGTGCAGGACTGAAATTTTTGATGTTTTTCTACTCCTCTCATGAGCCCAAACAAGTCTCTAAAAGGATGAGTTTGCAACTACTTTACTTTTGGAGAAAATTCAAAACATTCATTATTCAATAGAGCCCAATAGCAAAAATCAGGTTTTGAATGAAGAATCACATTTCTTGGTAAAATCATGCAGGATTGAAATTTTTGATGGTTTTTTACTCCTCTCAACAGCCCAAACAAGTTTCTAAAAGGATGAGTTTGCAACTACTTTACTTTTGGAGAAAATTCAAAACATTCATTATTCAATAGGGCCCAAACTATCAAAAACCAGCGGTTTGAATGAACACACATTTCTTGGTAGAATCATGCAGGACTGAAATTTTTGATGTTTTTCTACTCGTCTCATGAGCCCAAACAAGTCTCTAAAAGCATGAGTTTGCAACTACTTTACTTTTGGAGAAAATTCAAAACATTCACTTTTCACTAGAGCCCAATAGCAAAAATCAGGTTTTGAATGAAGAATCACATTTCTTGGTAGAATCATGCTGCATTGAACTTTTTGATGGTTTTTTACTCCTCTCAACAGCCCAAACAAGTTTCTAAAAGGATGAGTTTGCAACTACTTTAGTTTTGGAGAAAATTCAAAACATTCATTATTCAATAGGGCCCAAACTATCAAAAACCAGCGGTTTCAATGAACACACATTTCTTGGTAGAATCATGCAGGACTGAAATTTTTGATGTTTTTCTACTCCTCTCATGAGCCCAAACAAGACTCTAAAAGCATGAGTTTGCAACTACTTTACTTTTGGAGAAAATTCAAAACATTCATTATTCAATAGAGCCCAATAGCAAAAATCAGGTTTTGAATGAAGAATCACATTTCTTGGTAAAATCATGCAGGATTGAAATTTTTGATGGTTTTTTACTCCTCTCAACAGCCCAAACAAGTTTCTAAAAGGATGAGTTTGCAACTACTTTACTTTTGGAGAAAATTCAAAACATTCATTATTCAATAGGGCCCAAACTATCAAAAACCAGCGGTTTCAATGAACACACATTTCTTGGTAGAATCATGCAGGACTGAAATTTTTGATGTTTTTCTACTCCTCTCATGAGCCCAAACAAGTCTCTAAAAGCATGAGTTTGCAACTACTTTTGGAGAAAATTCAAAACATTCATTATTCAATAGAGCCCAATAGCAAAAATCAGATTTTGAATGAAGAATCACATTTCTTGGTAGAATCATGCAGGACTGAAATTTTTGATGTTTTTCTACTCCTCTCATGAGCCCAAACAAGTTTCTAAAAGCATGAGTTTGCAACTACTTTACTTTTGGAGAAAATTCAAAACATTCACTATTCAATAGAGCCCAATAGCAAAAATCAGGTTTTGAAGGAAGAATCACATTTCTTGGTAAAATCATGCAGTATTGAAATTTTTGATGGTTTTTTACTCCTCTCAACAGCCCAAACAAGTTTCTAAAAGGATGAGTTTGCAACTACTTTACTTTTGGAGAAAATTCAAAACATTCATTATTCAATATGGCCCAAAATATCAAAAACCAGCGGTTTGAATGAACACACATTTCTTGGTAGAATCGTGCAGGACTGAAATTTTTGATGTTTTTCTACTCCTCTCATGAGCCCAAACAAGTCTCTAAAAGGATGAGTTTGCAACTACTTTACTTTTGGAGAAAATTCAAAACATTCATTATTCAATAGAGCCCAATAGCAAAAATCAGGTTTTGAATGAAGAATCACATTTCTTGGTAAAATCATGCAGGATTGAAATTTTTGATGGTTTTTTACTCCTCTCAACAGCCCAAACAAGTTTCTAAAAGGATGAGTTTGCAACTACTTTACTTTTGGAGAAAATTCAAAACATTCATTATTCAATAGGGCCCAAACTATCAAAAACCAGCGGTTTGAATGAACACACATTTCTTGGTAGAATCATGCAGGACTGAAATTTTTGATGTTTTTCTACTCGTCTCATGAGCCCAAACAAGTCTCTAAAAGCATGAGTTTGCAACTACTTTACTTTTGGAGAAAATTCAAAACATTCACTTTTCACTAGAGCCCAATAGCAAAAATCAGGTTTTGAATGAAGAATCACATTTCTTGGTAGAATCATGCTGCATTGAACTTTTTGATGGTTTTTTACTCCTCTCAACAGCCCAAACAAGTTTCTAAAAGGATGAGTTTGCAACTACTTTAGTTTTGGAGAAAATTCAAAACATTCATTATTCAATAGGGCCCAAACTATCAAAAACCAGCGGTTTCAATGAACACACATTTCTTGGTAGAATCATGCAGGACTGAAATTTTTGATGTTTTTCTACTCCTCTCATGAGCCCAAACAAGACTCTAAAAGCATGAGTTTGCAACTACTTTACTTTTGGAGAAAATTCAAAACATTCATTATTCAATAGAGCCCAATAGCAAAAATCAGGTTTTGAATGAAGAATCACATTTCTTGGTAAAATCATGCAGGATTGAAATTTTTGATGGTTTTTTACTCCTCTCAACAGCCCAAACAAGTTTCTAAAAGGATGAGTTTGCAACTACTTTACTTTTGGAGAAAATTCAAAACATTCATTATTCAATAGGGCCCAAACTATCAAAAACCAGCGGTTTCAATGAACACACATTTCTTGGTAGAATCATGCAGGACTGAAATTTTTGATGTTTTTCTACTCCTCTCATGAGCCCAAACAAGTCTCTAAAAGCATGAGTTTGCAACTACTTTTGGAGAAAATTCAAAACATTCATTATTCAATAGAGCCCAATAGCAAAAATCAGGTTTTGAATGAAGAATCACATTTCTTGGTAGAATCATGCAGGACTGAAATTTTTGATGTTTTTCTACTCCTCTCATGAGCCCAAACAAGTTTCTAAAAGCATGAGTTTGCAACTACTTTACTTTTGGAGAAAATTCAAAACATTCACTATTCAATAGAGCCCAATAGCAAAAATCAGGTTTTGAAGGAAGAATCACATTTCTTGGTAAAATCATGCAGGATTGAAATTTTTGATGGTTTTTTACTCCTCTCAACAGCCCAAACAAGTTTCTAAAAGGATGAGTTTGCAACTACTTTACTTTTGGAGAAAATTCAAAACATTCATTATTCAATAGGGCCCAAACTATCAAAAACCAGCGGTTTCAATGAACACACATTTCTTGGTAGAATCATGCAGGACTGAAATTTTTGATGTTTTTCTACTCCTCTCATGAGCCCAAACAAGTCTCTAAAAGCATGAGTTTGCAACTACTTTACTTTTGGAGAAAATTCAAAACATTCATTATTCAATAGAGCCCAATAGCAAAAATCAGGTTTTGAATGAAGAATCACATTTCTTGGTAGAATCATGCAGGATTGAAATTTTTGATGGTTTTTTACTCCTCTCAACAGCCTAAACAAGTTTCTAAAAGGATGAGTTTGCAACTACTTTACTTTTGGAGAAAATTCAAAACATTCATTATTCAATAGGGCCCAAACTATCAAAAACCAGCGGTTTCAATGAACACACATTTCTTGGTAGAATCATGCAGGACTGAAATTTTTGATGTTTTTCTACTCCTCTCATGAGCCCAAACAAGTCTCTAAAAGCATGAGTTTGCAACTACTTTACTTTTGGAGAAAATTCAAAACATTCATTATTCAATAGAGCCCAATAGCAAAAATCAGGTTTTGAATGAAGAATCACATTTCTTGGTAGAATCATGCAGGATTGAAATTTTTGATGGTTTTTTACTCCTCTCAACATCCCAAACAAGTTTCTAAAAGGATGAGTTTGCAACTACTTTACTTTTGGAGAAAATTCAAAACATTCATTATTCAATAGGGCCCAAACTATCAAAAACCAGCGGTTTCAATGAACACACATTTCTTGGTAGAGTCATGCAGGACTGAAATTTTTGATGTTTTTCTACTCCTCTCATGAGCCCAAACAAGTATCTAAAAGCATGAGTTTGCAACTACTTTACTTTTGGAGAAAATTCAAAACATTCACTATTCAATAGAGCCCAATAGCAAAAATCAGGTTTTGAATGAAGAATCACATTTCTTGGTAAAATCATGCAGGATTGAAATTTTTGATGGTTTTTTACTCCTCTCAACAGCCCAAACAAGTTTCTAAAAGGATGAGTTTGCAACTACTTTACTTTTGGAGAAAATTCAAAACATTCATTATTCAATAGGGCCCAAACTATCAAAAACCAGCGGTTTCAATGAACACACATTTCTTGGTAGAATCATGCAGGACTGAAATTTTTGATGTTTTTCCACTCCTCTCATGAGCCCAAACAAGTCTCTAAAAGCATGAGTTTGCAACTACTTTACTTTTGGAGAAAATTCAAAACATTCATTATTCAATAGAGCCCAATAGCAAAAATCAGGTTTTGAATGAAGAATCACATTTCTTGGTAGAAGCATGCAGGATTGAAATTTTTGATGGTTTTTTACTCCTCTCAACAGCCCAAACAAGTTTCTAAAAGGATGAGTTTGCAACTACTTTACTTTTGGAGAAAATTCAAAACATTCATTATTCAATAGGGCCCAAAATATCAAAAAACAGCGGTTTGAATGAACACACATTTCTTGGTAGAATCGTGCAGGACTGAAATTTTTGATGTTTTTCTACTCCTCTCATGAGCCCAAACAAGTCTCTAAAAGGATGAGTTTGCAACGACTTTACTTTTGGAGAAAATTCAAAACATTTATTATTCAATAGAGCTCAATAGCAAAAACCAGCGTTTTGAATGAAGAATCACATTTCTTGGTAGAATCATGCAGGATTGAAATTTTTGATGGTTTTTTACTCCTCTCAACAGCCCAAACAAGTTTCTAAAAGGATGAGTTTGCAACTACTTTACTTTTGGAGAAAATTCAAAACATTCATTATTCAATAGGGCCCAAACTATCAAAAACCAGCGGTTTCAATGAACACACATTTCTTGGTAGAATCATGCAGGACTGAAATTTTTGATGTTTTTCTACTCCTCTCATGAGCCCAAACAAGTCTCTAAAAGCATGAGTTTGCAACTACTTTACTTTTGGAGAAAATTCAAAACATTCATTATTCAATAGAGCCCAATAGCAAAAATCAGGTTTTGAATGAAGAATCACATTTCTTGGTAGAATCATGCAGGATTGAAATTTTTGATGGTTTTTTACTCCTCTCAACAGCCCAAACAAGTTTCTAAAAGGATGAGTTTGCAACTACTTTACTTTTGGAGAAAATTCAAAACATTCATTATTCAATAGGGCCCAAACTATCAAAAACCAGCGGTTTCAATGAACACACATTTCTTGGTAGAGTCATGCAGGACTGAAATTTTTGATGTTTTTCTACTCCTCTCATGAGCCCAAACAAGTATCTAAAAGCATGAGTTTGCAACTACTTTACTTTTGGAGAAAATTCAAAACATTCACTATTCAATAGAGCCCAATAGCAAAAATCAGGTTTTGAATGAAGAATCACATTTCTTGGTAAAATCATGCAGGATTGAAATTTTTGATGGTTTTTTACTCCTCTCAACAGCCCAAACAAGTTTCTAAAAGGATGAGTTTGCAACTACTTTACTTTTGGAGAAAATTCAAAACATTCATTATTCAATAGGGCCCAAACTATCAAAAACCAGCGGTTTCAATGAACACACATTTCTTGGTAGAATCATGCAGGACTGAAATTTTTGATGTTTTTCCACTCCTCTCATGAGCCCAAACAAGTCTCTAAAAGCATGAGTTTGCAACTACTTTACTTTTGGAGAAAATTCAAAACATTCATTATTCAATAGAGCCCAATAGCAAAAATCAGGTTTTGAATGAAGAATCACATTTCTTGGTAGAAGCATGCAGGATTGAAATTTTTGATGGTTTTTTACTCCTCTCAACAGCCCAAACAAGTTTCTAAAAGGATGAGTTTGCAACTACTTTACTTTTGGAGAAAATTCAAAACATTCATTATTCAATAGGGCCCAAAATATCAAAAAACAGCGGTTTGAATGAACACACATTTCTTGGTAGAATCGTGCAGGACTGAAATTTTTGATGTTTTTCTACTCCTCTCATGAGCCCAAACAAGTCTCTAAAAGGATGAGTTTGCAACGACTTTACTTTTGGAGAAAATTCAAAACATTTATTATTCAATAGAGCTCAATAGCAAAAACCAGCGTTTTGAATGAAGAATCACATTTCTTGGTAGAATCATGCAGGATTGAAATTTTTGATGGTTTTTTACTCCTCTCAACAGCCCAAACAAGTTTCTAAAAGGATGAGTTTGCAACTGCTTTACTTTTGGATAAAATTCAAAACATTCATTATTCAATAGGGCCCAAACTATCAAAAACCAGCGGTTTGAATGAACACACATTTCTTGGTAGAATCATGCAGGACTCAAATTTTTGATGTTTTTCTACTCCTCTCATGAGCCCAAACAAGTTTCTAAAAGCATGAGTTTGCAACTACTTTACTTTTGGAGAAAATTCAAAACATTCATTATTCAATAGAGCCCAATAGCAAAAATCAGGTTTTGAATGAAGAATCACATTTCTTGGTAGAATCATGCTGCATTGAAATTTTTGATGGTTTTTTACTCCTCTCAACAGCCCAAACAAGTTTCTAAAAGGATGAGTTTGCAACTACTTTACTTTTGGAGAAAATTCAAAACATTCATTATTCAATAGGGCCCAAACTATCAAAAACCAGCGGTTTCAATGAACACACATTTCTTGGTAGAATCATGCAGGACTGAAATTTTTGATGTTTTTCTACTCCTCTCATGAGCCCAAACAAGTCTCTAAAAGCATGAGTTTGCAACTACTTTACTTTTGGAGAAAATTCAAAACATTCATTATTCAATAGAGCCCAATAGCAAAAATCAGGTTTTGAATGAAGAATCACATTTCTTGGTAGAATCATGCTGCATTGAAATTTTTGATGGTTTTTTACTCCTCTCAACAGCCCAAACAAGTTTCTAAAAGGATGAGTTTGCAACTACTTTACTTTTGGAGAAAGTTCAAAACATTCATTATTCAATAGGGCCCAAACTATCAAAAACCAGCGGTTTCAATGAACACACATTTCTTGGTAGAATCATGCAGGACTGAAATTTTTGATGTTTTTCTACTCCTCTCATGAGCCCAAACAAGTCTCTAAAAGCATGAGTTTGCAACTACTTTACTTTTGGAGAAAATTCAAAACATTCACTATTCAATAGAGCCCAATAGCAAAAATCAGGTTTTGAATGAAGAATCACATTTCTTGGTAAAATCATGCAGGATTGAAATTTTTGATGGTTTTTTACTCCTCTCAACAGCCCAAACAAGTTTCTAAAAGGATGAGTTTGCAACTACTTTACTTTTGGAGAAAATTCAAAACATTCATTATTCAATAGGGCCCAAACTATCAAAAACCAGCGGTTTCAATGAACACACATTTCTTGGTAGAATCATGCAGGACTGAAATTTTTGATGTTTTTCCACTCCTCTCATGAGCCCAAACAAGTCTCTAAAAGCATGAGTTTGCAACTACTTTACTTTTGGAGAAAATTCAAAACATTCATTATTCAATAGAGCCCAATAGCAAAAATCAGGTTTTGAATGAAGAATCACATTTCTTGGTAGAAGCATGCAGGATTGAAATTTTTGATGGTTTTTTACTCCTCTCAACAGCCCAAACAAGTTTCTAAAAGGATGAGTTTGCAACTACTTTACTTTTGGAGAAAATTCAAAACATTCATTATTCAATAGGGCCCAAAATATCAAAAAACAGCGGTTTGAATGAACACACATTTCTTGGTAGAATCGTGCAGGACTGAAATTTTTGATGTTTTTCTACTCCTCTCATGAGCCCAAACAAGTCTCTAAAAGGATGAGTTTGCAACGACTTTACTTTTGGAGAAAATTCAAAACATTTATTATTCAATAGAGCTCAATAGCAAAAACCAGCGTTTTGAATGAAGAATCACATTTCTTGGTAGAATCATGCAGGATTGAAATTTTTGATGGTTTTTTACTCCACTCAACAGCCCAAACAAGTTTCTAAAAGGATGAGTTTGCAACTGCTTTACTTTTGGATAAAATTCAAAACATTCATTATTCAATAGGGCCCAAACTATCAAAAACCAGCGGTTTGAATGAACACACATTTCTTGGTAGAATCATGCAGGACTCAAATTTTTGATGTTTTTCTACTCCTCTCATGAGCCCAAACAAGTTTCTAAAAGCATGAGTTTGCAACTACTTTACTTTTGGAGAAAATTCAAAACATTCATTATTCAATAGAGCCCAATAGCAAAAATCAGGTTTTGAATGAAGAATCACATTTCTTGGTAGAATCATGCTGCATTGAAATTTTTGATGGTTTTTTACTCCTCTCAACAGCCCAAACAAGTTTCTAAAAGGATGAGTTTGCAACTACTTTACTTTTGGAGAAAATTCAAAACATTCATTATTCAATAGGGCCCAAACTATCAAAAACCAGCGGTTTCAATGAACACACATTTCTTGGTAGAATCATGCAGGACTGAAATTTTTGATGTTTTTCTACTCCTCTCATGAGCCCAAACAAGTCTCTAAAAGCATGAGTTTGCAACTACTTTACTTTTGGAGAAAATTCAAAACATTCATTATTCAATAGAGCCCAATAGCAAAAATCAGGTTTTGAATGAAGAATCACATTTCTTGGTAGAATCATGCTGCATTGAAATTTTTGATGGTTTTTTACTCGTCTCAACAGCCCAAACAAGTTTCTAAAAGGATGAGTTTGCAACTACTTTACTTTTGGAGAAAGTTCAAAACATTCATTATTCAATAGGGCCCAAACTATCAAAAACCAGCGGTTTCAATGAACACACATTTCTTGGTAGAATCATGCAGGACTGAAATTTTTGATGTTTTTCTACTCCTCTCATGAGCCCAAACAAGTCTCTAAAAGCATGAGTTTGCAACTACTTTACTTTTGGAGAAAATTCAAAACATTCATTATTCAATAGAGCCCAATAGCAAAAATCAGGTTTTGAATGAAGAATCACATTTCTTGGTAGAATCATGCAGGATTGAAATTTTTGATGGTTTTTTACTCCTCTCAACAGCCCAAACAAGTTTCTAAAAGGATGAGTTTGCAACTACTTTACTTTTGGAGAAAATTCAAAACATTCATTATTCAATAGGGCCCAAACTATCAAAAACCAGCGGTTTCAATGAACACACATTTCTTGGTAGAATCATGCAGGACTGAAATTTTTGATGTTTTTCTACTCCTCTCATGAGCCCAAACAAGTCTCTAAAAGCATGAGTTTGCAACTACTTTACTTTTGGAGAAAATTCAAAACATTCACTTTTCAATAGAGCCCAATAGCAAAAATCAGGTTTTGAATGAAGAATCACATTTCTTGGTAGAATCATGCAGGATTGAAATTTTTGATGGTTTTTTACTCCTCTCAACAGCCCAAACAAGTTTCTAAAAGGATGAGTTTGCAACTACTTTACTTTTGGAGAAAATTCAAAACATTCATTATTCAATAGGGCCCAAACTATCAAAAACCAGCGGTTTCAATGAACACACATTTCTTGGTAGAATCATGCAGGACTGAAATTTTTGATGTTTTTCTACTCCTCTCATGAGCCCAAACAAGTCTCTAAAAGCATGAGTTTGCAACTACTTTACTTTTGGAGAAAATTCAAAACATTCATTATTCAATAGAGCCCAATAGCAAAAATCAGGTTTTGAATGAAGAATCACATTTCTTGGTAGAAGCATGCAGGATTGAAATTTTTGATGGTTTTTTACTCCTCTCAACAGCCCAAACAAGTTTCTAAAAGGATGAGTTTGCAACTACTTTACTTTTGGAGAAAATTCAAAACATTCATTATTCAATAGGGCCCAAACTATCAAAAACCAGCGGTTTCAATGAACACACATTTCTTGGTAGAATCATGCAGGACTGAAGTTTTTGATGTTTTTCTACTCCTCTCATGAGCCCAAACAAGTCTCTAAAAGCATGAGTTTGCAACTACTTTACTTTTGGAGAAAATTCAAAACATTCATTATTCAATAGAGCCCAATAGCAAAAATCAGGTTTTGAATGAAGAATCACATTTCTTGGTAGAATCATGCAGGATTGAAATTTTTGATGGTTTTTTACTCCTCTCTACAGCCCAAACAAGTTTCTAAAAGGATGAGTTTGCAACTGCTTTACTTTTGGAGAAAATTCAAAACATTCATTATTCAATAGGGCCCAAACTATCAAAAACCAGCGGTTTGAATGAACACACATTTCTTGGTAGAATCATGCAGGACTCAAATTTTTGATGTTTTTCTACTCCTCTCATGAGCCCAAACAAGTTTCTAAAAGCATAAGTTTGCAACTACTTTACTTTTGGAGAAAATTCAAAACATTCATTATTCAATAGAGCCCAATAGCAAAAATCAGGTTTTGAATGAAGAATCACATTTCTTGGTAGAATCATGCAGGATTGAAATTTTTGATGGTTTTTTACTCCTCTCAACAGCCCAAACAAGTTTCTAAAAGGATGAGTTTGCAACTACTTTACTTTTGGAGAAAATTCAAAACATTCATTATTCAATAGGGCCCAAACTATCAAAAACCAGCGGTTTCAATGAACACACATTTCTTGGTAGAATCATGCAGGACTGAAATTTTTGATGTTTTTCTACTCCTCTCATGAGCCCAAACAAGTCTCTAAAAGCATGAGTTTGCAACTACTTTACTTTTGGAAAAAATTCAAAACATTCATTATTCAATAGAGCCCAATAGCAAAAATCAGGTTTTGAATGAAGAATCACATTTCTTGGTAAAATCATGCAGGATTGAAATTTTTGATGGTTTTTTACTCCTCTCAACAGCCCAAACAAGTTTCTAAAAGGATGAGTTTGCAACTACTTTACTTTTGGAGAAAATTCAAAACATTCATTATTCAATAGGGCCCAAACTATCAAAAACCAGCGGTTTCAATGAACACACATTTCTTGGTAGAATCATGCAGGACTGAAATTTTTGATATTTTTCTACTCCTCTCATGAGCCCAAACAAGTCTCTAAAAGCATGAGTTTGCAACTACTTTACTTTTGGAGAAAATTCAAAACATTCATTATTCAATAGAGCCCAATAGCAAAAATCAGGTTTTGAATGAAGAATCACATTTCTTGGTAGAATCATGCAGGATTGAAATTTTTGATGGTTTTTTACTCCTCTCAACAGCCCAAACAAGTTTCTAAAAGGATGAGTTTGCAACTACTTTACTTTTGGAGAAAATTCAAAACATTCATTATTCAATAGGGCCCAAACTATCAAAAACCAGCGGTTTCAATGAACACACATTTCTTGGTAGAATCATGCAGGACTGAAATTTTTGATGTTTTTCTACTCCTCTCATGAGCCCAAACAAGTCTCTAAAAGCATGAGTTTGCAACTACTTTACTTTTGGAGAAAATTCAAAACATTCATTATTCAATAGAGCCCAATAGCAAAAATCAGGTTTTAAATGAAGAATCACATTTCTTGGTAAAATCATGCAGGATTGAAATTTTTGATGGTTTTTTACTCCTCTCAACAGCCCAAACAAGTTTCTAAAAGGATGAGTTTGCAACTACTTTACTTTGGAGAAAATTCAAAACATTCATTATTCAATAGGGCCCAAACTATCAAAAACCAGCGGTTTCAATGAACACACATTTCTTGGTAGAATCATGCAGGACTGAAATTTTTGATGTTTTTCTACTCCTCTCATGAGCCCAAACAAGTCTCTAAAAGCATGAGTTTGCAACTACTTTACTTTTGGAGAAAATTCAAAACATTCACTTTTCAATAGAGCCCAATAGCAAAAATCAGGTTTTGAATGAAGAATCACATTTCTTGGTAGAATCATGCAGGATTGAAATTTTTGATGGTTTTTTACTCCTCTCAACAGCCCAAACAAGTTTCTAAAAGGATGAGTTTGCAACTACTTTACTTTTGGAGAAAATTCAAAACATTCATTATTCAATAGGGCCCAAACTATCAAAAACCATCGGTTTGAATGAACACACATTTCTTGGTAGAATCATGCAGGACTGAAATTTTTGATGTTTTTCTACTCCTCTCATGAGCCCAAACAAGTCTCTAAAAGCATGAGTTTGCAACTACTTTACTTTTGGAGAAAATTCAAAACATTCATTATTCAATAGAGCCCAATAGCAAAAATCAGGTTTTGAATGAAGAATCACAATTCTTGGTAGAAGCATGCAGGATTGAAATTTTTGATGGTTTTTTACTCCTCTCAACAGCCCAAACAAGTTTCTAAAAGGATGAGTTTGCAACTACTTTACTTTTGGAGAAAATTCAAAACATTCATTATTCAATAGGGCCCAAACTATCAAAAACCAGCGGTTTCAATGAAAACACATTTCTTGGTAGAATCATGCAGGACTGAAATTTTTGATGTTTTTCTACTCCTCTCATGAGCCCAAACAAGTCTCTAAAAGCATGAGTTTGCAACTACTTTACTTTTGGAGAAAATTCAAAACATTCATTATTCAATAGAGCCCAATAGCAAAAATCAGGTTTTGAATGAAGAATCACATTTCTTGGTAGAATCATGCAGGATTGAAATTTTTGATGGTTTTTTACTCCTCTCTACAGCCCAAACAAGTTTCTAAAAGGATGAGTTTGCAGCTGCTTTACTTTTGGAGAAAATTCAAAACATTCATTATTCAATAGGGCCCAAACTATCAAAAACCAGCGGTTTGAATGAACACACATTTCTTGGTAGAATCATGCAGGACTCAAATTTTTGATGTTTTTCTACTCCTCTCATGAGCCCAAACAAGTTTCTAAAAGCATGAGTTTGCAACTACTTTACTTTTGGAGAAAATTCAAAACATTCATTATTCAATAGAGCCCAATAGCAAAAAATCAGGTTTTGAATGAAGAATCACATTTCTTGGTAGAATCATGCAGGATTGAAATTTTTGATGGTTTTTTACTCCTCTCAACAGCCCAAACAAGTTTCTAAAAGGATGAGTTTGCAACTACTTTACTTTTGGAGAAAATTCAAAACATTCATTATTCAATAGGGCCCAAACTATCAAAAACCAGCGGTTTCAATGAACACACATTTCTTGGTAGAATCATGCAGGACTGAAATTTTTGATGTTTTTCTACTCCTCTCATGAGCCCAAACAAGTCTCTAAAAGCATGAGTTTGCAACTACTTTACTTTTGGAGAAAATTCAAAACATTCATTATTCAATAGAGCCCAATAGCAAAAATCAGGTTTTGAATGAAGAATCACATTTCTTGGTAGAATCATGCAGGATTGAAATTTTTGATGGTTTTTTACTCCTCTCAACAGCCCAAACAAGTTTCTAAAAGGATGAGTTTGCAACTACTTTACTTTTGGAGAAAATTCAAAACATTCATTATTCAATAGGGCCCAAACTATCAAAAACCAGCGGTTTCAATGAACACACATTTCTTGGAAGAATCATGCAGGACTGAAATTTTTGATGTTTTTCTACTCCTCTCATGAGCCCAAACAAGTTTCTAAAAGCATGAGTTTGCAACTACTTTACTTTTGGAGAAAATTCAAAACATTCATTATTCAATAGAGCCCAATAGCAAAAATCAGGTTTTGAATGAAGAATCACATTTCTTGGTAGAATCATGCAGGATTGAAATTTTTGATGGTTTTTTACTCCTCTCAACAGCCCAAACAAGTTTCTAAAAGGATGAGTTTGCAACTACTTTACTTTTGGAGAAAATTCAAAACATTCATTATTCAATAGAGCCCAATAGCAAAAATCAGGTTTTGAATGAAGAATCACATTCCTTGGTAGAATCATGCAGGATTGAAATTTTTGACGGTTTTTTACTCCTCTCAACAGCCCAAACAAGTTTCTAAAAGGATGAGTTTGCAACTACTTTACTTTTGGAGAAAATTCAAAGCATTCATTATTCAATAGGGCCCAAACTATCAAAAACCAGCGGTTTCAATGAACACACATTTCTTGGTAGAATCATGCAGGACTGAAATTTTTGATGTTTTTCTACTCCTCTCATGAGCCCAAACAAGTCTCTAAAAGCATGAGTTTGCAACTACTTTACTTTTGGAGAAAATTCAAAACATTCATTATTCAATAGAGCCCAATAGCAAAAATCAGGTTTTGAATGAAGAATCACATTTCTTGGTAAAATCATGCAGGATTGAAATTTTTGATGGTTTTTTACTCCTCTCAACAGCCCAAACAAGTTTCTAAAAGGATGAGTTTGCAACTACTTTACTTTTGGAGAAAATTCAAAACATTCATTATTCAATAGGGCCCAAACTATCAAAAACCAGCGGTTTCAATGAACACACATTTCTTGGTAGAATCATGCAGGACTGAAATTTTTGATGTTTTTCTACTCCTCTCATGAGCCCAAACAAGTCTCTAAAAGCATGAGTTTGCAACTACTTTACATTTGGAGAAAATTCAAAACATTCATTATTCAATAGAGCCCAATAGCAAAAATCAGGTTTTGAATGAAGAATCACATTTCTTGGTAGAATCATGCAGGATTGAAATTTTTGATGGTTTTTTACTCCTCTCAACAGCCCAAACAAGTTTCTAAAAGGATGAGTTTGCAACTACTTTACTTTTGGAGAAAATTCAAAACATTCATTATTCAATAGGGCCCAAACTATCAAAAACCAGCGGTTTCAATGAACACACATTTCTTGGTAGAATCATGCAGGACTGAAATTTTTGATGTTTTTCTACTCCTCTCATGAGCCCAAACAAGTCTCTAAAAGCATGAGTTTGCAACTACTTTACTTTTGGAGAAAATTCAAAACATTCATTATTCAATAGAGCCCAATAGCAAAAATCAGGTTTTGAATGAAGAATCACATTTCTTGGTAGAATCATGCAGGATTGAAATTTTTGATGGTTTTTTACTCCTCTCAACAGCCCAAACAAGTTTCTAAAAGGATGAGTTTGCAACTACTTTACTTTTGGAGAAAATTCAAAACATTCATTATTCAATAGAGCCCAATAGCAAAAATCAGGTTTTGAATGAAGAATCACATTTCTTGGTAGAATCATGCAGGATTGAAATTTTTGATGGTTTTTTACTCCTCTCAACAGCCCAAACAAGTTTCTAAAAGGATGAGTTTGCAACTACTTTACTTTTGGAGAAAATTCAAAGCATTCATTATTCAATAGGGCCCAAACTATCAAAAACCAGCGGTTTCAATGAACACACATTTCTTGGTAGAATCATGCAGGACTGAAATTTTTGATGTTTTTCTACTCCTCTCATGAGCCCAAACAAGTCTCTAAAAGCATGAGTTTGCAACTACTTTACTTTTGGAGAAAATTCGAAACATTCATTATTCAATAGAGCCCAATAGCAAAAATCAGGTTTTGAATGAAGAATCACATTTCTTGGTAAAATCATGCAGGATTGAAATTTTTGATGGTTTTTTACTCCTCTCAACAGCCCAAACAAGTTTCTAAAAGGATGAGTTTGCAACTACTTTACTTTTGGAGAAAATTCAAAACATTCATTATTCAATAGAGCCCAATAGCAAAAATCAGGTTTTGAATGAAGAATCACATTTCTTGGTAGAATCATGCAGGATTGAAATTTTTGATGATTTTTTACTCCTCTCAACAGCCCAAACAAGTTTCTAAAAGGATGAGTTTGCAACTACTTTACTTTTGGAGAAAATTCAAAACATTCATTATTCAATAGGGCCCAAACTATCAAAAACCAGCGGTTTCAATGAACACACATTTCTTGGTAGAATCATGCAGGACTGAAAATTTTGATGTTTTTCTACTCCTCTCATGAGCCCAAACAAGTCTCTAAAAGCATGAGTTTGCAACTACTTTACTTTTGGAGAAAATTCAAAACATTCATTATTCAATAGAGCCCAATAGCAAAAATCAGGTTTTGAATGAAGAATCACATTTCTTGGTAGAATCATGCAGGATTGAAATTTTTGATGGTTTTTTACTCCTCTCAACAGCCCAAACAAGTTTCTAAAAGGATGAGTTTGCAACTACTTTACTTTTGGAGAAAATTCAAAACATTCATTATTCAATAGAGCCCAATAGCAAAAATCAGGTTTTGAATGAAGAATCACATTTCTTGGTAGAATCATGCAGGATTGAAATTTTTGATGGTTTTTTACTCCTCTCAACAGCCCAAACAAGTTTCTAAAAGGATGAGTTTGCAACTACTTTACATTTGGAGAAAATTCAAAACATTCATTATTCAATAGAGCCCAATAGCAAAAATCAGGTTTTGAATGAAGAATCACATTTCTTGGTAGAATCATGCAGGATTGAAATTTTTGATGGTTTTTTACTCCTCTCAACAGCCCAAACAAGTTTCTAAAAGGATGAGTTTGCAACTACTTTACTTTTGGAGAAAATTCAAAACATTCATTATTCAATAGGGCCCAAACTATCAAAAACCAGCGGTTTCAATGAACACACATTTCTTGGTAGAATCATGCAGGACTGAAATTTTTGATGTTTTTCTACTCCTCTCATGAGCCCAAACAAGTCTCTAAAAGCATGAGTTTGCAACTACTTTACTTTTGGAGAAAATTCAAAACATTCATTATTCAATAGAGCCCAATAGCAAAAATCAGGTTTTGAATGAAGAATCACATTTCTTGGTAGAATCATGCAGGATTGAAATTTTTGATGGTTTTTTACTCCTCTCAACAGCCCAAACAAGTTTCTAAAAGGATGAGTTTGCAACTACTTTACTTTCGGAGAAAATTCAAAACATTCATTATTCAATAGGGCCCAAACTATCAAAAACCAGCGGTTTCAATGAACACACATTTCTTGGTAGAATCATGCAGGACTGAAATTTTTGATGTTTTTCTACTCCTCTCATGAGCCCAAACAAGTCTCTAAAAGCATGAGTTTGCAACTACTTTATTTTTGGAGAAAATTCAAAACATTCACTTTTCAATAGAGCCCAATAGCAAAAATCAGGTTTTGAATGAAGAATCACATTTCTTGGTAGAATCATGCAGGATTGAAATTTTTGATGGTTTTTTACTCCTCTCAACAGCCGAAACAAGTTTCTAAAAGGATGAGTTTGCAACTACTTTACTTTTGGAGAAAATTCAAAACATTCATTATTCAATAGGGCCCAAACTATCAAAAACCAGCGGTTTGAATGAACACACATTTCTTGGTAGAATCATGCAGGACTGAAATTTTTGATGTTTTTCTACTCCTCTCATGAGCCCAAACAAGTCTCTAAAAACATGAGTTTGCAACTACTTTACTTTTGGAGAAAATTCAAAACATTCATTATTCAATAGAGCCCAATAGCAAAAATCAGGTTTTGAATGAAGAATCACATTTCTTGGTAGAATCATGCAGGATTGAAATTTTTGATGTTTTTCTACTCCTCTCATGAGCCCAAACAAGTCTCTAAAAGCATGAGTTTGCAACTACTTTACTTTTGGAGAAAATTCAAAACATTCATTATTCAATAGAGCCCAATAGCAAAAATCAGGTTTTGAATGAAGAATCACATTTCTTGGTAAAATCATGCAGGATTGAAATTTTTGATGGTTTTTTACTCCTCTCAATAGCCCAAACAAGTTTCTAAAAGGATGAGTTTGCAACTACTTTACTTTTGGAGAAAATTCAAAACATTCATTATTCAATAGGGCCCAAACTATCAAAAACCAGCGGTTTCAATGAACACACATTTCTTGGTAGAATCATGCAGGACTGAAATTTTTGATGTTTTTCTACTCCTCTCATGAGCCCAAACAAGTTTCTAAAAGCATGAGTTTGCAACTAGTTTACTTTTGGAGAACATTCAAAACATTCACTATTCAATAGAGCCCAATAGCAAAAATCAGGTATTGAATGAAGAATCACATTTCTTGGTAAAATCATGCAGGATTGAAATTTTTGATGGTTTTTTACTCCTCTCAACAGCCCAAACAAGTTTCTAAAAGGATGAGTTTGCAACTACTTTACTTTTGGAGAAAATTCAAAACATTCATTATTCAATAGGGCCCAAACTATCAAAAACCAGCGGTTTCAATGAACACACATTTCTTGGTAGAATCATGCAGGACTGAAATTTTTGATGTTTTTCTACTCCTCTCATGAGCCCAAACAAGTCTCTAAAAGCATGAGTTTGCAACTACTTTACTTTTGGAGAAAATTCAAAACATTCATTATTCAATAGAGCCCAATAGCAAAAATCAGGTTTTGAATGAAGAATCACATTTCTTGGTAGAATCATGCAGGATTGAAATTTTTGATGGTTTTTTACTCCTCTCAACAGCCCAAACAAGTTTCTAAAAGGATGAGTTTGCAACTACTTTACTTTTGGAGAAAATTCAAAACATTCATTATTCAATAGAGCCCAATAGCAAAAATCAGGTTTTGAATGAAGAATCACATTTCTTGGTAGAATCATGCAGGATTGAAATTTTTGATGGTTTTTTACTCCTCTCAACAGCCCAAACAAGTTTCTAAAAGGATGAGTTTGCAACTACTTTACTTTTGGAGAAAATTCAAAGCATTCATTATTCAATAGGGCCCAAACTATCAAAAACCAGCGGTTTCAATGAACACACATTTCTTGGTAGAATCATGCAGGACTGAAATTTTTGATGTTTTTCTACTCCTCTCATGAGCCCAAACAAGTCTCTAAAAGCATGAGTTTGCAACTACTTTACTTTTGGAGAAAATTCGAAACATTCATTATTCAATAGAGCCCAATAGCAAAAATCAGGTTTTGAATGAAGAATCACATTTCTTGGTAAAATCATGCAGGATTGAAATTTTTGATGGTTTTTTACTCCTCTCAACAGCCCAAACAAGTTTCTAAAAGGATGAGTTTGCAACTACTTTACTTTTGGAGAAAATTCAAAACATTCATTATTCAATAGAGCCCAATAGCAAAAATCAGGTTTTGAATGAAGAATCACATTTCTTGGTAGAATCATGCAGGATTGAAATTTTTGATGATTTTTTACTCCTCTCAACAGCCCAAACAAGTTTCTAAAAGGATGAGTTTGCAACTACTTTACTTTTGGAGAAAATTCAAAACATTCATTATTCAATAGGGCCCAAACTATCAAAAACCAGCGGTTTCAATGAACACACATTTCTTGGTAGAATCATGCAGGACTGAAAATTTTGATGTTTTTCTACTCCTCTCATGAGCCCAAACAAGTCTCTAAAAGCATGAGTTTGCAACTACTTTACTTTTGGAGAAAATTCAAAACATTCATTATTCAATAGAGCCCAATAGCAAAAATCAGGTTTTGAATGAAGAATCACATTTCTTGGTAGAATCATGCAGGATTGAAATTTTTGATGGTTTTTTACTCCTCTCAACAGCCCAAACAAGTTTCTAAAAGGATGAGTTTGCAACTACTTTACTTTTGGAGAAAATTCAAAACATTCATTATTCAATAGAGCCCAATAGCAAAAATCAGGTTTTGAATGAAGAATCACATTTCTTGGTAGAATCATGCAGGATTGAAATTTTTGATGGTTTTTTACTCCTCTCAACAGCCCAAACAAGTTTCTAAAAGGATGAGTTTGCAACTACTTTACTTTTGGAGAAAATTCAAAACATTCATTATTCAATAGGGCCCAAACTATCAAAAACCAGCGGTTTCAATGAACACACATTTCTTGGTAGAATCATGCAGGACTGAAATTTTTGATGTTTTTCTACTCCTCTCATGAGCCCAAACAAGTCTCTAAAAGCATGAGTTTGCAACTACTTTACATTTGGAGAAAATTCAAAACATTCATTATTCAATAGAGCCCAATAGCAAAAATCAGGTTTTGAATGAAGAATCACATTTCTTGGTAGAATCATGCAGGATTGAAATTTTTGATGGTTTTTTACTCCTCTCAACAGCCCAAACAAGTTTCTAAAAGGATGAGTTTGCAACTACTTTACTTTTGGAGAAAATTCAAAACATTCATTATTCAATAGGGCCCAAACTATCAAAAACCAGCGGTTTCAATGAACACACATTTCTTGGTAGAATCATGCAGGACTGAAATTTTTGATGTTTTTCTACTCCTCTCATGAGCCCAAACAAGTCTCTAAAAGCATGAGTTTGCAACTACTTTACTTTTGGAGAAAATTCAAAACATTCATTATTCAATAGAGCCCAATAGCAAAAATCAGGTTTTGAATGAAGAATCACATTTCTTGGTAGAATCATGCAGGATTGAAATTTTTGATGGTTTTTTACTCCTCTCAACAGCCCAAACAAGTTTCTAAAAGGATGAGTTTGCAACTACTTTACTTTCGGAGAAAATTCAAAACATTCATTATTCAATAGGGCCCAAACTATCAAAAACCAGCGGTTTCAATGAACACACATTTCTTGGTAGAATCATGCAGGACTGAAATTTTTGATGTTTTTCTACTCCTCTCATGAGCCCAAACAAGTCTCTAAAAGCATGAGTTTGCAACTACTTTATTTTTGGAGAAAATTCAAAACATTCACTTTTCAATAGAGCCCAATAGCAAAAATCAGGTTTTGAATGAAGAATCACATTTCTTGGTAGAATCATGCAGGATTGAAATTTTTGATGGTTTTTTACTCCTCTCAACAGCCCAAACAAGTTTCTAAAAGGATGAGTTTGCAACTACTTTACTTTTGGAGAAAATTCAAAACATTCATTATTCAATAGAGCCCAATAGCAAAAATCAGGTTTTGAATGAAGAATCACATTCCTTGGTAGAATCATGCAGGATTGAAATTTTTGACGGTTTTTTACTCCTCTCAACAGCCCAAACAAGTTTCTAAAAGGATGAGTTTGCAACTACTTTACTTTTGGAGAAAATTCAAAGCATTCATTATTCAATAGGGCCCAAACTATCAAAAACCAGCGGTTTCAATGAACACACATTTCTTGGTAGAATCATGCAGGACTGAAATTTTTGATGTTTTTCTACTCCTCTCATGAGCCCAAACAAGTCTCTAAAAGCATGAGTTTGCAACTACTTTACTTTTGGAGAAAATTCAAAACATTCATTATTCAATAGAGCCCAATAGCAAAAATCAGGTTTTGAATGAAGAATCACATTTCTTGGTAAAATCATGCAGGATTGAAATTTTTGATGGTTTTTTACTCCTCTCAACAGCCCAAACAAGTTTCTAAAAGGATGAGTTTGCAACTACTTTACTTTTGGAGAAAATTCAAAACATTCATTATTCAATAGGGCCCAAACTATCAAAAACCAGCGGTTTCAATGAACACACATTTCTTGGTAGAATCATGCAGGACTGAAATTTTTGATGTTTTTCTACTCCTCTCATGAGCCCAAACAAGTCTCTAAAAGCATGAGTTTGCAACTACTTTACATTTGGAGAAAATTCAAAACATTCATTATTCAATAGAGCCCAATAGCAAAAATCAGGTTTTGAATGAAGAATCACATTTCTTGGTAGAATCATGCAGGATTGAAATTTTTGATGGTTTTTTACTCCTCTCAACAGCCCAAACAAGTTTCTAAAAGGATGAGTTTGCAACTACTTTACTTTTGGAGAAAATTCAAAACATTCATTATTCAATAGGGCCCAAACTATCAAAAACCAGCGGTTTCAATGAACACACATTTCTTGGTAGAATCATGCAGGACTGAAATTTTTGATGTTTTTCTACTCCTCTCATGAGCCCAAACAAGTCTCTAAAAGCATGAGTTTGCAACTACTTTACTTTTGGAGAAAATTCAAAACATTCATTATTCAATAGAGCCCAATAGCAAAAATCAGGTTTTGAATGAAGAATCACATTTCTTGGTAGAATCATGCAGGATTGAAATTTTTGATGGTTTTTTACTCCTCTCAACAGCCCAAACAAGTTTCTAAAAGGATGAGTTTGCAACTACTTTACTTTTGGAGAAAATTCAAAACATTCATTATTCAATAGAGCCCAATAGCAAAAATCAGGTTTTGAATGAAGAATCACATTTCTTGGTAGAATCATGCAGGATTGAAATTTTTGATGGTTTTTTACTCCTCTCAACAGCCCAAACAAGTTTCTAAAAGGATGAGTTTGCAACTACTTTACTTTTGGAGAAAATTCAAAGCATTCATTATTCAATAGGGCCCAAACTATCAAAAACCAGCGGTTTCAATGAACACACATTTCTTGGTAGAATCATGCAGGACTGAAATTTTTGATGTTTTTCTACTCCTCTCATGAGCCCAAACAAGTCTCTAAAAGCATGAGTTTGCAACTACTTTACTTTTGGAGAAAATTCGAAACATTCATTATTCAATAGAGCCCAATAGCAAAAATCAGGTTTTGAATGAAGAATCACATTTCTTGGTAGAATCATGCAGGATTGAAATTTTTGATGGTTTTTTACTCCTCTCAACAGCCCAAACAAGTTTCTAAAAGGATGAGTTTGCAACTACTTTACTTTTGGAGAAAATTCAAAACATTCATTATTCAATAGAGCCCAATAGCAAAAATCAGGTTTTGAATGAAGAATCACATTTCTTGGTAGAATCATGCAGGATTGAAATTTTTGATGGTTTTTTACTCCTCTCAACAGCCCAAACAAGTTTCTAAAAGGATGAGTTTGCAACTACTTTACTTTTGGAGAAAATTCAAAGCATTCATTATTCAATAGGGCCCAAACTATCAAAAACCAGCGGTTTCAATGAACACACATTTCTTGGTAGAATCATGCAGGACTGAAATTTTTGATGTTTTTCTACTCCTCTCATGAGCCCAAACAAGTCTCTAAAAGCATGAGTTTGCAACTACTTTACTTTTGGAGAAAATTCGAAACATTCATTATTCAATAGAGCCCAATAGCAAAAATCAGGTTTTGAATGAAGAATCACATTTCTTGGTAAAATCATGCAGGATTGAAATTTTTGATGGTTTTTTACTCCTCTCAACAGCCCAAACAAGTTTCTAAAAGGATGAGTTTGCAACTACTTTACTTTTGGAGAAAATTCAAAACATTCATTATTCAATAGAGCCCAATAGCAAAAATCAGGTTTTGAATGAAGAATCACATTTCTTGGTAGAATCATGCAGGATTGAAATTTTTGATGATTTTTTACTCCTCTCAACAGCCCAAACAAGTTTCTAAAAGGATGAGTTTGCAACTACTTTACTTTTGGAGAAAATTCAAAACATTCATTATTCAATAGGGCCCAAACTATCAAAAACCAGCGGTTTCAATGAACACACATTTCTTGGTAGAATCATGCAGGACTGAAAATTTTGATGTTTTTCTACTCCTCTCATGAGCCCAAACAAGTCTCTAAAAGCATGAGTTTGCAACTACTTTACTTTTGGAGAAAATTCAAAACATTCATTATTCAATAGAGCCCAATAGCAAAAATCAGGTTTTGAATGAAGAATCACATTTCTTGGTAGAATCATGCAGGATTGAAATTTTTGATGGTTTTTTACTCCTCTCAACAGCCCAAACAAGTTTCTAAAAGGATGAGTTTGCAACTACTTTACTTTTGGAGAAAATTCAAAACATTCATTATTCAATAGAGCCCAATAGCAAAAATCAGGTTTTGAATGAAGAATCACATTTCTTGGTAGAATCATGCAGGATTGAAATTTTTGATGGTTTTTTACTCCTCTCAACAGCCCAAACAAGTTTCTAAAAGGATGAGTTTGCAACTACTTTACATTTGGAGAAAATTCAAAACATTCATTATTCAATAGAGCCCAATAGCAAAAATCAGGTTTTGAATGAAGAATCACATTTCTTGGTAGAATCATGCAGGATTGAAATTTTTGATGGTTTTTTACTCCTCTCAACAGCCCAAACAAGTTTCTAAAAGGATGAGTTTGCAACTACTTTACTTTTGGAGAAAATTCAAAACATTCATTATTCAATAGGGCCCAAACTATCAAAAACCAGCGGTTTCAATGAACACACATTTCTTGGTAGAATCATGCAGGACTGAAATTTTTGATGTTTTTCTACTCCTCTCATGAGCCCAAACAAGTCTCTAAAAGCATGAGTTTGCAACTACTTTACTTTTGGAGAAAATTCAAAACATTCATTATTCAATAGAGCCCAATAGCAAAAATCAGGTTTTGAATGAAGAATCACATTTCTTGGTAGAATCATGCAGGATTGAAATTTTTGATGGTTTTTTACTCCTCTCAACAGCCCAAACAAGTTTCTAAAAGGATGAGTTTGCAACTACTTTACTTTCGGAGAAAATTCAAAACATTCATTATTCAATAGGGCCCAAACTATCAAAAACCAGCGGTTTCAATGAACACACATTTCTTGGTAGAATCATGCAGGACTGAAATTTTTGATGTTTTTCTACTCCTCTCATGAGCCCAAACAAGTCTCTAAAAGCATGAGTTTGCAACTACTTTATTTTTGGAGAAAATTCAAAACATTCACTTTTCAATAGAGCCCAATAGCAAAAATCAGGTTTTGAATGAAGAATCACATTTCTTGGTAGAATCATGCAGGATTGAAATTTTTGATGGTTTTTTACTCCTCTCAACAGCCGAAACAAGTTTCTAAAAGGATGAGTTTGCAACTACTTTACTTTTGGAGAAAATTCAAAACATTCATTATTCAATAGGGCCCAAACTATCAAAAACCAGCGGTTTGAATGAACACACATTTCTTGGTAGAATCATGCAGGACTGAAATTTTTGATGTTTTTCTACTCCTCTCATGAGCCCAAACAAGTCTCTAAAAACATGAGTTTGCAACTACTTTACTTTTGGAGAAAATTCAAAACATTCATTATTCAATAGAGCCCAATAGCAAAAATCAGGTTTTGAATGAAGAATCACATTTCTTGGTAGAATCATGCAGGATTGAAATTTTTGATGTTTTTCTACTCCTCTCATGAGCCCAAACAAGTCTCTAAAAGCATGAGTTTGCAACTACTTTACTTTTGGAGAAAATTCAAAACATTCATTATTCAATAGAGCCCAATAGCAAAAATCAGGTTTTGAATGAAGAATCACATTTCTTGGTAAAATCATGCAGGATTGAAATTTTTGATGGTTTTTTACTCCTCTCAATAGCCCAAACAAGTTTCTAAAAGGATGAGTTTGCAACTACTTTACTTTTGGAGAAAATTCAAAACATTCATTATTCAATAGGGCCCAAACTATCAAAAACCAGCGGTTTCAATGAACACACATTTCTTGGTAGAATCATGCAGGACTGAAATTTTTGATGTTTTTCTACTCCTCTCATGAGCCCAAACAAGTTTCTAAAAGCATGAGTTTGCAACTAGTTTACTTTTGGAGAACATTCAAAACATTCACTATTCAATAGAGCCCAATAGCAAAAATCAGGTATTGAATGAAGAATCACATTTCTTGGTAAAATCATGCAGGATTGAAATTTTTGATGGTTTTTTACTCCTCTCAACAGCCCAAACAAGTTTCTAAAAGGATGAGTTTGCAACTACTTTACTTTTGGAGAAAATTCAAAACATTCATTATTCAATAGGGCCCAAACTATCAAAAACCAGCGGTTTCAATGAACACACATTTCTTGGTAGAATCATGCAGGACTGAAATTTTTGATGTTTTTCTACTCCTCTCATGAGCCCAAACAAGTCTCTAAAAGCATGAGTTTGCAACTACTTTACTTTTGGAGAAAATTCAAAACATTCATTATTCAATAGAGCCCAATAGCAAAAATCAGGTTTTGAATGAAGAATCACATTTCTTGGTAGAATCATGCAGGATTGAAATTTTTGATGGTTTTTTACTCCTCTCAACAGCCCAAACAAGTTTCTAAAAGGATGAGTTTGCAACTACTTTACTTTTGGAGAAAATTCAAAACATTCATTATTCAATAGAGCCCAATAGCAAAAATCAGGTTTTGAATGAAGAATCACATTTCTTGGTAGAATCATGCAGGATTGAAATTTTTGATGGTTTTTTACTCCTCTCAACAGCCCAAACAAGTTTCTAAAAGGATGAGTTTGCAACTACTTTACTTTTGGAGAAAATTCAAAGCATTCATTATTCAATAGGGCCCAAACTATCAAAAACCAGCGGTTTCAATGAACACACATTTCTTGGTAGAATCATGCAGGACTGAAATTTTTGATGTTTTTCTACTCCTCTCATGAGCCCAAACAAGTCTCTAAAAGCATGAGTTTGCAACTACTTTACTTTTGGAGAAAATTCGAAACATTCATTATTCAATAGAGCCCAATAGCAAAAATCAGGTTTTGAATGAAGAATCACATTTCTTGGTAAAATCATGCAGGATTGAAATTTTTGATGGTTTTTTACTCCTCTCAACAGCCCAAACAAGTTTCTAAAAGGATGAGTTTGCAACTACTTTACTTTTGGAGAAAATTCAAAACATTCATTATTCAATAGAGCCCAATAGCAAAAATCAGGTTTTGAATGAAGAATCACATTTCTTGGTAGAATCATGCAGGATTGAAATTTTTGATGATTTTTTACTCCTCTCAACAGCCCAAACAAGTTTCTAAAAGGATGAGTTTGCAACTACTTTACTTTTGGAGAAAATTCAAAACATTCATTATTCAATAGGGCCCAAACTATCAAAAACCAGCGGTTTCAATGAACACACATTTCTTGGTAGAATCATGCAGGACTGAAAATTTTGATGTTTTTCTACTCCTCTCATGAGCCCAAACAAGTCTCTAAAAGCATGAGTTTGCAACTACTTTACTTTTGGAGAAAATTCAAAACATTCATTATTCAATAGAGCCCAATAGCAAAAATCAGGTTTTGAATGAAGAATCACATTTCTTGGTAGAATCATGCAGGATTGAAATTTTTGATGGTTTTTTACTCCTCTCAACAGCCCAAACAAGTTTCTAAAAGGATGAGTTTGCAACTACTTTACTTTTGGAGAAAATTCAAAACATTCATTATTCAATAGAGCCCAATAGCAAAAATCAGGTTTTGAATGAAGAATCACATTTCTTGGTAGAATCATGCAGGATTGAAATTTTTGATGGTTTTTTACTCCTCTCAACAGCCCAAACAAGTTTCTAAAAGGATGAGTTTGCAACTACTTTACTTTTGGAGAAAATTCAAAACATTCATTATTCAATAGGGCCCAAACTATCAAAAACCAGCGGTTTCAATGAACACACATTTCTTGGTAGAATCATGCAGGACTGAAATTTTTGATGTTTTTCTACTCCTCTCATGAGCCCAAACAAGTCTCTAAAAGCATGAGTTTGCAACTACTTTACATTTGGAGAAAATTCAAAACATTCATTATTCAATAGAGCCCAATAGCAAAAATCAGGTTTTGAATGAAGAATCACATTTCTTGGTAGAATCATGCAGGATTGAAATTTTTGATGGTTTTTTACTCCTCTCAACAGCCCAAACAAGTTTCTAAAAGGATGAGTTTGCAACTACTTTACTTTTGGAGAAAATTCAAAACATTCATTATTCAATAGGGCCCAAACTATCAAAAACCAGCGGTTTCAATGAACACACATTTCTTGGTAGAATCATGCAGGACTGAAATTTTTGATGTTTTTCTACTCCTCTCATGAGCCCAAACAAGTCTCTAAAAGCATGAGTTTGCAACTACTTTACTTTTGGAGAAAATTCAAAACATTCATTATTCAATAGAGCCCAATAGCAAAAATCAGGTTTTGAATGAAGAATCACATTTCTTGGTAGAATCATGCAGGATTGAAATTTTTGATGGTTTTTTACTCCTCTCAACAGCCCAAACAAGTTTCTAAAAGGATGAGTTTGCAACTACTTTACTTTCGGAGAAAATTCAAAACATTCATTATTCAATAGGGCCCAAACTATCAAAAACCAGCGGTTTCAATGAACACACATTTCTTGGTAGAATCATGCAGGACTGAAATTTTTGATGTTTTTCTACTCCTCTCATGAGCCCAAACAAGTCTCTAAAAGCATGAGTTTGCAACTACTTTATTTTTGGAGAAAATTCAAAACATTCACTTTTCAATAGAGCCCAATAGCAAAAATCAGGTTTTGAATGAAGAATCACATTTCTTGGTAGAATCATGCAGGATTGAAATTTTTGATGGTTTTTTACTCCTCTCAACAGCCCAAACAAGTTTCTAAAAGGATGAGTTTGCAACTACTTTACTTTTGGAGAAAATTCAAAACATTCATTATTCAATAGAGCCCAATAGCAAAAATCAGGTTTTGAATGAAGAATCACATTCCTTGGTAGAATCATGCAGGATTGAAATTTTTGACGGTTTTTTACTCCTCTCAACAGCCCAAACAAGTTTCTAAAAGGATGAGTTTGCAACTACTTTACTTTTGGAGAAAATTCAAAGCATTCATTATTCAATAGGGCCCAAACTATCAAAAACCAGCGGTTTCAATGAACACACATTTCTTGGTAGAATCATGCAGGACTGAAATTTTTGATGTTTTTCTACTCCTCTCATGAGCCCAAACAAGTCTCTAAAAGCATGAGTTTGCAACTACTTTACTTTTGGAGAAAATTCAAAACATTCATTATTCAATAGAGCCCAATAGCAAAAATCAGGTTTTGAATGAAGAATCACATTTCTTGGTAAAATCATGCAGGATTGAAATTTTTGATGGTTTTTTACTCCTCTCAACAGCCCAAACAAGTTTCTAAAAGGATGAGTTTGCAACTACTTTACTTTTGGAGAAAATTCAAAACATTCATTATTCAATAGGGCCCAAACTATCAAAAACCAGCGGTTTCAATGAACACACATTTCTTGGTAGAATCATGCAGGACTGAAATTTTTGATGTTTTTCTACTCCTCTCATGAGCCCAAACAAGTCTCTAAAAGCATGAGTTTGCAACTACTTTACATTTGGAGAAAATTCAAAACATTCATTATTCAATAGAGCCCAATAGCAAAAATCAGGTTTTGAATGAAGAATCACATTTCTTGGTAGAATCATGCAGGATTGAAATTTTTGATGGTTTTTTACTCCTCTCAACAGCCCAAACAAGTTTCTAAAAGGATGAGTTTGCAACTACTTTACTTTTGGAGAAAATTCAAAACATTCATTATTCAATAGGGCCCAAACTATCAAAAACCAGCGGTTTCAATGAACACACATTTCTTGGTAGAATCATGCAGGACTGAAATTTTTGATGTTTTTCTACTCCTCTCATGAGCCCAAACAAGTCTCTAAAAGCATGAGTTTGCAACTACTTTACTTTTGGAGAAAATTCAAAACATTCATTATTCAATAGAGCCCAATAGCAAAAATCAGGTTTTGAATGAAGAATCACATTTCTTGGTAGAATCATGCAGGATTGAAATTTTTGATGGTTTTTTACTCCTCTCAACAGCCCAAACAAGTTTCTAAAAGGATGAGTTTGCAACTACTTTACTTTTGGAGAAAATTCAAAACATTCATTATTCAATAGAGCCCAATAGCAAAAATCAGGTTTTGAATGAAGAATCACATTTCTTGGTAGAATCATGCAGGATTGAAATTTTTGATGGTTTTTTACTCCTCTCAACAGCCCAAACAAGTTTCTAAAAGGATGAGTTTGCAACTACTTTACTTTTGGAGAAAATTCAAAGCATTCATTATTCAATAGGGCCCAAACTATCAAAAACCAGCGGTTTCAATGAACACACATTTCTTGGTAGAATCATGCAGGACTGAAATTTTTGATGTTTTTCTACTCCTCTCATGAGCCCAAACAAGTCTCTAAAAGCATGAGTTTGCAACTACTTTACTTTTGGAGAAAATTCGAAACATTCATTATTCAATAGAGCCCAATAGCAAAAATCAGGTTTTGAATGAAGAATCACATTTCTTGGTAAAATCATGCAGGATTGAAATTTTTGATGGTTTTTTACTCCTCTCAACAGCCCAAACAAGTTTCTAAAAGGATGAGTTTGCAACTACTTTACTTTTGGAGAAAATTCAAAACATTCATTATTCAATAGAGCCCAATAGCAAAAATCAGGTTTTGAATGAAGAATCACATTTCTTGGTAGAATCATGCAGGATTGAAATTTTTGATGATTTTTTACTCCTCTCAACAGCCCAAACAAGTTTCTAAAAGGATGAGTTTGCAACTACTTTACTTTTGGAGAAAATTCAAAACATTCATTATTCAATAGGGCCCAAACTATCAAAAACCAGCGGTTTCAATGAACACACATTTCTTGGTAGAATCATGCAGGACTGAAAATTTTGATGTTTTTCTACTCCTCTCATGAGCCCAAACAAGTCTCTAAAAGCATGAGTTTGCAACTACTTTACTTTTGGAGAAAATTCAAAACATTCATTATTCAATAGAGCCCAATAGCAAAAATCAGGTTTTGAATGAAGAATCACATTTCTTGGTAGAATCATGCAGGATTGAAATTTTTGATGGTTTTTTACTCCTCTCAACAGCCCAAACAAGTTTCTAAAAGGATGAGTTTGCAACTACTTTACTTTTGGAGAAAATTCAAAACATTCATTATTCAATAGAGCCCAATAGCAAAAATCAGGTTTTGAATGAAGAATCACATTTCTTGGTAGAATCATGCAGGATTGAAATTTTTGATGGTTTTTTACTCCTCTCAACAGCCCAAACAAGTTTCTAAAAGGATGAGTTTGCAACTACTTTACATTTGGAGAAAATTCAAAACATTCATTATTCAATAGAGCCCAATAGCAAAAATCAGGTTTTGAATGAAGAATCACATTTCTTGGTAGAATCATGCAGGATTGAAATTTTTGATGGTTTTTTACTCCTCTCAACAGCCCAAACAAGTTTCTAAAAGGATGAGTTTGCAACTACTTTACTTTTGGAGAAAATTCAAAACATTCATTATTCAATAGGGCCCAAACTATCAAAAACCAGCGGTTTCAATGAACACACATTTCTTGGTAGAATCATGCAGGACTGAAATTTTTGATGTTTTTCTACTCCTCTCATGAGCCCAAACAAGTCTCTAAAAGCATGAGTTTGCAACTACTTTACTTTTGGAGAAAATTCAAAACATTCATTATTCAATAGAGCCCAATAGCAAAAATCAGGTTTTGAATGAAGAATCACATTTCTTGGTAGAATCATGCAGGATTGAAATTTTTGATGGTTTTTTACTCCTCTCAACAGCCCAAACAAGTTTCTAAAAGGATGAGTTTGCAACTACTTTACTTTCGGAGAAAATTCAAAACATTCATTATTCAATAGGGCCCAAACTATCAAAAACCAGCGGTTTCAATGAACACACATTTCTTGGTAGAATCATGCAGGACTGAAATTTTTGATGTTTTTCTACTCCTCTCATGAGCCCAAACAAGTCTCTAAAAGCATGAGTTTGCAACTACTTTATTTTTGGAGAAAATTCAAAACATTCACTTTTCAATAGAGCCCAATAGCAAAAATCAGGTTTTGAATGAAGAATCACATTTCTTGGTAGAATCATGCAGGATTGAAATTTTTGATGGTTTTTTACTCCTCTCAACAGCCGAAACAAGTTTCTAAAAGGATGAGTTTGCAACTACTTTACTTTTGGAGAAAATTCAAAACATTCATTATTCAATAGGGCCCAAACTATCAAAAACCAGCGGTTTGAATGAACACACATTTCTTGGTAGAATCATGCAGGACTGAAATTTTTGATGTTTTTCTACTCCTCTCATGAGCCCAAACAAGTCTCTAAAAACATGAGTTTGCAACTACTTTACTTTTGGAGAAAATTCAAAACATTCATTATTCAATAGAGCCCAATAGCAAAAATCAGGTTTTGAATGAAGAATCACATTTCTTGGTAGAATCATGCAGGATTGAAATTTTTGATGTTTTTCTACTCCTCTCATGAGCCCAAACAAGTCTCTAAAAGCATGAGTTTGCAACTACTTTACTTTTGGAGAAAATTCAAAACATTCATTATTCAATAGAGCCCAATAGCAAAAATCAGGTTTTGAATGAAGAATCACATTTCTTGGTAAAATCATGCAGGATTGAAATTTTTGATGGTTTTTTACTCCTCTCAATAGCCCAAACAAGTTTCTAAAAGGATGAGTTTGCAACTACTTTACTTTTGGAGAAAATTCAAAACATTCATTATTCAATAGGGCCCAAACTATCAAAAACCAGCGGTTTCAATGAACACACATTTCTTGGTAGAATCATGCAGGACTGAAATTTTTGATGTTTTTCTACTCCTCTCATGAGCCCAAACAAGTTTCTAAAAGCATGAGTTTGCAACTAGTTTACTTTTGGAGAACATTCAAAACATTCACTATTCAATAGAGCCCAATAGCAAAAATCAGGTATTGAATGAAGAATCACATTTCTTGGTAAAATCATGCAGGATTGAAATTTTTGATGGTTTTTTACTCCTCTCAACAGCCCAAACAAGTTTCTAAAAGGATGAGTTTGCAACTACTTTACTTTTGGAGAAAATTCAAAACATTCATTATTCAATAGGGCCCAAACTATCAAAAACCAGCGGTTTCAATGAACACACATTTCTTGGTAGAATCATGCAGGACTGAAATTTTTGATGTTTTTCTACTCCTCTCATGAGCCCAAACAAGTCTCTAAAAGCATGAGTTTGCAACTACTTTACTTTTGGAGAAAATTCAAAACATTCATTATTCAATAGAGCCCAATAGCAAAAATCAGGTTTTGAATGAAGAATCACATTTCTTGGTAGAATCATGCAGGATTGAAATTTTTGATGGTTTTTTACTCCTCTCAACAGCCCAAACAAGTTTCTAAAAGGATGAGTTTGCAACTACTTTACTTTTGGAGAAAATTCAAAACATTCATTATTCAATAGAGCCCAATAGCAAAAATCAGGTTTTGAATGAAGAATCACATTTCTTGGTAGAATCATGCAGGATTGAAATTTTTGATGGTTTTTTACTCCTCTCAACAGCCCAAACAAGTTTCTAAAAGGATGAGTTTGCAACTACTTTACTTTTGGAGAAAATTCAAAGCATTCATTATTCAATAGGGCCCAAACTATCAAAAACCAGCGGTTTCAATGAACACACATTTCTTGGTAGAATCATGCAGGACTGAAATTTTTGATGTTTTTCTACTCCTCTCATGAGCCCAAACAAGTCTCTAAAAGCATGAGTTTGCAACTACTTTACTTTTGGAGAAAATTCGAAACATTCATTATTCAATAGAGCCCAATAGCAAAAATCAGGTTTTGAATGAAGAATCACATTTCTTGGTAAAATCATGCAGGATTGAAATTTTTGATGGTTTTTTACTCCTCTCAACAGCCCAAACAAGTTTCTAAAAGGATGAGTTTGCAACTACTTTACTTTTGGAGAAAATTCAAAACATTCATTATTCAATAGAGCCCAATAGCAAAAATCAGGTTTTGAATGAAGAATCACATTTCTTGGTAGAATCATGCAGGATTGAAATTTTTGATGATTTTTTACTCCTCTCAACAGCCCAAACAAGTTTCTAAAAGGATGAGTTTGCAACTACTTTACTTTTGGAGAAAATTCAAAACATTCATTATTCAATAGGGCCCAAACTATCAAAAACCAGCGGTTTCAATGAACACACATTTCTTGGTAGAATCATGCAGGACTGAAAATTTTGATGTTTTTCTACTCCTCTCATGAGCCCAAACAAGTCTCTAAAAGCATGAGTTTGCAACTACTTTACTTTTGGAGAAAATTCAAAACATTCATTATTCAATAGAGCCCAATAGCAAAAATCAGGTTTTGAATGAAGAATCACATTTCTTGGTAGAATCATGCAGGATTGAAATTTTTGATGGTTTTTTACTCCTCTCAACAGCCCAAACAAGTTTCTAAAAGGATGAGTTTGCAACTACTTTACTTTTGGAGAAAATTCAAAACATTCATTATTCAATAGAGCCCAATAGCAAAAATCAGGTTTTGAATGAAGAATCACATTTCTTGGTAGAATCATGCAGGATTGAAATTTTTGATGGTTTTTTACTCCTCTCAACAGCCCAAACAAGTTTCTAAAAGGATGAGTTTGCAACTACTTTACTTTTGGAGAAAATTCAAAACATTCATTATTCAATAGGGCCCAAACTATCAAAAACCAGCGGTTTCAATGAACACACATTTCTTGGTAGAATCATGCAGGACTGAAATTTTTGATGTTTTTCTACTCCTCTCATGAGCCCAAACAAGTCTCTAAAAGCATGAGTTTGCAACTACTTTACATTTGGAGAAAATTCAAAACATTCATTATTCAATAGAGCCCAATAGCAAAAATCAGGTTTTGAATGAAGAATCACATTTCTTGGTAGAATCATGCAGGATTGAAATTTTTGATGGTTTTTTACTCCTCTCAACAGCCCAAACAAGTTTCTAAAAGGATGAGTTTGCAACTACTTTACTTTTGGAGAAAATTCAAAACATTCATTATTCAATAGGGCCCAAACTATCAAAAACCAGCGGTTTCAATGAACACACATTTCTTGGTAGAATCATGCAGGACTGAAATTTTTGATGTTTTTCTACTCCTCTCATGAGCCCAAACAAGTCTCTAAAAGCATGAGTTTGCAACTACTTTACTTTTGGAGAAAATTCAAAACATTCATTATTCAATAGAGCCCAATAGCAAAAATCAGGTTTTGAATGAAGAATCACATTTCTTGGTAGAATCATGCAGGATTGAAATTTTTGATGGTTTTTTACTCCTCTCAACAGCCCAAACAAGTTTCTAAAAGGATGAGTTTGCAACTACTTTACTTTCGGAGAAAATTCAAAACATTCATTATTCAATAGGGCCCAAACTATCAAAAACCAGCGGTTTCAATGAACACACATTTCTTGGTAGAATCATGCAGGACTGAAATTTTTGATGTTTTTCTACTCCTCTCATGAGCCCAAACAAGTCTCTAAAAGCATGAGTTTGCAACTACTTTATTTTTGGAGAAAATTCAAAACATTCACTTTTCAATAGAGCCCAATAGCAAAAATCAGGTTTTGAATGAAGAATCACATTTCTTGGTAGAATCATGCAGGATTGAAATTTTTGATGGTTTTTTACTCCTCTCAACAGCCGAAACAAGTTTCTAAAAGGATGAGTTTGCAACTACTTTACTTTTGGAGAAAATTCAAAACATTCATTATTCAATAGGGCCCAAACTATCAAAAACCAGCGGTTTGAATGAACACACATTTCTTGGTAGAATCATGCAGGACTGAAATTTTTGATGTTTTTCTACTCCTCTCATGAGCCCAAACAAGTCTCTAAAAACATGAGTTTGCAACTACTTTACTTTTGGAGAAAATTCAAAACATTCATTATTCAATAGAGCCCAATAGCAAAAATCAGGTTTTGAATGAAGAATCACATTTCTTGGTAGAATCATGCAGGATTGAAATTTTTGATGGTTTTTTACTCCTCTCTACAGCCCAAACAAGTTTCTAAAAGGATGAGTTTGCAACTGCCTTACTTTTGGAGAAAATTCAAAACATTCATTATTCATTAGGGCCCAAACTATCAAAAACCAGCGGTTTGAATGAACACACATTTCTTGGTAGAATCATGCAGGACTCAAATTTTTGATGTTTTTCTACTCCTCTCATGAGCCCAAACAAGTTTCTAAAAGCATGAGTTTGCAACTACTTTACTTTTGGAGAAAATTCAAAACATTCATTATTCAATAGAGCCCAATAGCAAAAATCAGGTTTTGAATGAAGAGTCACATTTCTTGGTAGAATCATGCAGGATTGAAATTTTTGATGGTTTTTTACTCCTCTCAACAGCCCAAACAAGTTTCTAAAAGGATGAGTTTGCAACTACTTTACTTTTGGAGAAAATTCAAAACATTCATTATTCAATAGGGCCCAAACTATCAAAAACCAGCGGTTTCAATGAACACACATTTCTTGGTAGAATCATGCAGGACTGAAATTTTTGATGTTTTTCTACTCCTCTCATGAGCCCAAACAAGTCTCTAAAAGCATGAGTTTGCAACTACTTTACTTTTGGAGAAAATTCAAAACATTCATTATTCAATAGAGCCCAATAGCAAAAATCAGGTTTTGAATGAAGAATCACATTTCTTGGTAGAATCATGCAGGATTGAAATTTTTGATGGTTTTTTACTCCTCTCAACAGCCCAAACAAGTTTCTAAAAGGATGAGTTTGCAACTACTTTACTTTTGGAGAAAATTCAAAACATTCATTATTCAATAGGGCCCAAACTATCAAAAAACAGCGGTTTCAATGAACACACATTTCTTGGAAGAATCATGCAGGACTGAAATTTTTGATGTTTTTCTACTCCTCTCATGAGCCCAAACAAGTTTCTAAAAGCATGAGTTTGCAACTACTTTACTTTTGTAGAAAATTCAAAACATTCATTATTCAATAGAGCCCAATAGCAAAAATCAGGTTTTGAATGAAGAATCACATTTCTTGGTAGAATCATGCAGGATTGAAATTTTTGATGGTTTTTTACTCCTCTCAACAGCCCAAACAAGTTTCTAAAAGGATGAGTTTGCAACTACTTTACTTTTGGAGAAAATTCAAAACATTCATTATTCAATAGAGCCCAATAGCAAAAATCAGGTTTTGAATGAAGAATCACATTTCTTGGTAGAATCATGCAGGATTGAAATTTTTGATGGTTTTTTACTCCTCTCAACAGCCCAAACAAGTTTCTAAAAGGATGAGTTTGCAACTACTTTACTTTTGGAGAAAATTCAAAGCATTCATTATTCAATAGGGCCCAAACTATCAAAAACCAGCGGTTTCAATGAACACACATTTCTTGGTAGAATCATGCAGGACTGAAATTTTTGATGTTTTTCTACTCCTCTCATGAGCCCAAACAAGTCTCTAAAAGCATGAGTTTGCAACTACTTTACTTTTGGAGAAAATTCAAAACATTCATTATTCAATAGAGCCCAATAGCAAAAATCAGGTTTTGAATGAAGAATCACATTTCTTGGTAAAATCATGCAGGATTGAAATTTTTGATGGTTTTTTACTCCTCTCAATAGCCCAAACAAGTTTCTAAAAGGATGAGTTTGCAACTACTTTACTTTTGGAGAAAATTCAAAACATTCATTATTCAATAGGGCCCAAACTATCAAAAACCAGCGGTTTCAATGAACACACATTTCTTGGTAGAATCATGCAGGACTGAAATTTTTGATGTTTTTCTACTCCTCTCATGAGCCCAAACAAGTTTCTAAAAGCATGAGTTTGCAACTAGTTTACTTTTGGAGAACATTCAAAACATTCACTATTCAATAGAGCCCAATAGCAAAAATCAGGTATTGAATGAAGAATCACATTTCTTGGTAAAATCATGCAGGATTGAAATTTTTGATGGTTTTTTACTCCTCTCAACAGCCCAAACAAGTTTCTAAAAGGATGAGTTTGCAACTACTTTACTTTTGGAGAAAATTCAAAACATTCATTATTCAATAGGGCCCAAACTATCAAAAACCAGCGGTTTCAATGAACACACATTTCTTGGTAGAATCATGCAGGACTGAAATTTTTGATGTTTTTCTACTCCTCTCATGAGCCCAAACAAGTCTCTAAAAGCATGAGTTTGCAACTACTTTACTTTTGGAGAAAATTCAAAACATTCATTATTCAATAGAGCCCAATAGCAAAAATCAGGTTTTGAATGAAGAATCACATTTCTTGGTAGAATCATGCAGGATTGAAATTTTTGATGGTTTTTTACTCCTCTCAACAGCCCAAACAAGTTTCTAAAAGGATGAGTTTGCAACTACTTTACTTTTGGAGAAAATTCAAAACATTCATTATTCAATAGGGCCCAAACTATCAAAAACCAGCGGTTTCAATGAACACACATTTCTTGGTAGAATCATGCAGGACTGAAATTTTTGATGTTTTTCTACTCCTCTCATGAGCCCAAACAAGTCTCTAAAAGCATGAGTTTGCAACTACTTTACTTTTGGAGAAAATTCAAAACATTCACTTTTCAATAGAGCCCAATAGCAAAAATCAGGTTTTGAATGAAGAATCACATTTCTTGGTAGAATCATGCAGGATTGAAATTTTTGATGGTTTTTTACTCCTCTCAACAGCCCAAACAAGTTTCTAAAAGGATGAGTTTGCAACTACTTTACTTTTGGAGAAAATTCAAAACATTCATTATTCAATAGGGCCCAAACTATCAAAAACCAGCGGTTTGAATGAACACACATTTCTTGGTAGAATCATGCAGGACTGAAATTTTTGATGTTTTTCTACTCCTCTCATGAGCCCAAACAAGTCTCTAAAAGCATGAGTTTGCAACTACTTTACTTTTGGAGAAAATTCAAAACATTCATTATTCAATAGAGCCCAATAGCAAAAATCAGGTTTTGAATGAAGAATCACATTTCTTGGTAGAATCATGCAGGATTGAAATTTTTGATGGTTTTTTACTCCTCTCTACAGCCCAAACAAGTTTCTAAAAGGATGAGTTTGCAGCTGCTTTACTTTTGGAGAAAATTCAAAACATTCATTATTCAATAGGGCCCAAACTATCAAAAACCAGCGGTTTGAATGAACACACATTTCTTGGTAGAATCATGCAGGACTCAAATTTTTGATGTTTTTCTACTCCTCTCATGAGCCCAAACAAGTTTCTAAAAGCATGAGTTTGCAACTACTTTACTTTTGGAGAAAATTCAAAACATTCATTATTCAATAGAGCCCAATAGCAAAAAATCAGGTTTTGAATGAAGAATCACATTTCTTGGTAGAATCATGCAGGATTGAAATTTTTGATGGTTTTTTACTCCTCTCAACAGCCCAAACAAGTTTCTAAAAGGATGAGTTTGCAACTACTTTACTTTTGGAGAAAATTCAAAACATTCATTATTCAATAGGGCCCAAACTATCAAAAACCAGCGGTTTCAATGAACACACATTTCTTGGTAGAATCATGCAGGACTGAAATTTTTGATGTTTTTCTACTCCTCTCATGAGCCCAAACAAGTCTCTAAAAGCATGAGTTTGCAACTACTTTACTTTTGGAGAAAATTCAAAACATTCATTATTCAATAGAGCCCAATAGCAAAAATCAGGTTTTGAATGAAGAATCACATTTCTTGGTAGAATCATGCAGGATTGAAATTTTTGATGGTTTTTTACTCCTCTCAACAGCCCAAACAAGTTTCTAAAAGGATGAGTTTGCAACTACTTTACTTTTGGAGAAAATTCAAAACATTCATTATTCAATAGGGCCCAAACTATCAAAAACCAGCGGTTTCAATGAACACACATTTCTTGGAAGAATCATGCAGGACTGAAATTTTTGATGTTTTTCTACTCCTCTCAAGAGCCCAAACAAGTTTCTAAAAGCATGAGTTTGCAACTACTTTACTTTTGGAGAAAATTCAAAACATTCATTATTCAATAGAGCCCAATAGCAAAAATCAGGTTTTGAATGAAGAATCACATTTCTTGGTAGAATCATGCAGGATTGAAATTTTTGATGGTTTTTTACTCCTCTCAACAGCCCAAACAAGTTTCTAAAAGGATGAGTTTGCAACTACTTTACTTTTGGAGAAAATTCAAAACATTCATTATTCAATAGAGCCCAATAGCAAAAATCAGGTTTTGAATGAAGAATCACATTTCTTGGTAGAATCATGCAGGATTGAAATTTTTGACGGTTTTTTACTCCTCTCAACAGCCCAAACAAGTTTCTAAAAGGATGAGTTTGCAACTACTTTACTTTTGGAGAAAATTCAAAGCATTCATTATTCAATAGGGCCCAAACTATCAAAAACCAGCGGTTTCAATGAACACACATTTCTTGGTAGAATCATGCAGGACTGAAATTTTTGATGTTTTTCTACTCCTCTCATGAGCCCAAACAAGTCTCTAAAAGCATGAGTTTGCAACTACTTTACTTTTGGAGAAAATCCAAAACATTCATTATTCAATAGAGCCCAATAGCAAAAATCAGGTTTTGAATGAAGAATCACATTTCTTGGTAAAATCATGCAGGATTGAAATTTTTGATGGTTTTTTACTCCTCTCAACAGCCCAAACAAGTTTCTAAAAGGATGAGTTTGCAACTACTTTACTTTTGGAGAAAATTCAAAACATTCATTATTCAATAGGGCCCAAACTATCAAAAACCAGCGGTTTCAATGAACACACATTTCTTGGTAGAATCATGCAGGACTGAAATTTTTGATGTTTTTCTACTCCTCTCATGAGCCCAAACAAGTCTCTAAAAGCATGAGTTTGCAACTACTTTACATTTGGAGAAAATTCAAAACATTCATTATTCAATAGAGCCCAATAGCAAAAATCAGGTTTTGAATGAAGAATCACATTTCTTGGTAGAATCATGCAGGATTGAAATTTTTGATGGTTTTTTACTCCTCTCAACAGCCCAAACAAGTTTCTAAAAGGATGAGTTTGCAACTACTTTACTTTTGGAGAAAATTCAAAACATTCATTATTCAATAGGGCCCAAACTATCAAAAACCAGCGGTTTCAATGAACACACATTTCTTGGTAGAATCATGCAGGACTGAAATTTTTGATGTTTTTCTACTCCTCTCATGAGCCCAAACAAGTCTCTAAAAGCATGAGTTTGCAACTACTTTACTTTTGGAGAAAATTCAAAACATTCATTATTCAATAGAGCCCAATAGCAAAAATCAGGTTTTGAATGAAGAATCACATTTCTTGGTAGAATCATGCAGGATTGAAATTTTTGATGGTTTTTTACTCCTCTCAACAGCCCAAACAAGTTTCTAAAAGGATGAGTTTGCAACTACTTTACTTTTGGAGAAAATTCAAAACATTCATTATTCAATAGAGCCCAATAGCAAAAATCAGGTTTTGAATGAAGAATCACATTTCTTGGTAGAATCATGCAGGATTGAAATTTTTGATGGTTTTTTACTCCTCTCAACAGCCCAAACAAGTTTCTAAAAGGATGAGTTTGCAACTACTTTACTTTTGGAGAAAATTCAAAGCATTCATTATTCAATAGGGCCCAAACTATCAAAAACCAGCGGTTTCAATGAACACACATTTCTTGGTAGAATCATGCAGGACTGAAATTTTTGATGTTTTTCTACTCCTCTCATGAGCCCAAACAAGTCTCTAAAAGCATGAGTTTGCAACTACTTTACTTTTGGAGAAAATTCGAAACATTCATTATTCAATAGAGCCCAATAGCAAAAATCAGGTTTTGAATGAAGAATCACATTTCTTGGTAAAATCATGCAGGATTGAAATTTTTGATGGTTTTTTACTCCTCTCAACAGCCCAAACAAGTTTCTAAAAGGATGAGTTTGCAACTACTTTACTTTTGGAGAAAATTCAAAACATTCATTATTCAATAGGGCCCAAACTATCAAAAACCAGCGGTTTCAATGAACACACATTTCTTGGTAGAATCATGCAGGACTGAAATTTTTGATGTTTTTCTACTCCTCTCATGAGCCCAAACAAGTCTCTAAAAGCATGAGTTTGCAACTACTTTACTTTTGGAGAAAATTCAAAACATTCACTTTTCAATAGAGCCCAATAGCAAAAATCAGGTTTTGAATGAAGAATCACATTTCTTGGTAGAATCATGCAGGATTGAAATTTTTGATGGTTTTTTACTCCTCTCAACAGCCCAAACAAGTTTCTAAAAGGATGAGTTTGCAACTACTTTACTTTTGGAGAAAATTCAAAACATTCATTATTCAATAGGGCCCAAACTATCAAAAACCAGCGGTTTGAATGAACACACATTTCTTGGTAGAATCATGCAGGACTGAAATTTTTGATGTTTTTCTACTCCTCTCATGAGCCCAAACAAGTCTCTAAAAGCATGAGTTTGCAACTACTTTACTTTTGGAGAAAATTCAAAACATTCATTATTCAATAGAGCCCAATAGCAAAAATCAGGTTTTGAATGAAGAATCACATTTCTTGGTAGAATCATGCAGGATTGAAATTTTTGATGGTTTTTTACTCCTCTCTACAGCCCAAACAAGTTTCTAAAAGGATGAGTTTGCAGCTGCTTTACTTTTGGAGAAAATTCAAAACATTCATTATTCAATAGGGCCCAAACTATCAAAAACCAGCGGTTTGAATGAACACACATTTCTTGGTAGAATCATGCAGGACTCAAATTTTTGATGTTTTTCTACTCCTCTCATGAGCCCAAACAAGTTTCTAAAAGCATGAGTTTGCAACTACTTTACTTTTGGAGAAAATTCAAAACATTCATTATTCAATAGAGCCCAATAGCAAAAAATCAGGTTTTGAATGAAGAATCACATTTCTTGGTAGAATCATGCAGGATTGAAATTTTTGATGGTTTTTTACTCCTCTCAACAGCCCAAACAAGTTTCTAAAAGGATGAGTTTGCAACTACTTTACTTTTGGAGAAAATTCAAAACATTCATTATTCAATAGGGCCCAAACTATCAAAAACCAGCGGTTTCAATGAACACACATTTCTTGGTAGAATCATGCAGGACTGAAATTTTTGATGTTTTTCTACTCCTCTCATGAGCCCAAACAAGTCTCTAAAAGCATGAGTTTGCAACTACTTTACTTTTGGAGAAAATTCAAAACATTCATTATTCAATAGAGCCCAATAGCAAAAATCAGGTTTTGAATGAAGAATCACATTTCTTGGTAGAATCATGCAGGATTGAAATTTTTGATGGTTTTTTACTCCTCTCAACAGCCCAAACAAGTTTCTAAAAGGATGAGTTTGCAACTACTTTACTTTTGGAGAAAATTCAAAACATTCATTATTCAATAGGGCCCAAACTATCAAAAACCAGCGGTTTCAATGAACACACATTTCTTGGAAGGATCATGCAGGACTGAAATTTTTGATGTTTTTCTACTCCTCTCAAGAGCCCAAACAAGTTTCTAAAAGCATGAGTTTGCAACTACTTTACTTTTGGAGAAAATTCAAAACATTCATTATTCAATAGAGCCCAATAGCAAAAATCAGGTTTTGAATGAAGAATCACATTTCTTGGTAGAATCATGCAGGATTGAAATTTTTGATGGTTTTTTACTCCTCTCAACAGCCCAAACAAGTTTCTAAAAGGATGAGTTTGCAACTACTTTACTTTTGGAGAAAATTCAAAACATTCATTATTCAATAGAGCCCAATAGCAAAAATCAGGTTTTGAATGAAGAATCACATTTCTTGGTAGAATCATGCAGGATTGAAATTTTTGACGGTTTTTTACTCCTCTCAACAGCCCAAACAAGTTTCTAAAAGGATGAGTTTGCAACTACTTTACTTTTGGAGAAAATTCAAAGCATTCATTATTCAATAGGGCCCAAACTATCAAAAACCAGCGGTTTCAATGAACACACATTTCTTGGTAGAATCATGCAGGACTGAAATTTTTGATGTTTTTCTACTCCTCTCATGAGCCCAAACAAGTCTCTAAAAGCATGAGTTTGCAACTACTTTACTTTTGGAGAAAATTCAAAACATTCATTATTCAATAGAGCCCAATAGCAAAAATCAGGTTTTGAATGAAGAATCACATTTCTTGGTAAAATCATGCAGGATTGAAATTTTTGATGGTTTTTTACTCCTCTCAACAGCCCAAACAAGTTTCTAAAAGGATGAGTTTGCAACTACTTTACTTTTGGAGAAAATTCAAAACATTCATTATTCAATAGGGCCCAAACTATCAAAAACCAGCGGTTTCAATGAACACACATTTCTTGGTAGAATCATGCAGGACTGAAATTTTTGATGTTTTTCTACTCCTCTCATGAGCCCAAACAAGTCTCTAAAAGCATGAGTTTGCAACTACTTTACATTTGGAGAAAATTCAAAACATTCATTATTCAATAGAGCCCAATAGCAAAAATCAGGTTTTGAATGAAGAATCACATTTCTTGGTAGAATCATGCAGGATTGAAATTTTTGATGGTTTTTTACTCCTCTCAACAGCCCAAACAAGTTTCTAAAAGGATGAGTTTGCAACTACTTTACTTTTGGAGAAAATTCAAAACATTCATTATTCAATAGGGCCCAAACTATCAAAAACCAGCGGTTTCAATGAACACACATTTCTTGGTAGAATCATGCAGGACTGAAATTTTTGATGTTTTTCTACTCCTCTCATGAGCCCAAACAAGTCTCTAAAAGCATGAGTTTGCAACTACTTTACTTTTGGAGAAAATTCAAAACATTCATTATTCAATAGAGCCCAATAGCAAAAATCAGGTTTTGAATGAAGAATCACATTTCTTGGTAGAATCATGCAGGATTGAAATTTTTGATGGTTTTTTACTCCTCTCAACAGCCCAAACAAGTTTCTAAAAGGATGAGTTTGCAACTACTTTACTTTTGGAGAAAATTCAAAACATTCATTATTCAATAGAGCCCAATAGCAAAAATCAGGTTTTGAATGAAGAATCACATTTCTTGGTAGAATCATGCAGGATTGAAATTTTTGATGGTTTTTTACTCCTCTCAACAGCCCAAACAAGTTTCTAAAAGGATGAGTTTGCAACTACTTTACTTTTGGAGAAAATTCAAAGCATTCATTATTCAATAGGGCCCAAACTATCAAAAACCAGCGGTTTCAATGAACACACATTTCTTGGTAGAATCATGCAGGACTGAAATTTTTGATGTTTTTCTACTCCTCTCATGAGCCCAAACAAGTCTCTAAAAGCATGAGTTTGCAACTACTTTACTTTTGGAGAAAATTCGAAACATTCATTATTCAATAGAGCCCAATAGCAAAAATCAGGTTTTGAATGAAGAATCACATTTCTTGGTAAAATCATGCAGGATTGAAATTTTTGATGGTTTTTTACTCCTCTCAACAGCCCAAACAAGTTTCTAAAAGGATGAGTTTGCAACTACTTTACTTTTGGAGAAAATTCAAAACATTCATTATTCAATAGGGCCCAAACTATCAAAAACCAGCGGTTTCAATGAACACACATTTCTTGGTAGAATCATGCAGGACTGAAATTTTTGATGTTTTTCTACTCCTCTCATGAGCCCAAACAAGTCTCTAAAAGCATGAGTTTGCAACTACTTTACATTTGGAGAAAATTCAAAACATTCATTATTCAATAGAGCCCAATAGCAAAAATCAGGTTTTGAATGAAGAATCACATTTCTTGGTAGAATCATGCAGGATTGAAATTTTTGATGGTTTTTTACTCCTCTCAACAGCCCAAACAAGTTTCTAAAAGGATGAGTTTGCAACTACTTTACTTTTGGAGAAAATTCAAAACATTCATTATTCAATAGGGCCCAAACTATCAAAAACCAGCGGTTTGAATGAACACACATTTCTTGGTAGAATCATGCAGGACTGAAATTTTTGATGTTTTTCTACTCCTCTCATGAGCCCAAACAAGTCTCTAAAAGCATGAGTTTGCAACTACTTTACTTTTGGAGAAAATTCAAAACATTCATTATTCAATAGAGCCCAATAGCAAAAATCAGGTTTTGAATGAAGAATCACATTTCTTGGTAGAATCATGCAGGATTGAAATTTTTGATGGTTTTTTACTCCTCTCAACAGCCCAAACAAGTTTCTAAAAGGATGAGTTTGCAACTACTTTACTTTTGGAGAAAATTCAAAACATTCATTATTCAATAGAGCCCAATAGCAAAAATCAGGTTTTGAATGAAGAATCACATTTCTTGGTAGAATCATGCAGGATTGAAATTTTTGATGGTTTTTTACTCCTCTCAACAGCCCAAACAACTTTCTAAAAGGATGAGTTTGCAACTACTTTACTTTTGGAGAAAATTCAAAGCATTCATTATTCAATAGGGCCCAAACTATCAAAAACCAGCGGTTTCAATGAACACACATTTCTTGGTAGAATCATGCAGGACTGAAATTTTTGATGTTTTTCTACTCCTCTCATGAGCCCAAACAAGTCTCTAAAAGCATGAGTTTGCAACTACTTTACATTTGGAGAAAATTCAAAACATTCATTATTCAATAGAGCCCAATAGCAAAAATCAGGTTTTGAATGAAGAATCACATTTCTTGGTAGAATCATGCAGGATTGAAATTTTTGATGGTTTTTTACTCCTCTCAACTGCCCAAACAAGTTTCTAAAAGGATGAGTTTGCAACTACTTTACTTTTGGAGAAAATTCAAAACATTCATTATTCAATAGAGCCCAATAGCAAAAATCAGGTTTTGAATGAAGAATCACATTTCTTGGTAGAATCATGCAGGATTGAAATTTTTGATGGTTTTTTACTCCTCTCAACAGCCCAAACAAGTTTCTAAAAGGATGAGTTTGCAACTACTTTACTTTTGGAGAAAATTCAAAGCATTCATTATTCAATAGGGCCCAAACTATCAAAAACCAGCGGTTTCAATGAACACACATTTCTTGGTAGAATCATGCAGGACTGAAATTTTTGATGTTTTTCTACTCCTCTCATGAGCCCAAACAAGTCTCTAAAAGCATGAGTTTGCAACTACTTTACTTTTGGAGAAAATTCAAAACATTCATTATTCAATAGAGCCCAATAGCAAAAATCAGGTTTTGAATGAAGAATCACATTTCTTGGTAAAATCATGCAGGATTGAAATTTTTGATGGTTTTTTACTCCTCTCAACAGCCCAAACAAGTTTCTAAAAGGATGAGTTTGCAACTACTTTACTTTTGGAGAAAATTCAAAACATTCATTATTCAATAGGGCCCAAACTATCAAAAACCAGCGGTTTCAATGAACACACATTTCTTGGTAGAATCATGCAGGACTGAAATTTTTGATGTTTTTCTACTCCTCTCATGAGCCCAAACAAGTTTCTAAAAGCATGAGTTTGCAACTAGTTTACTTTTGGAGAACATTCAAAACATTCACTATTCAATAGAGCCCAATAGCAAAAATCAGGTTTTGAATGAAGAATCACATTTCTTGGTAAAATCATGCAGGATTGAAATTTTTGATGGTTTTTACTCCTCTCAACAGCCCAAACAAGTTTCTAAAAGGATGAGTTTGCAACTACTTTACTTTTGGAGAAAATTCAAAACATTCATTATTCAATAGGGCCCAAACTATCAAAAACCAGCGGTTTCAATGAACACACATTTCTTGGTAGAATCATGCAGGACTGAAATTTTTGATGTTTTTCTACTCCTCTCATGAGCCCAAACAAGTCTCTAAAAGCATGAGTTTGCAACTACTTTACTTTTGGAGAAAATTCAAAACATTCATTATTCAATAGAGCCCAATAGCAAAAATCAGGTTTTGAATGAAGAATCACATTTCTTGGTAGAATCATGCAGGATTGAAATTTTTGATGGTTTTTTACTCCTCTCAACAGCCCAAACAAGTTTCTAAAAGGATGAGTTTGCAACTACTTTACTTTTGGAGACAATTCAAAACATTCATTATTCAATAGGGCCCAAACTATCAAAAACCAGCGGTTTCAATGAACACACATTTCTTGGTAGAATCATGCAGGACTGAAATTTTTGATGTTTTTCTACTCCTCTCATGAGCCCAAACAAGTCTCTAAAAGCATGAGTTTGCAACTACTTTACTTTTGGAGAAAATTCAAAACATTCACTTTTCAATAGAGCCCAATAGCAAAAATCAGGTTTTGAATGAAGAATCACATTTCTTGGTAGAATCATGCAGGATTGAAATTTTTGATGGTTTTTTACTCCTCTCAACAGCCCAAACAAGTTTCTAAAAGGATGAGTTTGCAACTACTTTACTTTTGGAGAAAATTCAAAACATTCATTATTCAATAGGGCCCAAACTATCAAAAACCAGCGGTTTGAATGAACACACATTTCTTGGTAGAATCATGCAGGACTGAAATTTTTGATGTTTTTCTACTCCTCTCATGAGCCCAAACAAGTCTCTAAAAGCATGAGTTTGCAACTACTTTACTTTTGGAGAAAATTCAAAACATTCATTATTCAATAGAGCCCAATAGCAAAAATCAGGTTTTGAATGAAGAATCACATTTCTTGGTAGAAGCATGCAGGATTGAAATTTTTGATGGTTTTTTACTCCTCTCAACAGCCCAAACAAGTTTCTAAAAGGATGAGTTTGCAACTACTTTACTTTTGGAGAAAATTCAAAACATTCATTATTCAATAGGGCCCAAACTATCAAAAACCAGCGGTTTCAATGAACACACATTTCTTGGTAGAATCATGCAGGACTGAAATTTTTGATGTTTTTCTACTCCTCTCATGAGCCCAAACAAGTCTCTAAAAGCATGAGTTTGCAACTACTTTACTTTTGGAGAAAATTCAAAACATTCATTATTCAATAGAGCCCAATAGCAAAAATCAGGTTTTGAATGAAGAATCACATTTCTTGGTAGAATCATGCAGGATTGAAATTTTTGATGGTTTTTTACTCCTCTCTACAGCCCAAACAAGTTTCCAAAAGGATGAGTTTGCAACTGCTTTACTTTTGGAGAAAATTCAAAACATTCATTATTCAATAGGGCCCAAACTATCAAAAACCAGCGGTTTGAATGAACACACATTTCTTGGGAGAATCATGCAGGACTCAAATTTTTGATGTTTTTCTACTCCTCTCATGAGCCCAAACAAGTTTCTAAAAGCATGAGTTTGCAACTACTTTACTTTTGGAGAAAATTCAAAACATTCATTATTCAATAGAGCCCAATAGCAAAAATCAGGTTTTGAATGAAGAATCACATTTCTTGGTAGAATCATGCAGGATTGAAATTTTTGATGGTTTTTTACTCCTCTCAACAGCCCAAACAAGTTTCTAAAAGGATGAGTTTGCAACTACTTTACTTTTGGAGAAAATTCAAAACATTCATTATTCAATAGGGCCCAAACTATCAAAAACCAGCGGTTTCAATGAACACACATTTCTTGGAAGAATCATGCAGGACTGAAATTTTTGATGTTTTTCTACTCCTCTCATGAGCCCAAACAAGTTTCTAAAAGCATGAGTTTGCAACTACTTTACTTTTGGAGAAAATTCAAAACATTCATTATTCAATAGAGCCCAATAGCAAAAATCAGGTTTTGAATGAAGAATCACAGTTCTTGGTAGAATCATGCAGGATTGAAATTTTTGATGGTTTTTTACTCCTCTCAACAGCCCAAACAAGTTTCTAAAAGGATGAGTTTGCAACTACTTTACTTTTGGAGAAAATTCAAAACATTCATTACTCAATAGAGCCCAATAGCAAAAATCAGGTTTTGAATGAAGAATCACATTTCTTGGTAGAATCATGCAGGATTGAAATTTTTGATGGTTTTTTACTCCTCTCAACATCCCAAACAAGTTTCTAAAAGGATGAGTTTGCAACTACTTTACTTTTGGAGAAAATTCAAAACATTCATTATTCAATAGGGCCCAAACTATCAAAAACCAGCGGTTTCAATGAACACACATTTCTTGGTAGAATCATGCAGGACTGAAATTTTTGATGTTTTTCTACTCCTCTCATGAGCCCAAACAAGTTTCTTAAAGCATGAGTTTGCAACTAGTTTACTTTTGGAGAACATTCAAAACATTCACTATTCAATAGAGCCCAATAGCAAAAATCAGGTTTTGAATGAAGAATCACATTTCTTGGTAAAATCATGCAGGATTGAAATTTTTGATGGTTTTTTACTCCTCTCAACAGCCCAAACAAGTTTCTAAAAGGATGAGTTTGCAACTACTTTACTTTTGGAGAAAATTCAAAACATTCATTATTCAATAGGGCCCAAACTATCAAAAACCAGCGGTTTCAATGAACACACATTTCTTGGTAGAATCATGCAGGACTGAAATTTTTGATGTTTTTCTACTCCTCTCATGAGCCCAAACAAGTCTCTAAAAGCATGAGTTTGCAACTACTTTACTTTTGGAGAAAATTCAAAACATTCATTATTCAATAGAGCCCAATAGCAAAAATCAGGTTTTGAATGAAGAATCACATTTCTTGGTAGAATCATGCAGAATTGAAATTTTTGATGGTTTTTTACTCCTCTCAACAGCCCAAACAAGTTTCTAAAAGGATGAGTTTGCAACTACTTTACTTTTGGAGAAAATTCAAAACATTCATTATTCAATAGGGCCCAAACTATCAAAAACCAGCGGTTTCAATGAACACACATTTCTTGGTAGAATCATGCAGGACTGAAATTTTTGATGTTTTTCTACTCCTCTCATGAGCCCAAACAAGTCTCTAAAAGCATGAGTTTGCAACTACTTTACTTTTGGAGAAAATTCAAAACATTCACTTTTCAATAGAGCCCAATAGCAAAAATCAGGTTTTGAATGAAGAATCACATTTCTTGGTAGAATCATGCAGGATTGAAATTTTTGATGGTTTTTTACTCCTCTCAACAGCCCAAACAAGTTTCTAAAAGGATGAGTTTGCAACTACTTTACTTTTGGAGAAAATTCAAAACATTCATTATTCAATAGGGCCCAAACTATCAAAAACCAGCGGTTTGAATGAACACACATTTCTTGGTAGAATCATGCAGGACTGAAATTTTTGATGTTTTTCTACTCCTCTCATGAGCCCAAACAAGTCTCTAAAAGCATGAGTTTGCAACTACTTTACTTTTGGAGAAAATTCAAAACATTCATTATTCAATAGAGCCCAATAGCAAAAATCAGGTTTTGAATGAAGAATCACATTTATTGGTAGAAGCATGCAGGATTGAAATTTTTGATGGTTTTTTACTCCTCTCAACAGCCCAAACAAGTTTCTAAAAGGATGAGTTTGCAACTACTTTACTTTTGGAGAAAATTCAAAACATTCATTATTCAATAGGGCCCAAACTATCAAAAACCAGCGGTTTCAATGAACACACATTTCTTGGTAGAATCATGCAGGACTGAAATTTTTGATGTTTTTCTACTCCTCTCATGAGCCCAAACAAGTCTCTAAAAGCATGAGTTTGCAACTACTTTACTTTTGGAGAAAATTCAAAACATTCATTATTCAATAGAGCCCAATAGCAAAAATCAGGTTTTGAATGAAGAATCACATTTCTTGGTAGAATCATGCAGGATTGAAATTTTTGATGGTTTTTTACTCCTCTCTACAGCCCAAACAAGTTTCTAAAAGGATGAGTTTGCAACTGCTTTACTTTTGGAGAAAATTCAAAACATTCATTATTCAATAGGGCCCAAACTATCAAAAACCAGCGGTTTGAATGAACACACATTTCTTAGTAGAATCATGCAGGACTCAAATTTTTGATGTTTTTCTACTCCTCTCATGAGCCCAAACAAGTTTCTAAAAGCATGAGTTTGCAACTACTTTACTTTTGGAGAAAATTCAAAACATTCATTATTCAATAGAGCCCAATAGCAAAAATCAGGTTTTGAATGAAGAATCACATTTCTTGGTAGAATCATGCAGGATTGAAATTTTTGATGGTTTTTTACTCCTCTCAACAGCCCAAACAAGTTTCTAAAAGGATGAGTTTGCAACTACTTTACTTTTGGAGAAAATTCAAAACATTCATTATTCAATAGGGCCCAAACTATCAAAAACCAGCGGTTTCAATGAACACACATTTCTTGGTAGAATCATGCAGGACTGAAATTTTTGATGTTTTTCTACTCCTCTCATGAGCCCAAACAAGTCTCTAAAAGCATGAGTTTGCAACTACTTTACTTTTGGAGAAAATTCAAAACATTCATTATTCAATAGAGCCCAATAGCAAAAATCAGGTTTTGAATGAAGAATCACATTTCTTGGTAGAATCATGCAGGATTGAAATTTTTGATGGTTTTTTACTCCTCTCAACAGCCCAAACAAGTTTCTAAAAGGATGAGTTTGCAACTACTTTACTTTTGGAGAAAATTCAAAACATTCATTATTCAATAGGGCCCAAACTATCAAAAACCAGCGGTTTCAATGAACACACATTTCTTGGAAGAATCATGCAGGGCTGAAATTTTTGATGTTTTTCTACTCCTCTCATGAGCCCAAACAAGTTTCTAAAAGCATGAGTTTGCAACTACTTTACTTTTGGAGAAAATTCAAAACATTCATTATTCAATAGAGCCCAATAGCAAAAATCAGGTTTTGAATGAAGAATCACAGTTCTTGGTAGAATCATGCAGGATTGAAATTTTTGATGGTTTTTTACTCCTCTCAACAGCCCAAACAAGTTTCTAAAAGGATGAGTTTGCAACTACTTTACTTTTGGAGAAAATTCAAAACATTCATTATTCAATAGAGCCCAATAGCAAAAATCAGGTTTTGAATGAAGAATCACATTTCTTGGTAGAATCATGCAGGATTGAAATTTTTGATGGTTTTTTACTCCTCTCAACAGCCCAAACAAGTTTCTAAAAGGATGAGTTTGCAACTACTTTACTTTTGGAGAAAATTCAAAACATTCATTATTCAATAGGGCCCAAACTATCAAAAACCAGCGGTTTCAATGAACACACATTTCTTGGTAGAATCATGCAGGACTGAAATTTTTGATGTTTTTCTACTCCTCTCATGAGCCCAAACAAGTCTCTAAAAGCATGAGTTTGCAACTACTTTACTTTTGGAGAAAATTCAAAACATTCATTATTCAATAGAGCCCAATAGCAAAAATCAGGTTTTGAATGAAGAATCACATTTCTTGGTAAAATCATGCAGGATTGAAATTTTTGATGTTTTTTTTTTCTCCTCTCAACAGCCCAAACAAGTTTCTAAAAGGATGAGTTTGCAACTACTTTACTTTTGGAGAAAATTCAAAACATTCATTATTCAATAGGGCCCAAACTATCAAAAACCAGCGGTTTCAATGAACACACATTTCTTGGTAGAATCATGCAGGACTGAAATTTTTGATGTTTTTCTACTCCTCTCATGAGCCCAAACAAGTTTCTAAAAGCATGAGTTTGCAACTACTTTACTTTTGGAGAAAATTCAAAACATTCACTATTCAATAGAGCCCAATAGCAAAAATCAGGTTTTGAATGAAGAATCACATTTCTTGGTAAAATCATGCAGGATTGAAATTTTTGATGGTTTTTTACTCCTCTCAACAGCCCAAACAAGTTTCTAAAAGGATGAGTTTGCAACTACTTTACTTTTGGAGAAAATTCAAAACATTCATTATTCAATAGGGCCCAAACTATCAAAAACCAGCGGATTCAAAGAACACACATTTCTTGGTAGAATCATGCAGGACTGAAATTTTTGATGTTTTTCTACTCCTCTCATGAGCCCAAACAAGTCTCTAAAAGCATGAGTTTGCAACTACTTTACTTTTGGAGAAAATTCAAAACATTCATTATTCAATAGAGCCCAATAGCAAAAATCAGGTTTTGAATGAAGAATCACATTTCTTGGTAGAATCATGCAGGATTGAAATTTTTGATGGTTTTTTACTCCTCTCAACAGCCCAAACAAGTTTCTAAAAGGATGAGTTTGCAACTACTTTACTTTTGGAGAAAATTCAAAACATTCATTATTCAATAGGGCCCAAACTATCAAAAACCAGCGGTTTCAATGAACACACATTTCTTGGAAGAATCATGCAGGACTGAAATTTTTGATGTTTTTCTACTCCTCTCATGAGCCCAAACAAGTTTCTAAAAGCATGAGTTTGCAACTACTTTACTTTTGGAGAAAATTCAAAACATTCATTATTCAATAGAGCCCAATAGCAAAAATCAGGTTTTGAATGAAGAATCACAGTTCTTGGTAGAATCATGCAGGATTGAAATTTTTGATGGTTTTTTACTCCTCTCAACAGCCCAAACAAGTTTCTAAAAGGATGAGTTTGCAACTACTTTACTTTTGGAGAAAATTCAAAACATTCATTATTCAATAGAGCCCAATAGCAAAAATCAGGTTTTGAATGAAGAATCACATTTCTTGGTAGAATCATGCAGGATTGAAATTTTTGATGGTTTTTTACTCCTCTCAACAGCCCAAACAAGTTTCTAAAAGGATGAGTTTGCAACTACTTTACTTTTGGAGAAAATTCAAAACATTCATTATTCAATAGGGCCCAAACTATCAAAAACCAGCGGTTTCAATGAACACACATTTCTTGGTAGAATCATGCAGGACTGAAATTTTTGTTGTTTTTCTACTCCTCTCATAAGCCCAAACAAGTCTCTAAAAGCATGAGTTTGCAACTACTTTACTTTTGGAGAAAATTCAAAACATTCATTATTCAATAGAGCCCAATAGCAAAAATCAGGTTTTGAATGAAGAATCACATTTCTTGGTAAAATCATGCAGGATTGAAATTTTTGATGGTTTTTTACTCCTCTCAACAGCCCAAACAAGTTTCTAAAAGGATGAGTTTGCAACTACTTTACTTTTGGAGAAAATTCAAAACATTCATTATTCAATAGGGCCCAAACTATCAAAAACCAGCGGTTTCAATGAACACACATTTCTTGGTAGAATCATGCAGGACTGAAATTTTTGATGTTTTTCTACTCCTCTCATGAGCCCAAACAAGTTTCTAAAAGCATGAGTTTGCAACTACTTTACTTTTGGAGAAAATTCAAAACATTCACTATTCAATAGAGCCCAATAGCAAAAATCAGGTTTTGAATGAAGAATCACATTTCTTGGTAAAATCATGCAGGATTGAAATTTTTGATGGTTTTTTACTCCTCTCAACAGCCCAAACAAGTTTCTAAAAGGATGAGTTTGCAACTACTTTACTTTTGGAGAAAATTCAAAACATTCATTATTCAATAGGGCCCAAACTATCAAAAACCAGCGGTTTCAATGAACACACATTTCTTGGTAGAATCATGCAGGACTGAAATTTTTGATGTTTTTCTACTCCTCTCATGAGCCCAAACAAGTCTCTAAAAGCATGAGTTTGCAACTACTTTACTTTTGGAGAAAATTCAAAACATTCATTATTCAATAGAGCCCAATAGCAAAAATCAGGTTTTGAATGAAGAATCACATTTCTTGGTAGAATCATGCAGGATTGAAATTTTTGATGGTTTTTTACTCCTCTCAACAGCCCAAACAAGTTTCTAAAAGGATGAGTTTGCAACTACTTTACTTTTGGAGAAAATTCAAAACATTCATTATTCAATAGGGCCCAAACTATCAAAAACCAGCGGTTTGAATGAACACACATTTCTTGGTAGAATCATGCAGGACTGAAATTTTTGATGTTTTTCTACTCCTCTCATGAGCCCAAACAAGTCTCTAAAAGCATTAGTTTGCAACTACTTTACTTTTGGAGAAAATTCAAAACATTCATTATTCAATAGAGCCCAATAGCAAAAATCAGGTTTTGAATGAAGAATCACATTTCTTGGTAGAAGCATGCAGGATTGAAATTTTTGATGGTTTTTTACTCCTCTCAACAGCCCAAACAAGTTTCTAAAAGGATGAGTTTGCAACTACTTTACTTTTGGAGAAAATTCAAAACATTCATTATTCAATAGGGCCCAAACTATCAAAAACCAGCGGTTTCAATGAACACACATTTCTTGGTAGAATCATGCAGGACTGAAGTTTTTGATGTTTTTCTACTCCTCTCATGAGCCCAAACAAGTCTCCAAAAGCATGAGTTTGCAACTACTTTACTTTTGGAGAAAATTCAAAACATTCATTATTCAATAGAGCCCAATAGCAAAAATCAGGTTTTGAATGAAGAATCACATTTCTTGGTAGAATCATGCAGGATTGAAATTTTTGATGGTTTTTTACTCCTCTCTACAGCCCAAACAAGTTTCTAAAAGGATGAGTTTGCAACTGCTTTACTTTTGGAGAAAATTCAAAACATTCATTATTCAATAGGGCCCAAACTATCAATAACCAGCGGTTTGAATGAACACACATTTCATGGTAGAATCATGCAGGACTCAAATTTTTGATGTTTTTCTACTCCTCTCATGAGCCCAAACAAGTTTCTAAAAGCATGAGTTTGCAACTACTTTACTTTTGGAGAAAATTCAAAATATTCATTATTCAATAGAGCCCAATAGCAAAAATCAGGTTTTGAATGAAGAATCACATTTCTTGGTAGAATCATGCAGGATTGAAATTTTTGATGGTTTTTTACTCCTCTCAACAGCCCAAACAAGTTTCTAAAAGGATGAGTTTGCAACTACTTTACTTTTGGAGAAAATTCAAAACATTCATTATTCAATAGGGCCCAAACTATCAAAAACCAGCGGTTTCAATGAACACACATTTCTTGGTAGAATCATGCAGGACTGAAATTTTTGATGTTTTTCTACTCCTCTCATGAGCCCAAACAAGTCTCTAAAAGCATGAGTTTGCAACTACTTTACTTTTGGAGAAAATTCAAAACATTCATTATTCAATAGAGCCCAATAGCAAAAATCAGGTTTTGAATGAAGAATCACATTTCTTGGTAGAATCATGCAGGATTGAAATTTTTGATGGTTTTTTACTCCTCTCAACAGCCCAAACAAGTTTCTAAAAGGATGAGTTTGCAACTACTTTACTTTTGGAGAAAATTCAAAACATTCATTATACAATAGGGCCCAAACTATCAAAAACCAGCGGTTTCAATGAACACACATTTCTTGGAAGAATCATGCAGGACTGAAATTTTTGATGTTTTTCTACTCCTCTCATGAGCCCAAACAAGTCTCTAAAAGGATGAGTTTGCAACTACTTTACTTTTGGAGAAAATTCAAAACATTCATTATTCAATAGAGCCCAATAGCAAAAATCAGGTTTTGAATGAAGAATCACATTTCTTGGTAGAATCATGCAGGATTGAAATTTTTGATGGTTTTTTACTCCTCTCAACAGCCCAAACAAGTTTCTAAAAGGATGAGTTTGCAACTACTTTACTTTTGGAGAAAATTCAAAACATTCATTATTCAATAGGGCCCAAACTATCAAAAACCAGCGGTTTCAATGAACACACATTTCTTGGAAGAATCATGCATGACTGAAATTTTTGATGTTTTTCTACTCCTCTCATGAGCCCAAACAAGTCTCTAAAAGCATGAGTTTGCAACTACTTTACTTTTGGAGAAAATTCAAAACATTCATTATTCAATAGAGCCCAATAGCAAAAATCAGGTTTTGAATGAAGAATCACATTTCTTGGTAGAATCATGCAGGATTGAAATTTTTGATGGTTTTTTACTCCTCTCAACAGCCCAAACAAGTTTCTAAAAGGATGAGTTTGCAACTACTTTACTTTTGGAGAAAATTCAAAACATTCATTATTCAATAGGGCCCAAACTATCAAAAACCAGCGGTTTCAATGAACACACATTTCTTGGTAGAATCATGCAGGACTGAAATTTTTGATGTTTTTCTACTCCTCTCATGAGCCCAAACAAGTCTCCAAAAGCATGAGTTTGCAACTACTTTACTTTTGGAGAAAATTCAAAACATTCATTATTCAATAGAGCCCAATAGCAAAAATCAGGTTTTGAATGAAGAATCACATTTCTTGGTAGAATCATGCAGGATTGAAATTTTTGATGGTGTTTTACTCCTCTCAACAGCCCAAACAAGTTTCTAAAAGGATGAGTTTGCATCTACTTTACTTTCGGAGAAAATTCAAAACATTCATTATTCAATAGGGCCCAAACTATCAAAAACCAGCGGTTTCAATGAACACACATTTCTTGGTAGAATCATGCAGGACTGAAATTTTTGATGTTTTTCTACTCCTCTCATGAGCCCAAACAAGTCTCTAAAAGCATGAGTTTGCAACTACTTTACTTTTGGAGAAAATTCAAAACATTCATTATTCAATAGAGCCCAATAGGAAAAATCAGGTTTTGAATGAAGAATCACATTTCTTGGTAGAATCATGCAGGATTGAAATTTTTGATGGTTTTTTACTCCTCTCAACAGCCCAAACAAGTTTCTAAAAGGATGAGTTTGCAACTGCTTTACTTTTGGAGAAAATTCAAAACATTCATTATTCAATAGGGCCCAAACTATCAAAAACCAGCGGTTTCAATGAACACACATTTCTTGGTAGAATCATGCAGGACTGAAATTTTTGATGTTTTTCTACTCCTCTCATGAGCCCAAACAAGTCTCTAAAAGCATGAGTTTGCAACTACTTTACTTTTGGAGAAAATTCAAAACATTCATTATTCAATAGAGCCCAATAGCAAAAATCAGGTTTTGAATGAAGAATCACATTTCTTGGTAGAATCATGCAGGATTGAAATTTTTGATGGTTTTTTACTCCTCTCTACAGCCCAAACAAGTTTCTAAAAGGATGAGTTTGCAACTGCTTTACTTTTGGAGAAAATTCAAAACATTCATTATTCAATAGTGCCCAAACTATCAAAAACCAGCGGTTTGAATGAACACACATTTCTTGGTAGAATCATGCAGGACTCAAATTTTTGATGTTTTTCTACTCCTCTCATGAGCCCAAACAAGTCTCTAAAAGCATGAGTTTGCAACTACTTTACTTTTGGAGAAAATTCAAAACATTCATTATTCATTAGAGCCCAATAGCAAAAATCAGGTTTTGAATGAAGAATCACATTTCTTGGTAGAATCATGCAGGATTGAAATTTTTGATGGTTTTTTACTCCTCTCAACAGCCCAAACAAGTTTCTAAAAGGATGAGTTTGCAACTACTTTACTTTTGGAGAAAATTCAAAACATTCATTATTCAATAGGGCCCAAACTATCAAAAACCAGCAGTTTCAATGAACACACATTTCTTGGTAGAATCATGCAGGACTGAAATTTTTGATGTTTTTCTACTCCTCTCATGAGCCCAAACAAGTCTCTAAAAGCATGAGTTTGCAACTACTTTACTTTTGGAGAAAATTCAAAACATTCATTATTCAATAGAGCCCAATAGCAAAAATCAGGTTTTGAATGAAGAATCACATTTCTTGGTAGAATCATGCAGGATTGAAATTTTTGATGGTTTTTTACTCCTCTCAACAGCCCAAACAAGTTTCTAAAAGGATGAGTTTGCAACTACTTTACTTTTGGAGAAAATTCAAAACATTCATTATTCAATAGGGCCCAAACTATCAAAAACCAGCGGTTTCAATGAACACACATTTCTTGGAAGAATCATGCAGGACTGAAATTTTTGATGTTTTTCTACTCCTCTCATGAGCCCAAACAAGTTTCTAAAAGCATGAGTTTGCAACTACTTTACTTTTGGAGAAAATTCAAAACATTCATTATTCAATAGAGCCCAATAGCAAAAATCAGGTTTTGAATGAAGAATCACAGTTCTTGGTAGAATCATGCAGGATTGAAATTTTTGATGGTTTTTTACTCCTCTCAACAGCCCAAACAAGTTTCTAAAAGGATGAGTTTGCAACTACTTTACTTTTGGAGAAAATTCAAAACATTCATTATTCAATAGAGCCCAATAGCAAAAATCAGGTTTTGAATGAAGAATCACATTTCTTGGTAGAATCATGCAGGATTGAAATTTTTGATGGTTTTTTACTCCTCTCAACAGCCCAAACAAGTTTCTAAAAGGATGAGTTTGCAACTACTTTACTTTTGGAGAAAATTCAAAACATTCATTATTCAATAGGGCCCAAACTATCAAAAACCAGCGGTTTCAATGAACACACATTTCTTGGTAGAATCATGCAGGACTGAAATTTTTGTTGTTTTTCTACTCCTCTCATAAGCCCAAACAAGTCTCTAAAAGCATGAGTTTGCAACTACTTTACTTTTGGAGAAAATTCAAAACATTCATTATTCAATAGAGCCCAATAGCAAAAATCAGGTTTTGAATGAAGAATCACATTTCTTGGTAAAATCATGCAGGATTGAAATTTTTGATGGTTTTTTACTCCTCTCAACAGCCCAAACAAGTTTCTAAAAGGATGAGTTTGCAACTACTTTACTTTTGGAGAAAATTCAAAACATTCATTATTCAATAGGGCCCAAACTATCAAAAACCAGCGGTTTCAATGAACACACATTTCTTGGTAGAATCATGCAGGACTGAAATTTTTGATGTTTTTCTACTCCTCTCATGAGCCCAAACAAGTTTCTAAAAGCATGAGTTTGCAACTACTTTACTTTTGGAGAAAATTCAAAACATTCACTATTCAATAGAGCCCAATAGCAAAAATCAGGTTTTGAATGAAGAATCACATTTCTTGGTAAAATCATGCAGGATTGAAATTTTTGATGGTTTTTTACTCCTCTCAACAGCCCAAACAAGTTTCTAAAAGGATGAGTTTGCAACTACTTTACTTTTGGAGAAAATTCAAAACATTCATTATTCAATAGGGCCCAAACTATCAAAAACCAGCGGTTTCAATGAACACACATTTCTTGGTAGAATCATGCAGGACTGAAATTTTTGATGTTTTTCTACTCCTCTCATGAGCCCAAACAAGTCTCTAAAAGCATGAGTTTGCAACTACTTTACTTTTGGAGAAAATTCAAAACATTCATTATTCAATAGAGCCCAATAGCAAAAATCAGGTTTTGAATGAAGAATCACATTTCTTGGTAGAATCATGCAGGATTGAAATTTTTGATGGTTTTTTACTCCTCTCAACAGCCCAAACAAGTTTCTAAAAGGATGAGTTTGCAACTACTTTACTTTTGGAGAAAATTCAAAACATTCATTATTCAATAGGGCCCAAACTATCAAAAACCAGCGGTTTGAATGAACACACATTTCTTGGTAGAATCATGCAGGACTGAAATTTTTGATGTTTTTCTACTCCTCTCATGAGCCCAAACAAGTCTCTAAAAGCATTAGTTTGCAACTACTTTACTTTTGGAGAAAATTCAAAACATTCATTATTCAATAGAGCCCAATAGCAAAAATCAGGTTTTGAATGAAGAATCACATTTCTTGGTAGAAGCATGCAGGATTGAAATTTTTGATGGTTTTTTACTCCTCTCAACAGCCCAAACAAGTTTCTAAAAGGATGAGTTTGCAACTACTTTACTTTTGGAGAAAATTCAAAACATTCATTATTCAATAGGGCCCAAACTATCAAAAACCAGCGGTTTCAATGAACACACATTTCTTGGTAGAATCATGCAGGACTGAAGTTTTTGATGTTTTTCTACTCCTCTCATGAGCCCAAACAAGTCTCTAAAAGCATGAGTTTGCAACTACTTTACTTTTGGAGAAAATTCAAAACATTCATTATTCAATAGAGCCCAATAGCAAAAATCAGGTTTTGAATGAAGAATCACATTTCTTGGTAGAATCATGCAGGATTGAAATTTTTGATGGTTTTTTACTCCTCTCTACAGCCCAAACAAGTTTCTAAAAGGATGAGTTTGCAACTGCTTTACTTTTGGAGAAAATTCAAAACATTCATTATTCAATAGGGCCCAAACTATCAAAAACCAGCGGTTTGAATGAACACACATTTCATGGTAGAATCATGCAGGACTCAAATTTTTGATGTTTTTCTACTCCTCTCATGAGCCCAAACAAGTTTCTAAAAGCATGAGTTTGCAACTACTTTACTTTTGGAGAAAATTCAAAATATTCATTATTCAATAGAGCCCAATAGCAAAAATCAGGTTTTGAATGAAGAATCACATTTCTTGGTAGAATCATGCAGGATTGAAATTTTTGATGGTTTTTTACTCCTCTCAACAGCCCAAACAAGTTTCTAAAAGGATGAGTTTGCAACTACTTTACTTTTGGAGAAAATTCAAAACATTCATTATTCAATAGGGCCCAAACTATCAAAAACCAGCGGTTTCAATGAACACACATTTCTTGGTAGAATCATGCAGGACTGAAATTTTTGATGTTTTTCTACTCCTCTCATGAGCCCAAACAAGTCTCTAAAAGCATGAGTTTGCAACTACTTTACTTTTGGAGAAAATTCAAAACATTCATTATTCAATAGAGCCCAATAGCAAAAATCAGGTTTTGAATGAAGAATCACATTTCTTGGTAGAATCATGCAGGATTGAAATTTTTGATGGTTTTTTACTCCTCTCAACAGCCCAAACAAGTTTCTAAAAGGATGAGTTTGCAACTACTTTACTTTTGGAGAAAATTCAAAACATTCATTATTCAATAGGGCCCAAACTATCAAAAACCAGCGGTTTCAATGAACACATTTCTTGGAAGAATCATGCAGGACTGAAATTTTTGATGTTTTTCTACTCCTCTCATGAGCCCAAACAAGTCTCTAAAAGCATGAGTTTGCAACTACTTTACTTTTGGAGAAAATTCAAAACATTCATTATTCATTAGAGCCCAATAGCAAAAATCAGGGTTTGAATGAAGAATCACATTTCTTGGTAGAATCATGCAGGATTGAAATTTTTGATGGTTTTTTACTCCTCTCAACAGCCCAAACAAGTTTCTAAAAGGATGAGTTTGCAACTACTTTACTTTTGGAGAAAATTCAAAACATTCATTATTCAATAGGGCCCAAACTATCAAAAACCAGCAGTTTCAATGAACACACATTTCTTGGTAGAATCATGCAGGACTGAAATTTTTGATGTTTTTCTACTCCTCTCATGAGCCCAAACAAGTCTCTAAAAGCATGAGTTTGCAACTACTTTACTTTTGGAGAAAATTCAAAACATTCATTATTCAATAGAGCCCAATAGCAAAAATCAGGTTTTGAATGAAGAATCACATTTCTTGGTAGAATCATGCAGGATTGAAATTTTTGATGGTTTTTTACTCCTCTCAACAGCCCAAACAAGTTTCTAAAAGGATGAGTTTGCAACTACTTTACTTTTGGAGAAAATTCAAAACATTCATTATTCAATAGGGCCCAAACTATCAAAAACCAGCGGTTTCAATGAACACACATTTCTTGGAAGAATCATGCAGGGCTGAAATTTTTGATGTTTTTCTACTCCTCTCATGAGCCCAAACAAGTTTCTAAAAGCATGAGTTTGCAACTACTTTACTTTTGGAGAAAATTCAAAACATTCATTATTCAATAGAGCCCAATAGCAAAAATCAGGTTTTGAATGAAGAATCACAGTTCTTGGTAGAATCATGCAGGATTGAAATTTTTGATGGTTTTTTACTCCTCTCAACAGCCCAAACAAGTTTCTAAAAGGATGAGTTTGCAACTACTTTACTTTTGGAGAAAATTCAAAACATTCATTATTCAATAGAGCCCAATAGCAAAAATCAGGTTTTGAATGAAGAATCACATTTCTTGGTAGAATCATGCAGGATTGAAATTTTTGATGGTTTTTTACTCCTCTCAACAGCCCAAACAAGTTTCTAAAAGGATGAGTTTGCAACTACTTTACTTTTGGAGAAAATTCAAAACATTCATTATTCAATAGGGCCCAAACTATCAAAAACCAGCGGTTTCAATGAACACACATTTCTTGGTAGAATCATGCAGGACTGAAATTTTTGTTGTTTTTCTACTCCTCTCATAAGCCCAAACAAGTCTCTAAAAGCATGAGTTTGCAACTACTTTACTTTTGGAGAAAATTCAAAACATTCATTATTCAATAGAGCCCAATAGCAAAAATCAGGTTTTGAATGAAGAATCACATTTCTTGGTAAAATCATGCAGGATTGAAATTTTTGATGGTTTTTTACTCCTCTCAACAGCCCAAACAAGTTTCTAAAAGGATGAGTTTGCAACTACTTTACTTTTGGAGAAAATTCAAAACATTCATTATTCAATAGGGCCCAAACTATCAAAAACCAGCGGTTTCAATGAACACACATTTCTTGGTAGAATCATGCAGGACTGAAATTTTTGATGTTTTTCTACTCCTCTCATGAGCCCAAACAAGTTTCTAAAAGCATGAGTTTGCAACTACTTTACTTTTGGAGAAAATTCAAAACATTCACTATTCAATAGAGCCCAATAGCAAAAATCAGGTTTTGAAAGAAGAATCACATTTCTTGGTAAAATCATGCAGGATTGAAATTTTTGATGGTTTTTTACTCCTCTCAACAGCCCAAACAAGTTTCTAAAAGGATGAGTTTGCAACTACTTTACTTTTGGAGAAAATTCAAAACATTCATTATTCAATAGGGCCCAAACTATCAAAAACCAGCGGTTTCAATGAACACACATTTCTTGGTAGAATCATGCAGGACTGAAATTTTTGATGTTTTTCTACTCCTCTCATGAGCCCAAACAAGTCTCTAAAAGCATGAGTTTGCAACTACTTTACTTTTGGAGAAAATTCAAAACATTCATTATTCAATAGAGCCCAATAGCAAAAATCAGGTTTTGAATGAAGAATCACATTTCTTGGTAGAATCATGCAGGATTGAAATTTTTGATGGTTTTTTACTCCTCTCAACAGCCCAAACAAGTTTCTAAAAGGATGAGTTTGCAACTACTTTACTTTTGGAGAAAATTCAAAACATTCATTATTCAATAGGGCCCAAACTATCAAAAACCAGCGGTTTCAATGAACACACATTTCTTGGTAGAATCATGCAGGACTCAAATTTTTGATGTTTTTCTACTCCTCTCATGAGCCCAAACAAGTCTCTAAAAGCATTAGTTTGCAACTACTTTACTTTTGGAGAAAATTCAAAACATTCATTATTCAATAGAGCCCAATAGCAAAAATCAGGTTTTGAATGAAGAATCACATTTCTTGGTAGAAGCATGCAGGATTGAAATTTTTGATGGTTTTTTACTCCTCTCAACAGCCCAAACAAGTTTCTAAAAGGATGAGTTTGCAACTACTTTACTTTTGGAGAAAATTCAAAACATTCATTATTCAATAGGGCCCAAACTATCAAAAACCAGCGGTTTCAATGAACACACATTTCTTGGTAGAATCATGCAGGACTGAAGTTTTTGATGTTTTTCTACTCCTCTCATGAGCCCAAACACGTCTCTAAAAGCATGAGTTTGCAACTACTTTACTTTTGGAGAAAATTCAAAACATTCATTATTCAATAGAGCCCAATAGCAAAAATCAGGTTTTGAATGAAGAATCACATTTCTTGGTAGAATCATGCAGGATTGAAATTTTTGATGGTTTTTTACTCCTCTCTACAGCCCAAACAAGTTTCTAAAAGGATGAGTTTGCAACTGCTTTACTTTTGGAGAAAATTCAAAACATTCATTATTCAATAGGGCCCAAACTATCAAAAACCAGCGGTTTGAATGAACACACATTTCATGGTAGAATCATGCAGGACTCAAATTTTTGATGTTTTTCTACTCCTCTCATGAGCCCAAACAAGTTTCTAAAAGCATGAGTTTGCAACTACTTTACTTTTGGAGAAAATTCAAAATATTCATTATTCAATAGAGCCCAATAGCAAAAATCAGGTTTTGAATGAAGAATCACATTTCTTGGTAGAATCATGCAGGATTGAAATTTTTGATGGTTTTTTACTCCTCTCAACAGCCCAAACAAGTTTCTAAAAGGATGAGTTTGCAACTACTTTACTTTTGGAGAAAATTCAAAACATTCATTATTCAATAGGGCCCAAACTATCAAAAACCAGCGGTTTCAATGAACACACATTTCTTGGTAGAATCATGCAGGACTGAAATTTTTGATGTTTTTCTACTCCTCTCATGAGCCCAAACAAGTCTCTAAAAGCATGAGTTTGCAACTACTTTACTTTTGGAGAAAATTCAAAACATTCATTATTCAATAGAGCCCAATAGCAAAAATCAGGTTTTGAATGAAGAATCACATTTCTTGGTAGAATCATGCAGGATTGAAATTTTTGATGGTTTTTTACTCCTCTCAACAGCCCAAACAAGTTTCTAAAAGGATGAGTTTGCAACTACTTTACTTTTGGAGAAAATTCAAAACATTCATTATTCAATAGGGCCCAAACTATCAAAAACCAGCGGTTTCAATGAACACACATTTCTTGGAAGAATCATGCAGGACTGAAATTTTTGATGTTTTTCTACTCCTCTCATGAGCCCCAACAAGTCTCTAAAAGGATGAGTTTGCAACTACTTTACTTTTGGAGAAAATTCAAAACATTCATTATTCAATAGAGCCCAATAGCAAAAATCAGGTTTTGAATGAAGAATCACATTTCTTGGTAGAATCATGCAGGATTGAAATTTTTGATGGTTTTTTACTCCTCTCAACAGCCCAAACAAGTTTCTAAAAGGATGAGTTTGCAACTACTTTACTTTTGGAGAAAATTCAAAACATTCATTATTCAATAGGGCCCAAACTATCAAAAACCAGCGGTTTCAATGAACACACATTTCTTGGAAGAATCATGCATGACTGAAATTTTTGATGTTTTTCTACTCCTCTCATGAGCCCAAACAAGTCTCTAAAAGCATGAGTTTGCAACTACTTTACTTTTGGAGAAAATTCAAAACATTCATTATTCAATAGAGCCCAATAGGAAAAATCAGGTTTTGAATGAAGAATCACATTTCTTGGTAGAATCATGCAGGATTGAAATTTTTGATGGTTTTTTACTCCTCTCAACAGCCCAAACAAGTTTCTAAAAGGATGAGTTTGCAACTGCTTTACTTTTGGAGAAAATTCAAAACATTCATTATTCAATAGGGCCCAAACTATCAAAAACCAGCGGTTTCAATGAACACACATTTCTTGGTAGAATCATGCAGGACTGAAATTTTTGATGTTTTTCTACTCCTCTCATGAGCCCAAACAAGTCTCTAAAAGCATGAGTTTGCAACTACTTTACTTTTGGAGAAAATTCAAAACATTCATTATTCAATAGAGCCCAATAGCAAAAATCAGGTTTTGAATGAAGAATCACATTTCTTGGTAGAATCATGCAGGATTGAAATTTTTGATGGTTTTTTACTCCTCTCTACAGCCCAAACAAGTTTCTAAAAGGATGAGTTTGCAACTGCTTTACTTTTGGAGAAAATTCAAAACATTCATTATTCAATAGGGCCCAAACTATCAAAAACCAGCGGTTTGAATGAACACACATTTCTTGGTAGAATCATGCAGGACTCAAATTTTTGATGTTTTTCTACTCCTCTCATGAGCCCAAACAAGTCTCTAAAAGCATGAGTTTGCAACTACTTTACTTTTGGAGAAAATTCAAAACATTCATTATTCATTAGAGCCCAATAGCAAAAATCAGGTTTTGAATGAAGAATCACATTTCTTGGTAGAATCATGCAGGATTGAAATTTTTGATGGTTTTTTACTCCTCTCAACAGCCCAAACAAGTTTCTAAAAGGATGAGTTTGCAACTACTTTACTTTTGGAGAAAATTCAAAACATTCATTATTCAATAGGGCCCAAACTATCAAAAACCAGCAGTTTCAATGAACACACATTTCTTGGTAGAATCATGCAGGACTGAAATTTTTGATGTTTTTCTACTCCTCTCATGAGCCCAAACAAGTCTCTAAAAGCATGAGTTTGCAACTACTTTACTTTTGGAGAAAATTCAAAACATTCATTATTCAATAGAGCCCAATAGCAAAAATCAGGTTTTGAATGAAGAATCACATTTCTTGGTAGAATCATGCAGGATTGAAATTTTTGATGGTTTTTTACTCCTCTCAACAGCCCAAACAAGTTTCTAAAAGGATGAGTTTGCAACTACTTTACTTTTGGAGAAAATTCAAAACATTCATTATTCAATAGGGCCCAAACTATCAAAAACCAGCGGTTTCAATGAACACACATTTCTTGGAAGAATCATGCAGGGCTGAAATTTTTGATGTTTTTCTACTCCTCTCATGAGCCCAAACAAGTTTCTAAAAGCATGAGTTTGCAACTACTTTACTTTTGGAGAAAATTCAAAACATTCATTATTCAATAGAGCCCAATAGCAAAAATCAGGTTTTGAATGAAGAATCACAGTTCTTGGTAGAATCATGCAGGATTGAAATTTTTGATGGTTTTTTACTCCTCTCAACAGCCCAAACAAGTTTCTAAAAGGATGAGTTTGCAACTACTTTACTTTTGGAGAAAATTCAAAACATTCATTATTCAATAGAGCCCAATAGCAAAAATCAGGTTTTGAATGAAGAATCACATTTCTTGGTAGAATCATGCAGGATTGAAATTTTTGATGGTTTTTTACTCCTCTCAACAGCCCAAACAAGTTTCTAAAAGGATGAGTTTGCAACTACTTTACTTTTGGAGAAAATTCAAAACATTCATTATTCAATAGGGCCCAAACTATCAAAAACCAGCGGTTTCAATGAACACACATTTCTTGGTAGAATCATGCAGGACTGAAATTTTTGTTGTTTTTCTACTCCTCTCATGAGCCCAAACAAGTCTCTAAAAGCATGAGTTTGCAACTACTTTACTTTTGGAGAAAATTCAAAACATTCATTATTCAATAGAGCCCAATAGCAAAAATCAGGTTTTGAATGAAGAATCACATTTCTTGGTAAAATCATGCAGGATTGAAATTTTTGATGGTTTTTTACTCCTCTCAACAGCCCAAACAAGTTTCTAAAAGGATGAGTTTGCAACTACTTTACTTTTGGAGAAAATTCAAAACATTCATTATTCAATAGGGCCCAAACTATCAAAAACCAGCGGTTTCAATGAACACACATTTCTTGGTAGAATCATGCAGGACTGAAATTTTTGATGTTTTTCTACTCCTCTCATGAGCCCAAACAAGTCTCTAAAAGCATGAGTTTGCAACTACTTTACTTTTGGAGAAAATTCAAAACATTCATTATTCAATAGAGCCCAATAGCAAAAATCAGGTTTTGAATGAAGAATCACAGTTCTTGGTAGAATCATGCAGGATTGAAATTTTTGATGGTTTTTTACTCCTCTCAACAGCCCAAACAAGTTTCTAAAAGGATGAGTTTGCAACTACTTTACTTTTGGAGAAAATTCAAAACATTCATTATTCAATAGAGCCCAATAGCAAAAATCAGGTTTTGAATGAAGAATCACATTTCTTGGTAGAATCATGCAGGATTGAAATTTTTGATGGTTTTTTACTCCTCTCAACAGCCCAAACAAGTTTCTAAAAGGATGAGTTTGCAACTACTTTACTTTTGGAGAAAATTCAAAACATTCATTATTCAATAGGGCCCAAACTATCAAAAACCAGCGGTTTCAATGAACACACATTTCTTGGTAGAATCATGCAGGACTGAAATTTTTGATGTTTTTCTACTCCTCTCATAAGCCCAAACAAGTCTCTAAAAGCATGAGTTTGCAACTACTTTACTTTTGGAGAAAATTCAAAACATTCATTATTCAATAGAGCCCAATAGCAAAAATCAGGTTTTGAATGAAGAATCACATTTCTTGGTAAAATCATGCAGGATTGAAATTTTTGATGGTTTTTTACTCCTCTCAACAGCCCAAACAAGTTTCTAAAAGGATGAGTTTGCAACTACTTTACTTTTGGAGAAAATTCAAAACATTCATTATTCAATAGGGCCCAAACTATCAAAAACCAGCGGTTTCAATGAACACACATTTCTTGGTAGAATCATGCAGGACTGAAATTTTTGATGTTTTTCTACTCCTGTCATGAGCCCAAACAAGTCTCTAAAAGCATGAGTTTGCAACTACTTTACTTTTGGAGAAAATTCAAAACATTCATTATTCAATAGAGCCCAATAGCAAAAATCAGGTTTTGAATGAAGAATCACATTTCTTGGTAGAATCATGCAGGATTGAAATTTTTGATGGTTTTTTACTCCTCTCTACAGCCCAAACAAGTTTCTAAAAGGATGAGTTTGCAACTGCTTTACTTTTGGAGAAAATTCAAAACATTCATTATTCAATAGGGCCCAAACTATCAAAAACCAGCGGTTTGAATGAACACACATTTCTTGGTAGAATCATGCAGGACTCAAATTTTTGATGTTTTTCTACTCCTCTCATGAGCTCAAACAAGTTTCTAAAAGCATGAGTTTGCAACTACTTTACTTTTGGAGAAAATTCAAAACATTCATTATTCAATAGAGCCCAATAGCAAAAATCAGGTTTTGAATGAAGAATCACATTTCTTGGTAGAATCATGCAGGATTGAAATTTTTGATGGTTTTTTACTCCTCTCAACAGCCCAAACAAGTTTCTAAAAGGATGAGTTTGCAACTACTTTACTTTTGGAGAAAATTCAAAACATTCATTATTCAATAGGGCCCAAACTATCAAAAACCAGCGGTTTCAATGAACACACATTTCTTGGTAGAATCATGCAGGACTCAAATTTTTGATGTTTTTCTATTCCTCTCATGAGCCCAAACAAGTCTCTAAAAGCATGAGTTTGCAACTACTTTACTTTTGGAGAAAATTCAAAACATTCATTATTCAATAGAGCCCAATAGCAAAAATCAGGTTTTGAATGAAGAATCACATTTCTTGGTAGAATCATGCAGGATTGAAATTTTTGATGGTTTTTTACTCCTCTCAACAGCCCAAACAAGTTTCTAAAAGGATGAGTTTGCAACTACTTTACTTTTGGAGAAAATTCAAAACATTCATTATTCAATAGGGCCCAAACTGTCAAAAACCAGCGGTTTCAATGAACACACATTTCTTGGAAGAATCATGCAGGACTGAAATTTTTGATGTTTTTCTACTCCTCTCATGAGCCCAAACAAGTTTCTAAAAGCATGAGTTTGCAACTACTTTACTTTTGGAGAAAATTCAAAACATTCATTATTCAATAGAGCCCAATAGCAAAAATCAGGTTTTGAATGAAGAATCACATTTCTTGGTAGAATCATGCAGGATTGAAATTTTTGATGGTTTTTTACTCCTCTCAACAGCCCAAACAAGTTTCTAAAAGGATGAGTTTGCAACTACTTTACTTTTGGAGAAAATTCAAAACATTCATTATTCAATAGAGCCCAATAGCAAAAATCAGGTTTTGAATGAAGAATCACATTTCTTGGTAGAATCATGCAGGATTGAAATTTTTGATGGTTTTTTACTCCTCTCAACAGCCCAAACAAGTTTCTAAAAGGATGAGTTTGCAACTACTTTACTTTTGGAGAAAATTCAACACATTCATTATTCAATAGGGCCCAAACTATCAAAAACCAGCGGTTTCAATGAACACACATTTCTTGGTAGAATCATGCAGGACTGAAATTTTTGATGTTTTTCTACTCCTCTCATGAGCCCAAACAAGTCTCTAAAAGGATGAGTTTGCAACTACTTTACTTTTGGAGAAAATTCAAAACATTCATTTTTCATTAGGGCCCAAAATATCAAAAACCAGGGGTTTGAATGAACACACATTTCTTGGTAGAATCGTGCAGGACTGAAATTTTTGATGTTTTTCTACTCCTCTCATGAGCCCAAACAAGTCTCTAAAAGGATGAGTTTGCAACTACTTTACTTTTGGAGAAAATTCAAAACATTCACTATTCAATAGAGCCCAATAGCAAAAATCAGGTTTTGAATGAAGAATCACATTTCTTGGTAGAATCATGCAGGATTGAAATTTTTGATGGTTTTTTACTCCTCTCAACAGCCCAAACAAGTTTCTAAAAGGATGAGTTTGCAACTACTTTACTTTTGGAGAAAATTCAAAACATTCATTATTCAATAGGGCCCAAACTATCAAAAACCAGCGGTTTGAATGAACACACATTTCTTGGTAGAATCATGCAGGACTGAAATTTTTGATGTTTTTCTGCTCCTCTCATGAGCCCAAACAAGTCTCTAAAAGCATTAGTTTGCAACTACTTTACTTTTGGAGAAAATTCAAAACATTCATTATTCAATAGAGCCCAATAGCAAAAATCAGGTTTTGAATGAAGAATCACATTTCTTGGTAGAAGCATGCAGGATTGAAATTTTTGATGGTTTTTTACTCCTCTCAACAGCCCAAACAAGTTTCTAAAAGGATGAGTTTGCAACTACTTTACTTTTGGAGAAAATTCAAAACATTCATTATTCAATAGGGCCCAAACTATCAAAAACCAGCGGTTTCAATGAACACACATTTCTTGGTAGAATCATGCAGGACTCAAATTTTTGATGTTTTTCTACTCCTCTCATGAGCCCAAACAAGTCTCTAAAAGCATGAGTTTGCAACTACTTTACTTTTGGAGAAAATTCAAAACATTCATTATTCAATAGAGCCCAATAGCAAAAATCAGGTTTTGAATGAAGAATCACATTTCTTGGTAGAATCATGCAGGATTGAAATTTTTGATGGTTTTTTACTCCTCTCTACAGCCCAAACAAGTTTCTAAAAGGATGAGTTTGCAACTGCTTTACTTTTGGAGAAAATTCAAAACATTCATTATTCAATAGGGCCCAAACTATCAAAAACCAGCGGTTTGAATGAACACACATTTCATGGTAGAATCATGCAGGACTCAAATTTTTGATGTTTTTCTACTCCTCTCATGAGCCCAAACAAGTTTCTAAAAGCATGAGTTTGCAACTACTTTACTTTTGGAGAAAATTCAAAATATTCATTATTCAATAGAGCCCAATAGCAAAAATCAGGTTTTGAATGAAGAATCACATTTCTTGGTAGAATCATGCAGGATTGAAATTTTTGATGGTTTTTTACTCCTCTCAACAGCCCAAACAAGTTTCTAAAAGGATGAGTTTGCAACTACTTTACTTTTGGAGAAAATTCAAAACATTCATTATTCAATAGGGCCCAAACTATCAAAAACCAGCGGTTTCAATGAACACACATTTCTTGGTAGAATCATGCAGGACTGAAATTTTTGATGTTTTTCTACTCCTCTCATGAGCCCAAACAAGTCTCTAAAAGCATGAGTTTGCAACTACTTTACTTTTGGAGAAAATTCAAAACATTCATTATTCAATAGAGCCCAATAGCAAAAATCAGGTTTTGAATGAAGAATCACATTTCTTGGTAGAATCATGCAGGATTGAAATTTTTGATGGTTTTTTACTCCTCTCAACAGCCCAAACAAGTTTCTAAAAGGATGAGTTTGCAACTACTTTACTTTTGGAGAAAATTCAAAACATTCATTATTCAATAGGGCCCAAACTATCAAAAACCAGCGGTTTCAATGAACACACATTTCTTGGAAGAATCATGCAGGACTGAAATTTTTGATGTTTTTCTACTCCTCTCATGAGCCCAAACAAGTCTCTAAAAGCATGAGTTTGCAACTACTTTACTTTTGGAGAAAATTCAAAACATTCATTATTCATTAGAGCCCAATAGCAAAAATCAGGTTTTGAATGAAGAATCACATTTCTTGGTAGAATCATGCAGGATTGAAATTTTTGATGGTTTTTTACTCCTCTCAACAGCCCAAACAAGTTTCTAAAAGGATGAGTTTGCAACTACTTTACTTTTGGAGAAAATTCAAAACATTCATTATTCAATAGGGCCCAAACTATCAAAAACCAGCAGTTTCAATGAACACACATTTCTTGGTAGAATCATGCAGGACTGAAATTTTTGATGTTTTTCTACTCCTCTCATGAGCCCAAACAAGTCTCTAAAAGCATGAGTTTGCAACTACTTTACTTTTGGAGAAAATTCAAAACATTCATTATTCAATAGAGCCCAATAGCAAAAATCAGGTTTTGAATGAAGAATCACATTTCTTGGTAGAATCATGCAGGATTGAAATTTTTGATGGTTTTTTACTCCTCTCAACAGCCCAAACAAGTTTCTAAAAGGATGAGTTTGCAACTACTTTACTTTTGGAGAAAATTCAAAACATTCATTATTCAATAGGGCCCAAACTATCAAAAACCAGCGGTTTCAATGAACACACATTTCTTGGAAGAATCATGCAGGGCTGAAATTTTTGATGTTTTTCTACTCCTCTCATGAGCCCAAACAAGTTTCTAAAAGCATGAGTTTGCAACTACTTTACTTTTGGAGAAAATTCAAAACATTCATTATTCAATAGAGCCCAATAGCAAAAATCAGGTTTTGAATGAAGAATCACAGTTCTTGGTAGAATCATGCAGGATTGAAATTTTTGATGGTTTTTTACTCCTCTCAACAGCCCAAACAAGTTTCTAAAAGGATGAGTTTGCAACTACTTTACTTTTGGAGAAAATTCAAAACATTCATTATTCAATAGAGCCCAATAGCAAAAATCAGGTTTTGAATGAAGAATCACATTTCTTGGTAGAATCATGCAGGATTGAAATTTTTGATGGTTTTTTACTCCTCTCAACAGCCCAAACAAGTTTCTAAAAGGATGAGTTTGCAACTACTTTACTTTTGGAGAAAATTCAAAACATTCATTATTCAATAGGGCCCAAACTATCAAAAACCAGCGGTTTCAATGAACACACATTTCTTGGTAGAATCATGCAGGACTGAAATTTTTGTTGTTTTTCTACTCCTCTCATAAGCCCAAACAAGTCTCTAAAAGCATGAGTTTGCAACTACTTTACTTTTGGAGAAAATTCAAAACATTCATTATTCAATAGAGCCCAATAGCAAAAATCAGGTTTTGAATGAAGAATCACATTTCTTGGTAAAATCATGCAGGATTGAAATTTTTGATGGTTTTTTACTCCTCTCAACAGCCCAAACAAGTTTCTAAAAGGATGAGTTTGCAACTACTTTACTTTTGGAGAAAATTCAAAACATTCATTATTCAATAGGGCCCAAACTATCAAAAACCAGCGGTTTCAATGAACACACATTTCTTGGTAGAATCATGCAGGACTGAAATTTTTGATGTTTTTCTACTCCTCTCATGAGCCCAAACAAGTTTCTAAAAGCATGAGTTTGCAACTACTTTACTTTTGGAGAAAATTCAAAACATTCACTATTCAATAGAGCCCAATAGCAAAAATCAGGTTTTGAATGAAGAATCACATTTCTTGGTAAAATCATGCAGGATTGAAATTTTTGATGGTTTTTTACTCCTCTCAACAGCCCAAACAAGTTTCTAAAAGGATGAGTTTGCAACTACTTTACTTTTGGAGAAAATTCAAAACATTCATTTTTCAATAGGGCCCAAACTATCAAAAACCAGCGGTTTCAATGAACACACATTTCTTGGTAGAATCATGCAGGACTGAAATTTTTGATGTTTTTCTACTCCTCTCATGAGCCCAAACAAGTCTCTAAAAGCATGAGTTTGCAACTACTTTACTTTTGGAGAAAATTCAAAACATTCATTATTCAATAGAGCCCAATAGCAAAAATCAGGTTTTGAATGAAGAATCACATTTCTTGGTAGAATCATGCAGGATTGAAATTTTTGATGGTTTTTTACTCCTCTCAACAGCCCAAACAAGTTTCTAAAAGGATGAGTTTGCAACTACTTTACTTTTGGAGAAAATTCAAAACATTCATTATTCAATAGGGCCCAAACTATCAAAAACCAGCGGTTTGAATGAACACACATTTCTTGGTAGAATCATGCAGGACTGAAATTTTTGATGTTTTTCTACTCCTCTCATGAGCCCAAACAAGTCTCTAAAAGCATTAGTTTGCAACTACTTTACTTTTGGAGAAAATTCAAAACATTCATTATTCAATAGAGCCCAATAGCAAAAATCAGGTTTTGAATGAAGAATCACATTTCTTGGTAGAAGCATGCAGGATTGAAATTTTTGATGGTTTTTTACTCCTCTCAACAGCCCAAACAAGTTTCTAAAAGGATGAGTTTGCAACTACTTTACTTTTGGAGAAAATTCAAAACATTCATTATTCAATAGGGCCCAAACTATCAAAAACCAGCGGTTTCAATGAACACACATTTCTTGGTAGAATCATGCAGGACTGAAGTTTTTGATGTTTTTCTACTCCTCTCATGAGCCCAAACAAGTCTCTAAAAGCATGAGTTTGCAACTACTTTACTTTTGGAGAAAATTCAAAACATTCATTATTCAATAGAGCCCAATAGCAAAAATCAGGTTTTGAATGAAGAATCACATTTCTTGGTAGAATCATGCAGGATTGAAATTTTTGATGGTTTTTTACTCCTCTCAACAGCCCAAACAAGTTTCTAAAAGGATGAGTTTGCAACTGCTTTACTTTTGGAGAAAATTCAAAACATTCATTATTCAATAGGGCCCAAACTATCAAAAACCAGCGGTTTGAATGAACACACATTTCATGGTAGAATCATGCAGGACTCAAATTTTTGATGTTTTTCTACTCCTCTCATGAGCCCAAACAAGTTTCTAAAAGCATGAGTTTGCAACTACTTTACTTTTGGAGAAAATTCAAAATATTCATTATTCAATAGAGCCCAATAGCAAAAATCAGGTTTTGAATGAAGAATCACATTTCTTGGTAGAATCATGCAGGATTGAAATTTTTGATGGTTTTTTACTCCTCTCAACAGCCCAAACAAGTTTCTAAAAGGATGAGTTTGCAACTACTTTACTTTTGGAGAAAATTCAAAACATTCATTATTCAATAGGGCCCAAACTATCAAAAACCAGCGGTTTCAATGAACACACATTTCTTGGTAGAATCATGCAGGACTGAAATTTTTGATGTTTTTCTACTCCTCTCATGAGCCCAAACAAGTCTCTAAAAGCATGAGTTTGCAACTACTTTACTTTTGGAGAAAATTCAAAACATTCATTATTCAATAGAGCCCAATAGCAAAAATCAGGTTTTGAATGAAGAATCACATTTCTTGGTAGAATCATGCAGGATTGAAATTTTTGATGGTTTTTTACTCCTCTCAACAGCCCAAACAAGTTTCTAAAAGGATGAGTTTGCAACTACTTTACTTTTGGAGAAAATTCAAAACATTCATTATTCAATAGGGCCCAAACTATCAAAAACCAGCGGTTTCAATGAACACACATTTCTTGGAAGAATCATGCAGGACTGAAATTTTTGATGTTTTTCTACTCCTCTCATGAGCCCCAACAAGTTTCTAAAAGGATGAGTTTGCAACTACTTTACTTTTGGAGAAAATTCAAAACATTCATTATTCAATAGAGCCCAATAGCAAAAATCAGGTTTTGAATGAAGAATCACATTTCTTGGTAGAATCATGCAGGATTGAAATTTTTGATGGTTTTTTACTCCTCTCAACAGCCCAAACAAGTTTCTAAAAGGATGAGTTTGCAACTACTTTACTTTTGGAGAAAATTCAAAACATTCATTATTCAATAGGGCCCAAACTATCAAAAACCAGCGGTTTCAATGAACACACATTTCTTGGAAGAATCATGCATGACTGAAATTTTTGATGTTTTTCTACTCCTCTCATGAGCCCAAACAAGTCTCTAAAAGCATGAGTTTGCAACTACTTTACTTTTGGAGAAAATTCAAAACATTCATTATTCAATAGAGCCCAATAGGAAAAATCAGGTTTTGAATGAAGAATCACATTTCTTGGTAGAATCATGCAGGATTGAAATTTTTGATGGTTTTTTACTCCTCTCAACAGCCCAAACAAGTTTCTAAAAGGATGAGTTTGCAACTGCTTTACTTTTGGAGAAAATTCAAAACATTCATTATTCAATAGGGCCCAAACTATCAAAAACCAGCGGTTTCAATGAACACACATTTCTTGGTAGAATCATGCAGGACTGAAATTTTTGATGTTTTTCTACTCCTCTCATGAGCCCAAACAAGTCTCTAAAAGCATGAGTTTGCAACTACTTTACTTTTGGAGAAAATTCAAAACATTCATTATTCAATAGAGCCCAATAGCAAAAATCAGGTTTTGAATGAAGAATCACATTTCTTGGTAGAATCATGCAGGATTGAAATTTTTGATGGTTTTTTACTCCTCTCTACAGCCCAAACAAGTTTCTAAAAGGATGAGTTTGCAACTGCTTTACTTTTGGAGAAAATTCAAAACATTCATTATTCAATAGGGCCCAAACTATCAAAAACCAGCGGTTTGAATGAACACACATTTCTTGGTAGAATCATGCAGGACTCAAATTTTTGATGTTTTTCTACTCCTCTCATGAGCCCAAACAAGTCTCTAAAAGCATGAGTTTGCAACTACTTTACTTTTGGAGAAAATTCAAAACATTCATTATTCATTAGAGCCCAATAGCAAAAATCAGGTTTTGAATGAAGAATCACATTTCTTGGTAGAATCATGCAGGATTGAAATTTTTGATGGTTTTTTACTCCTCTCAACAGCCCAAACAAGTTTCTAAAAGGATGAGTTTGCAACTACTTTACTTTTGGAGAAAATTCAAAACATTCATTATTCAATAGGGCCCAAACTATCAAAAACCAGCAGTTTCAATGAACACACATTTCTTGGTAGAATCATGCAGGACTGAAATTTTTGATGTTTTTCTACTCCTCTCATGAGCCCAAACAAGTCTCTAAAAGCATGAGTTTGCAACTACTTTACTTTTGGAGAAAATTCAAAACATTCATTATTCAATAGAGCCCAATAGCAAAAATCAGGTTTTGAATGAAGAATCACATTTCTTGGTAGAATCATGCAGGATTGAAATTTTTGATGGTTTTTTACTCCTCTCAACAGCCCAAACAAGTTTCTAAAAGGATGAGTTTGCAACTACTTTACTTTTGGAGAAAATTCAAAACATTCATTATTCAATAGGGCCCAAACTATCAAAAACCAGCGGTTTCAATGAACACACATTTCTTGGAAGAATCATGCAGGGCTGAAATTTTTGATGTTTTTCTACTCCTCTCATGAGCCCAAACAAGTTTCTAAAAGCATGAGTTTGCAACTACTTTACTTTTGGAGAAAATTCAAAACATTCATTATTCAATAGAGCCCAATAGCAAAAATCAGGTTTTGAATGAAGAATCACAGTTCTTGGTAGAATCATGCAGGATTGAAATTTTTGATGGTTTTTTACTCCTCTCAACAGCCCAAACAAGTTTCTAAAAGGATGAGTTTGCAACTACTTTACTTTTGGAGAAAATTCAAAACATTCATTATTCAATAGAGCCCAATAGCAAAAATCAGGTTTTGAATGAAGAATCACATTTCTTGGTAGAATCATGCAGGATTGAAATTTTTGATGGTTTTTTACTCCTCTCAACAGCCCAAACAAGTTTCTAAAAGGATGAGTTTGCAACTACTTTACTTTTGGAGAAAATTCAAAACATTCATTATTCAATAGGGCCCAAACTATCAAAAACCAGCGGTTTCAATGAACACACATTTCTTGGTAGAATCATGCAGGACTGAAATTTTTGATGTTTTTCTACTCCTCTCATGAGCCCAAACAAGTCTCTAAAAGCATGAGTTTGCAACTACTTTACTTTTGGAGAAAATTCAAAACATTCATTATTCAATAGAGCCCAATAGCAAAAATCAGGTTTTGAATGAAGAATCACATTTCTTGGTAAAATCATGCAGGATTGAAATTTTTGATGGTTTTTTACTCCTCTCAACAGCCCAAACAAGTTTCTAAAAGGATGAGTTTGCAACTACTTTACTTTTGGAGAAAATTCAAAACATTCATTATTCAATAGGGCCCAAACTATCAAAAACCAGCGGTTTCAATGAACACACATTTCTTGGTAGAATCATGCAGGACTGAAATTTTTGATGTTTTTCTACTCCTCTCATGAGCCCAAACAAGTCTCTAAAAGCATGAGTTTGCAACTACTTTACTTTTGGAGAAAATTCAAAACATTCATTATTCAATAGAGCCCAATAGCAAAAATCAGGTTTTGAATGAAGAATCACAGTTCTTGGTAGAATCATGCAGGATTGAAATTTTTGATGGTTTTTTACTCCTCTCAACAGCCCAAACAAGTTTCTAAAAGGATGAGTTTGCAACTACTTTACTTTTGGAGAAAATTCAAAACATTCATTATTCAATAGAGCCCAATAGCAAAAATCAGGTTTTGAATGAAGAATCACATTTCTTGGTAGAATCATGCAGGATTGAAATTTTTGATGGTTTTTTACTCCTCTCAACAGCCCAAACAAGTTTCTAAAAGGATGAGTTTGCAACTACTTTACTTTTGGAGAAAATTCAAAACATTCATTATTCAATAGGGCCCAAACTATCAAAAACCAGCGGTTTCAATGAACACACATTTCTTGGTAGAATCATGCAGGACTGAAATTTTTGATGTTTTTCTACTCCTCTCATAAGCCCAAACAAGTCTCTAAAAGCATGAGTTTGCAACTACTTTACTTTTGGAGAAAATTCAAAACATTCATTATTCAATAGAGCCCAATAGCAAAAATCAGGTTTTGAATGAAGAATCACATTTCTTGGTAAAATCATGCAGGATTGAAATTTTTGATGGTTTTTTACTCCTCTCAACAGCCCAAACAAGTTTCTAAAAGGATGAGTTTGCAACTACTTTACTTTTGGAGAAAATTCAAAACATTCATTATTCAATAGGGCCCAAACTATCAAAAACCAGCGGTTTCAATGAACACACATTTCTTGGTAGAATCATGCAGGACTGAAATTTTTGATGTTTTTCTACTCCTGTCATGAGCCCAAACAAGTCTCTAAAAGCATGAGTTTGCAACTACTTTACTTTTGGAGAAAATTCAAAACATTCATTATTCAATAGAGCCCAATAGCAAAAATCAGGTTTTGAATGAAGAATCACATTTCTTGGTAGAATCATGCAGGATTGAAATTTTTGATGGTTTTTTACTCCTCTCTACAGCCCAAACAAGTTTCTAAAAGGATGAGTTTGCAACTGCTTTACTTTTGGAGAAAATTCAAAACATTCATTATTCAATAGGGCCCAAACTATCAAAAACCAGCGGTTTGAATGAACACACATTTCTTGGTAGAATCATGCAGGACTCAAATTTTTGATGTTTTTCTACTCCTCTCATGAGCTCAAACAAGTTTCTAAAAGCATGAGTTTGCAACTACTTTACTTTTGGAGAAAATTCAAAACATTCATTATTCAATAGAGCCCAATAGCAAAAATCAGGTTTTGAATGAAGAATCACATTTCTTGGTAGAATCATGCAGGATTGAAATTTTTGATGGTTTTTTACTCCTCTCAACAGCCCAAACAAGTTTCTAAAAGGATGAGTTTGCAACTACTTTACTTTTGGAGAAAATTCAAAACATTCATTATTCAATAGGGCCCAAACTATCAAAAACCAGCGGTTTCAATGAACACACATTTCTTGGTAGAATCATGCAGGACTCAAATTTTTGATGTTTTTCTATTCCTCTCATGAGCCCAAACAAGTCTCTAAAAGCATGAGTTTGCAACTACTTTACTTTTGGAGAAAATTCAAAACATTCATTATTCAATAGAGCCCAATAGCAAAAATCAGGTTTTGAATGAAGAATCACATTTCTTGGTAAAATCATGCAGGATTGAAATTTTTGATGGTTTTTTACTCCTCTCAACAGCCCAAACAAGTTTCTAAAAGGATGAGTTTGCAACTACTTTACTTTTGGAGAAAATTCAAAACATTCATTATTCAATAGAGCCCAATAGCAAAAATCAGGTTTTGAATGAAGAATCACATTTCTTGGTAGAATCATGCAGGATTGAAATTTTTGATGGTTTTTTACTCCTCTCAACAGCCCAAACAAGTTTCTAAAAGGATGAGTTTGCAACTACTTTACTTTTGGAGAAAATTCAAAACATTCATTATTCAATAGGGCCCAAACTATCAAAAACCAGCGGTTTCAATGAACACACATTTCTTGGTAGAATCATGCAGGACTGAAATTTTTGTTGTTTTTCTACTCCTCTCATAAGCCCAAACAAGTCTCTAAAAGCATGAGTTTGCAACTACTTTACTTTTGGAGAAAATTCAAAACATTCATTATTCAATAGAGCCCAATAGCAAAAATCAGGTTTTGAATGAAGAATCACATTTCTTGGTAAAATCATGCAGGATTGAAATTTTTGATGGTTTTTTACTCCTCTCAACAGCCCAAACAAGTTTCTAAAAGGATGAGTTTGCAACTACTTTACTTTTGGAGAAAATTCAAAACATTCATTATTCAATAGGGCCCAAACTATCAAAAACCAGCGGTTTCAATGAACACACATTTCTTGGTAGAATCATGCAGGACTGAAATTTTTGATGTTTTTCTACTCCTCTCATGAGCCCAAACAAGTTTCTAAAAGCATGAGTTTGCAACTACTTTACTTTTGGAGAAAATTCAAAACATTCACTATTCAATAGAGCCCAATAGCAAAAATCAGGTTTTGAATGAAGAATCACATTTCTTGGTAAAATCATGCAGGATTGAAATTTTTGATGGTTTTTTACTCCTCTCAACAGCCCAAACAAGTTTCTAAAAGGATGAGTTTGCAACTACTTTACTTTTGGAGAAAATTCAAAACATTCATTTTTCAATAGGGCCCAAACTATCAAAAACCAGCGGTTTCAATGAACACACATTTCTTGGTAGAATCATGCAGGACTGAAATTTTTGATGTTTTTCTACTCCTCTCATGAGCCCAAACAAGTCTCTAAAAGCATGAGTTTGCAACTACTTTACTTTTGGAGAAAATTCAAAACATTCATTATTCAATAGAGCCCAATAGCAAAAATCAGGTTTTGAATGAAGAATCACATTTCTTGGTAGAATCATGCAGGATTGAAATTTTTGATGGTTTTTTACTCCTCTCAACAGCCCAAACAAGTTTCTAAAAGGATGAGTTTGCAACTACTTTACTTTTGGAGAAAATTCAAAACATTCATTATTCAATAGGGCCCAAACTATCAAAAACCAGCGGTTTGAATGAACACACATTTCTTGGTAGAATCATGCAGGACTGAAATTTTTGATGTTTTTCTACTCCTCTCATGAGCCCAAACAAGTCTCTAAAAGCATTAGTTTGCAACTACTTTACTTTTGGAGAAAATTCAAAACATTCATTATTCAATAGAGCCCAATAGCAAAAATCAGGTTTTGAATGAAGAATCACATTTCTTGGTAGAAGCATGCAGGATTGAAATTTTTGATGGTTTTTTACTCCTCTCAACAGCCCAAACAAGTTTCTAAAAGGATGAGTTTGCAACTACTTTACTTTTGGAGAAAATTCAAAACATTCATTATTCAATAGGGCCCAAACTATCAAAAACCAGCGGTTTCAATGAACACACATTTCTTGGTAGAATCATGCAGGACTGAAGTTTTTGATGTTTTTCTACTCCTCTCATGAGCCCAAACAAGTCTCTAAAAGCATGAGTTTGCAACTACTTTACTTTTGGAGAAAATTCAAAACATTCATTATTCAATAGAGCCCAATAGCAAAAATCAGGTTTTGAATGAAGAATCACATTTCTTGGTAGAATCATGCAGGATTGAAATTTTTGATGGTTTTTTACTCCTCTCAACAGCCCAAACAAGTTTCTAAAAGGATGAGTTTGCAACTGCTTTACTTTTGGAGAAAATTCAAAACATTCATTATTCAATAGGGCCCAAACTATCAAAAACCAGCGGTTTGAATGAACACACATTTCATGGTAGAATCATGCAGGACTCAAATTTTTGATGTTTTTCTACTCCTCTCATGAGCCCAAACAAGTTTCTAAAAGCATGAGTTTGCAACTACTTTACTTTTGGAGAAAATTCAAAATATTCATTATTCAATAGAGCCCAATAGCAAAAATCAGGTTTTGAATGAAGAATCACATTTCTTGGTAGAATCATGCAGGATTGAAATTTTTGATGGTTTTTTACTCCTCTCAACAGCCCAAACAAGTTTCTAAAAGGATGAGTTTGCAACTACTTTACTTTTGGAGAAAATTCAAAACATTCATTATTCAATAGGGCCCAAACTATCAAAAACCAGCGGTTTCAATGAACACACATTTCTTGGTAGAATCATGCAGGACTGAAATTTTTGATGTTTTTCTACTCCTCTCATGAGCCCAAACAAGTCTCTAAAAGCATGAGTTTGCAACTACTTTACTTTTGGAGAAAATTCAAAACATTCATTATTCAATAGAGCCCAATAGCAAAAATCAGGTTTTGAATGAAGAATCACATTTCTTGGTAGAATCATGCAGGATTGAAATTTTTGATGGTTTTTTACTCCTCTCAACAGCCCAAACAAGTTTCTAAAAGGATGAGTTTGCAACTACTTTACTTTTGGAGAAAATTCAAAACATTCATTATTCAATAGGGCCCAAACTATCAAAAACCAGCGGTTTCAATGAACACACATTTCTTGGAAGAATCATGCAGGACTGAAATTTTTGATGTTTTTCTACTCCTCTCATGAGCCCCAACAAGTTTCTAAAAGGATGAGTTTGCAACTACTTTACTTTTGGAGAAAATTCAAAACATTCATTATTCAATAGAGCCCAATAGCAAAAATCAGGTTTTGAATGAAGAATCACATTTCTTGGTAGAATCATGCAGGATTGAAATTTTTGATGGTTTTTTACTCCTCTCAACAGCCCAAACAAGTTTCTAAAAGGATGAGTTTGCAACTACTTTACTTTTGGAGAAAATTCAAAACATTCATTATTCAATAGGGCCCAAACTATCAAAAACCAGCGGTTTCAATGAACACACATTTCTTGGAAGAATCATGCATGACTGAAATTTTTGATGTTTTTCTACTCCTCTCATGAGCCCAAACAAGTCTCTAAAAGCATGAGTTTGCAACTACTTTACTTTTGGAGAAAATTCAAAACATTCATTATTCAATAGAGCCCAATAGGAAAAATCAGGTTTTGAATGAAGAATCACATTTCTTGGTAGAATCATGCAGGATTGAAATTTTTGATGGTTTTTTACTCCTCTCAACAGCCCAAACAAGTTTCTAAAAGGATGAGTTTGCAACTGCTTTACTTTTGGAGAAAATTCAAAACATTCATTATTCAATAGGGCCCAAACTATCAAAAACCAGCGGTTTCAATGAACACACATTTCTTGGTAGAATCATGCAGGACTGAAATTTTTGATGTTTTTCTACTCCTCTCATGAGCCCAAACAAGTCTCTAAAAGCATGAGTTTGCAACTACTTTACTTTTGGAGAAAATTCAAAACATTCATTATTCAATAGAGCCCAATAGCAAAAATCAGGTTTTGAATGAAGAATCACATTTCTTGGTAGAATCATGCAGGATTGAAATTTTTGATGGTTTTTTACTCCTCTCTACAGCCCAAACAAGTTTCTAAAAGGATGAGTTTGCAACTGCTTTACTTTTGGAGAAAATTCAAAACATTCATTATTCAATAGGGCCCAAACTATCAAAAACCAGCGGTTTGAATGAACACACATTTCTTGGTAGAATCATGCAGGACTCAAATTTTTGATGTTTTTCTACTCCTCTCATGAGCCCAAACAAGTCTCTAAAAGCATGAGTTTGCAACTACTTTACTTTTGGAGAAAATTCAAAACATTCATTATTCATTAGAGCCCAATAGCAAAAATCAGGTTTTGAATGAAGAATCACATTTCTTGGTAGAATCATGCAGGATTGAAATTTTTGATGGTTTTTTACTCCTCTCAACAGCCCAAACAAGTTTCTAAAAGGATGAGTTTGCAACTACTTTACTTTTGGAGAAAATTCAAAACATTCATTATTCAATAGGGCCCAAACTATCAAAAACCAGCAGTTTCAATGAACACACATTTCTTGGTAGAATCATGCAGGACTGAAATTTTTGATGTTTTTCTACTCCTCTCATGAGCCCAAACAAGTCTCTAAAAGCATGAGTTTGCAACTACTTTACTTTTGGAGAAAATTCAAAACATTCATTATTCAATAGAGCCCAATAGCAAAAATCAGGTTTTGAATGAAGAATCACATTTCTTGGTAGAATCATGCAGGATTGAAATTTTTGATGGTTTTTTACTCCTCTCAACAGCCCAAACAAGTTTCTAAAAGGATGAGTTTGCAACTACTTTACTTTTGGAGAAAATTCAAAACATTCATTATTCAATAGGGCCCAAACTATCAAAAACCAGCGGTTTCAATGAACACACATTTCTTGGAAGAATCATGCAGGGCTGAAATTTTTGATGTTTTTCTACTCCTCTCATGAGCCCAAACAAGTTTCTAAAAGCATGAGTTTGCAACTACTTTACTTTTGGAGAAAATTCAAAACATTCATTATTCAATAGAGCCCAATAGCAAAAATCAGGTTTTGAATGAAGAATCACAGTTCTTGGTAGAATCATGCAGGATTGAAATTTTTGATGGTTTTTTACTCCTCTCAACAGCCCAAACAAGTTTCTAAAAGGATGAGTTTGCAACTACTTTACTTTTGGAGAAAATTCAAAACATTCATTATTCAATAGAGCCCAATAGCAAAAATCAGGTTTTGAATGAAGAATCACATTTCTTGGTAGAATCATGCAGGATTGAAATTTTTGATGGTTTTTTACTCCTCTCAACAGCCCAAACAAGTTTCTAAAAGGATGAGTTTGCAACTACTTTACTTTTGGAGAAAATTCAAAACATTCATTATTCAATAGGGCCCAAACTATCAAAAACCAGCGGTTTCAATGAACACACATTTCTTGGTAGAATCATGCAGGACTGAAATTTTTGATGTTTTTCTACTCCTCTCATGAGCCCAAACAAGTCTCTAAAAGCATGAGTTTGCAACTACTTTACTTTTGGAGAAAATTCAAAACATTCATTATTCAATAGAGCCCAATAGCAAAAATCAGGTTTTGAATGAAGAATCACATTTCTTGGTAAAATCATGCAGGATTGAAATTTTTGATGGTTTTTTACTCCTCTCAACAGCCCAAACAAGTTTCTAAAAGGATGAGTTTGCAACTACTTTACTTTTGGAGAAAATTCAAAACATTCATTATTCAATAGGGCCCAAACTATCAAAAACCAGCGGTTTCAATGAACACACATTTCTTGGTAGAATCATGCAGGACTGAAATTTTTGATGTTTTTCTACTCCTCTCATGAGCCCAAACAAGTCTCTAAAAGCATGAGTTTGCAACTACTTTACTTTTGGAGAAAATTCAAAACATTCATTATTCAATAGAGCCCAATAGCAAAAATCAGGTTTTGAATGAAGAATCACAGTTCTTGGTAGAATCATGCAGGATTGAAATTTTTGATGGTTTTTTACTCCTCTCAACAGCCCAAACAAGTTTCTAAAAGGATGAGTTTGCAACTACTTTACTTTTGGAGAAAATTCAAAACATTCATTATTCAATAGAGCCCAATAGCAAAAATCAGGTTTTGAATGAAGAATCACATTTCTTGGTAGAATCATGCAGGATTGAAATTTTTGATGGTTTTTTACTCCTCTCAACAGCCCAAACAAGTTTCTAAAAGGATGAGTTTGCAACTACTTTACTTTTGGAGAAAATTCAAAACATTCATTATTCAATAGGGCCCAAACTATCAAAAACCAGCGGTTTCAATGAACACACATTTCTTGGTAGAATCATGCAGGACTGAAATTTTTGATGTTTTTCTACTCCTCTCATAAGCCCAAACAAGTCTCTAAAAGCATGAGTTTGCAACTACTTTACTTTTGGAGAAAATTCAAAACATTCATTATTCAATAGAGCCCAATAGCAAAAATCAGGTTTTGAATGAAGAATCACATTTCTTGGTAAAATCATGCAGGATTGAAATTTTTGATGGTTTTTTACTCCTCTCAACAGCCCAAACAAGTTTCTAAAAGGATGAGTTTGCAACTACTTTACTTTTGGAGAAAATTCAAAACATTCATTATTCAATAGGGCCCAAACTATCAAAAACCAGCGGTTTCAATGAACACACATTTCTTGGTAGAATCATGCAGGACTGAAATTTTTGATGTTTTTCTACTCCTGTCATGAGCCCAAACAAGTCTCTAAAAGCATGAGTTTGCAACTACTTTACTTTTGGAGAAAATTCAAAACATTCATTATTCAATAGAGCCCAATAGCAAAAATCAGGTTTTGAATGAAGAATCACATTTCTTGGTAGAATCATGCAGGATTGAAATTTTTGATGGTTTTTTACTCCTCTCTACAGCCCAAACAAGTTTCTAAAAGGATGAGTTTGCAACTGCTTTACTTTTGGAGAAAATTCAAAACATTCATTATTCAATAGGGCCCAAACTATCAAAAACCAGCGGTTTGAATGAACACACATTTCTTGGTAGAATCATGCAGGACTCAAATTTTTGATGTTTTTCTACTCCTCTCATGAGCTCAAACAAGTTTCTAAAAGCATGAGTTTGCAACTACTTTACTTTTGGAGAAAATTCAAAACATTCATTATTCAATAGAGCCCAATAGCAAAAATCAGGTTTTGAATGAAGAATCACATTTCTTGGTAGAATCATGCAGGATTGAAATTTTTGATGGTTTTTTACTCCTCTCAACAGCCCAAACAAGTTTCTAAAAGGATGAGTTTGCAACTACTTTACTTTTGGAGAAAATTCAAAACATTCATTATTCAATAGGGCCCAAACTATCAAAAACCAGCGGTTTCAATGAACACACATTTCTTGGTAGAATCATGCAGGACTCAAATTTTTGATGTTTTTCTATTCCTCTCATGAGCCCAAACAAGTCTCTAAAAGCATGAGTTTGCAACTACTTTACTTTTGGAGAAAATTCAAAACATTCATTATTCAATAGAGCCCAATAGCAAAAATCAGGTTTTGAATGAAGAATCACATTTCTTGGTAAAATCATGCAGGATTGAAATTTTTGATGGTTTTTTACTCCTCTCAACAGCCCAAACAAGTTTCTAAAAGGATGAGTTTGCAACTACTTTACTTTTGGAGAAAATTCAAAACATTCATTATTCAATAGGGCCCAAACTGTCAAAAACCAGCGGTTTCAATGAACACACATTTCTTGGAAGAATCATGCAGGACTGAAATTTTTGATGTTTTTCTACTCCTCTCATGAGCCCAAACAAGTTTCTAAAAGCATGAGTTTGCAACTACTTTACTTTTGGAGAAAATTCAAAACATTCATTATTCAATAGAGCCCAATAGCAAAAATCAGGTTTTGAATGAAGAATCACATTTCTTGGTAGAATCATGCAGGATTGAAATTTTTGATGGTTTTTTACTCCTCTCAACAGCCCAAACAAGTTTCTAAAAGGATGAGTTTGCAACTACTTTACTTTTGGAGAAAATTCAAAACATTCATTATTCAATAGAGCCCAATAGCAAAAATCAGGTTTTGAATGAAGAATCACATTTCTTGGTAGAATCATGCAGGATTGAAATTTTTGATGGTTTTTTACTCCTCTCAACAGCCCAAACAAGTTTCTAAAAGGATGAGTTTGCAACTACTTTACTTTTGGAGAAAATTCAACACATTCATTATTCAATAGGGCCCAAACTATCAAAAACCAGCGGTTTCAATGAACACACATTTCTTGGTAGAATCATGCAGGACTGAAATTTTTGATGTTTTTCTACTCCTCTCATGAGCCCAAACAAGTCTCTAAAAGGATGAGTTTGCAACTACTTTACTTTTGGAGAAAATTCAAAACATTCATTTTTCATTAGGGCCCAAAATATCAAAAACCAGGGGTTTGAATGAACACACATTTCTTGGTAGAATCGTGCAGGACTGAAATTTTTGATGTTTTTCTACTCCTCTCATGAGCCCAAACAAGTCTCTAAAAGGATGAGTTTGCAACTACTTTACTTTTGGAGAAAATTCAAAACATTCATTATTCAATAGAGCCCAATAGCAAAAATCAGGTTTTGAATGAAGAATCACATTTCTTGGTAGAATCATGCAGGATTGAAATTTTTGATGGTTTTTTACTCCTCTCAACAGCCCAAACAAGTTTCTAAAAGGATGAGTTTGCAACTACTTTACTTTTGGAGAAAATTCAAAACATTCATTATTCAATAGGGCCCAAACTATCAAAAACCAGCGGTTTCAATGAACACACATTTCTTGGAAGAATCATGCAGGACTGAAATTTTTGATGTTTTTCTACTCCTCTCATGAGCCCAAACAAGTCTCTAAAAGCATGAGTTTGCAACTACTTTACTTTTGGAGAAAATTCAAAACATTCATTATTCAATAGAGCCCAATAGCAAAAATCAGGTTTTGAATGAAGAATCACATTTCTTGGTAGAATCATGCAGGATTGAAATTTTTGATGGTTTTTTACTCCTCTCAACAGCCCAAACAAGTTTCTAAAAGGATGAGTTTGCAACTACTTTACTTTTGGAGAAAATTCAAAACATTCATTATTCAATAGGGCCCAAACTATCAAAAACCAGCGGTTTCAATGAACACACATTTCTTGGAAGAATCATGCATGACTGAAATTTTTGATGTTTTTCTACTCCTCTCATGAGCCCAAACAAGTCTCTAAAAGCATGAGTTTGCAACTACTTTACTTTTGGAGAAAATTCAAAACATTCATTATTCAATAGAGCCCAATAGCAAAAATCAGGTTTTGAATGAAGAATCACATTTCTTGGTAGAATCATGCAGGATTGAAATTTTTGATGGTTTTTTACTCCTCTCAACAGCCCAAACAAGTTTCTAAAAGGATGAGTTTGCAACTACTTTACTTTTGGAGAAAATTCAAAACATTCATTATTCAATAGGGCCCAAACTATCAAAAACCAGCGGTTTCAATGAACACACATTTCTTGGTAGAATCATGCAGGACTGAAATTTTTGATGTTTTTCTACTCCTCTCATGAGCCCAAACAAGTCTCCAAAAGCATGAGTTTGCAACTACTTTACTTTTGGAGAAAATTCAAAACATTCATTATTCAATAGAGCCCAATAGCAAAAATCAGGTTTTGAATGAAGAATCACATTTCTTGGTAGAATCATGCAGGATTGAAATTTTTGATGGTTTTTTACTCCTCTCAACAGCCCAAACAAGTTTCTAAAAGGATGAGTTTGCATCTACTTTACTTTCGGAGAAAATTCAAAACATTCATTATTCAATAGGGCCCAAACTATCAAAAACCAGCGGTTTCAATGAACACACATTTCTTGGTAGAATCATGCAGGACTGAAATTTTTGATGTTTTTCTACTCCTCTCATGAGCCCAAACAAGTCTCTAAAAGCATGAGTTTGCAACTACTTTACTTTTGGAGAAAATTCAAAACATTCATTATTCAATAGAGCCCAATAGCAAAAATCAGGTTTTGAATGAAGAATCACATTTCTTGGTAGAATCATGCAGGATTGAAATTTTTGATGGTTTTTTACTCCTCTCAACAGCCCAAACAAGTTTCTAAAAGGATGAGTTTGCAACTGCTTTACTTTTGGAGAAAATTCAAAACATTCATTATTCAATAGGGCCCAAACTATCAAAAACCAGCGGTTTCAATGAACACACATTTCTTGGTAGAATCATGCAGGACTGAAATTTTTGATGTTTTTCTACTCCTCTCATGAGCCCAAACAAGTCTCTAAAAGCATGAGTTTGCAACTACTTTACTTTTGGAGAAAATTCAAAACATTCATTATTCAATAGAGCCCAATAGCAAAAATCAGGTTTTGAATGAAGAATCACATTTCTTGGTAGAATCATGCAGGATTGAAATTTTTGATGGTTTTTTACTCCTCTCTACAGCCCAAACAAGTTTCTAAAAGGATGAGTTTGCAACTGCTTTACTTTTGGAGAAAATTCAAAACATTCATTATTCAATAGGGCCCAAACTATCAAAAACCAGCGGTTTGAATGAACACACATTTCTTGGTAGAATCATGCAGGACTCAAATTTTTGATGTTTTTCTACTCCTCTCATGAGCCCAAACAAGTCTCTAAAAGCATGAGTTTGCAACTACTTTACTTTTGGAGAAAATTCAAAACATTCATTATTCAATAGAGCCCAATAGCAAAAATCAGGTTTTGAATGAAGAATCACATTTCTTGGTAGAATCATGCAGGATTGAAATTTTTGATGGTTTTTTACTCCTCTCAACAGCCCAAACAAGTTTCTAAAAGGATGAGTTTGCAACTACTTTACTTTTGGAGAAAATTCAAAACATTCATTATTCAATAGGGCCCAAACTATCAAAAACCAGCGGTTTCAATGAACACACATTTCTTGGAAGAATCATGCATGACTGAAATTTTTGATGTTTTTCTACTCCTCTCATGAGCCCAAACAAGTCTCTAAAAGCATGAGTTTGCAACTACTTTACTTTTGGAGAAAATTCAAAACATTCATTATTCAATAGAGCCCAATAGCAAAAATCAGGTTTTGAATGAAGAATCACATTTCTTGGTAGAATCATGCAGGATTGAAATTTTTGATGGTTTTTTACTCCTCTCAACAGCCCAAACAAGTTTCTAAAAGGATGAGTTTGCAACTACTTTACTTTTGGAGAAAATTCAAAACATTCATTATTCAATAGGGCCCAAACTATCAAAAACCAGCGGTTTCAATGAACACACATTTCTTGGTAGAATCATGCAGGACTGAAATTTTTGATGTTTTTCTACTCCTCTCATGAGCCCAAACAAGTCTCTAAAAGCATGAGTTTGCAACTACTTTACTTTTGGAGAAAATTCAAAACATTCATTATTCAATAGAGCCCAATAGCAAAAATCAGGTTTTGAATGAAGAATCACATTTCTTGGTAGAATCATGCAGGATTGAAATTTTTGATGGTTTTTTACTCCTCTCTACAGCCCAAACAAGTTTCTAAAAGGATGAGTTTGCAACTGCTTTACTTTTGGAGAAAATTCAAAACATTCATTATTCAATAGGGCCCAAACTATCAAAAACCAGCGGTTTGAATGAACACACATTTCTTGGTAGAATCATGCAGGACTCAAATTTTTGATGTTTTTCTACTCCTCTCATGAGCTCAAACAAGTTTCTAAAAGCATGAGTTTGCAACTACTTTACTTTTGGAGAAAATTCAAAACATTCATTATTCAATAGAGCCCAATAGCAAAAATCAGGTTTTGAATGAAGAATCACATTTCTTGGTAGAATCATGCAGGATTGAAATTTTTGATGGTTTTTTACTCCTCTCAACAGCCCAAACAAGTTTCTAAAAGGATGAGTTTGCAACTACTTTACTTTTGGAGAAAATTCAAAACATTCATTATTCAATAGGGCCCAAACTATCAAAAAACAGCGGTTTCAATGAACACACATTTCTTGGTAGAATCATGCAGGACTCAAATTTTTGATGTTTTTCTATTCCTCTCATGAGCCCAAACAAGTCTCTAAAAGCATGAGTTTGCAACTACTTTACTTTTGGAGAAAATTCAAAACATTCATTATTCAATAGAGCCCAATAGCAAAAATCAGGTTTTGAATGAAGAATCACATTTCTTGGTAGAATCATGCAGGATTGAAATTTTTGATGGTTTTTTACTCCTCTCAACAGCCCAAACAAGTTTCTAAAAGGATGAGTTTGCAACTACTTTACTTTTGGAGAAAATTCAAAACATTCATTATTCAATAGGGCCCAAACTGTCAAAAACCAGCGGTTTCAATGAACACACATTTCTTGGAAGAATCATGCAGGACTGAAATTTTTGATGTTTTTCTACTCCTCTCATGAGCCCAAACAAGTTTCTAAAAGCATGAGTTTGCAACTACTTTACTTTTGGAGAAAATTCAAAACATTCATTATTCAATAGAGCCCAATAGCAAAAATCAGGTTTTGAATGAAGAATCACATTTCTTGGTAGAATCATGCAGGATTGAAATTTTTGATGGTTTTTTACTCCTCTCAACAGCCCAAACAAGTTTCTAAAAGGATGAGTTTGCAACTACTTTACTTTTGGAGAAAATTCAAAACATTCATTATTCAATAGAGCCCAATAGCAAAAATCAGGTTTTGAATGAAGAATCACATTTCTTGGTAGAATCATGCAGGATTGAAATTTTTGATGGTTTTTTACTCCTCTCAACAGCCCAAACAAGTTTCTAAAAGGATGAGTTTGCAACTACTTTACTTTTGGAGAAAATTCAACACATTCATTATTCAATAGGGCCCAAACTATCAAAAACCAGCGGTTTCAATGAACACACATTTCTTGGTAGAATCATGCAGGACTGAAATTTTTGATGTTTTTCTACTCCTCTCATGAGCCCAAACAAGTCTCTAAAAGGATGAGTTTGCAACTACTTTACTTTTGGAGAAAATTCAAAACATTCATTTTTCATTAGGGCCCAAAATATCAAAAACCAGGGGTTTGAATGAGCACACATTTCTTGGTAGAATCGTGCAGGACTGAAATTTTTGATGTTTTTCTACTCCTCTCATGAGCCCAAACAAGTCTCTAAAAGGATGAGTTTGCAACTACTTTACTTTTGGAGAAAATTCAAAACATTCATTATTCAATAGAGCCCAATAGCAAAAATCAGGTTTTGAATGAAGAATCACATTTCTTGGTAGAATCATGCAGGATTGAAATTTTTGATGGTTTTTTACTCCTCTCAACAGCCCAAACAAGTTTCTAAAAGGATGAGTTTGCAACTACTTTACTTTTGGAGAAAATTCAAAACATTCATTATTCAATAGGGCCCAAACTATCAAAAACCAGCGGTTTCAATGAACACACATTTCTTGGAAGAATCATGCAGGACTGAAATTTTTGATGTTTTTCTACTCCTCTCATGAGCCCAAACAAGTCTCTAAAAGCATGAGTTTGCAACTACTTTACTTTTGGAGAAAATTCAAAACATTCATTATTCAATAGAGCCCAATAGCAAAAATCAGGTTTTGAATGAAGAATCACATTTCTTGGTAGAATCATGCAGGATTGAAATTTTTGATGGTTTTTTACTCCTCTCAACAGCCCAAACAAGTTTCTAAAAGGATGAGTTTGCAACTACTTTACTTTTGGAGAAAATTCAAAACATTCATTATTCAATAGGGCCCAAACTATCAAAAACCAGCGGTTTCAATGAACACACATTTCTTGGAAGAATCATGCATGACTGAAATTTTTGATGTTTTTCTACTCCTCTCATGAGCCCAAACAAGTCTCTAAAAGCATGAGTTTGCAACTACTTTACTTTTGGAGAAAATTCAAAACATTCATTATTCAATAGAGCCCAATAGCAAAAATCAGGTTTTGAATGAAGAATCACATTTCTTGGTAGAATCATGCAGGATTGAAATTTTTGATGGTTTTTTACTCCTCTCAACAGCCCAAACAAGTTTCTAAAAGGATGAGTTTGCAACTACTTTACTTTTGGAGAAAATTCAAAACATTCATTATTCAATAGGGCCCAAACTATCAAAAACCAGCGGTTTCAATGAACACACATTTCTTGGTAGAATCATGCAGGACTGAAATTTTTGATGTTTTTCTACTCCTCTCATGAGCCCAAACAAGTCTCCAAAAGCATGAGTTTGCAACTACTTTACTTTTGGAGAAAATTCAAAACATTCATTATTCAATAGAGCCCAATAGCAAAAATCAGGTTTTGAATGAAGAATCACATTTCTTGGTAGAATCATGCAGGATTGAAATTTTTGATGGTTTTTTACTCCTCTCAACAGCCCAAACAAGTTTCTAAAAGGATGAGTTTGCATCTACTTTACTTTCGGAGAAAATTCAAAACATTCATTATTCAATAGGGCCCAAACTATCAAAAACCAGCGGTTTCAATGAACACACATTTCTTGGTAGAATCATGCAGGACTGAAATTTTTGATGTTTTTCTACTCCTCTCATGAGCCCAAACAAGTCTCTAAAAGCATGAGTTTGCAACTACTTTACTTTTGGAGAAAATTCAAAACATTCATTATTCAATAGAGCCCAATAGCAAAAATCAGGTTTTGAATGAAGAATCACATTTCTTGGTAGAATCATGCAGGATTGAAATTTTTGATGGTTTTTTACTCCTCTCAACAGCCCAAACAAGTTTCTAAAAGGATGAGTTTGCAACTGCTTTACTTTTGGAGAAAATTCAAAACATTCATTATTCAATAGGGCCCAAACTATCAAAAACCAGCGGTTTCAATGAACACACATTTCTTGGTAGAATCATGCAGGACTGAAATTTTTGATGTTTTTCTACTCCTCTCATGAGCCCAAACAAGTCTCTAAAAGCATGAGTTTGCAACTACTTTACTTTTGGAGAAAATTCAAAACATTCATTATTCAATAGAGCCCAATAGCAAAAATCAGGTTTTGAATGAAGAATCACATTTCTTGGTAGAATCATGCAGGATTGAAATTTTTGATGGTTTTTTACTCCTCTCTACAGCCCAAACAAGTTTCTAAAAGGATGAGTTTGCAACTGCTTTACTTTTGGAGAAAATTCAAAACATTCATTATTCAATAGGGCCCAAACTATCAAAAACCAGCGGTTTGAATGAACACACATTTCTTGGTAGAATCATGCAGGACTCAAATTTTTGATGTTTTTCTACTCCTCTCATGAGCCCAAACAAGTCTCTAAAAGCATGAGTTTGCAACTACTTTACTTTTGGAGAAAATTCAAAACATTCATTATTCAATAGAGCCCAATAGCAAAAATCAGGTTTTGAATGAAGAATCACATTTCTTGGTAGAATCATGCAGGATTGAAATTTTTGATGGTTTTTTACTCCTCTCAACAGCCCAAACAAGTTTCTAAAAGGATGAGTTTGCAACTACTTTACTTTTGGAGAAAATTCAAAACATTCATTATTCAATAGGGCCCAAACTATCAAAAACCAGCGGTTTCAATGAACACACATTTCTTGGAAGAATCATGCATGACTGAAATTTTTGATGTTTTTCTACTCCTCTCATGAGCCCAAACAAGTCTCTAAAAGCATGAGTTTGCAACTACTTTACTTTTGGAGAAAATTCAAAACATTCATTATTCAATAGAGCCCAATAGCAAAAATCAGGTTTTGAATGAAGAATCACATTTCTTGGTAGAATCATGCAGGATTGAAATTTTTGATGGTTTTTTACTCCTCTCAACAGCCCAAACAAGTTTCTAAAAGGATGAGTTTGCAACTACTTTACTTTTGGAGAAAATTCAAAACATTCATTATTCAATAGGGCCCAAACTATCAAAAACCAGCGGTTTCAATGAACACACATTTCTTGGTAGAATCATGCAGGACTGAAATTTTTGATGTTTTTCTACTCCTCTCATGAGCCCAAACAAGTCTCTAAAAGCATGAGTTTGCAACTACTTTACTTTTGGAGAAAATTCAAAACATTCATTATTCAATAGAGCCCAATAGCAAAAATCAGGTTTTGAATGAAGAATCACATTTCTTGGTAGAATCATGCAGGATTGAAATTTTTGATGGTTTTTTACTCCTCTCTACAGCCCAAACAAGTTTCTAAAAGGATGAGTTTGCAACTGCTTTACTTTTGGAGAAAATTCAAAACATTCATTATTCAATAGGGCCCAAACTATCAAAAACCAGCGGTTTGAATGAACACACATTTCTTGGTAGAATCATGCAGGACTCAAATTTTTGATGTTTTTCTACTCCTCTCATGAGCTCAAACAAGTTTCTAAAAGCATGAGTTTGCAACTACTTTACTTTTGGAGAAAATTCAAAACATTCATTATTCAATAGAGCCCAATAGCAAAAATCAGGTTTTGAATGAAGAATCACATTTCTTGGTAGAATCATGCAGGATTGAAATTTTTGATGGTTTTTTACTCCTCTCAACAGCCCAAACAAGTTTCTAAAAGGATGAGTTTGCAACTACTTTACTTTTGGAGAAAATTCAAAACATTCATTATTCAATAGGGCCCAAACTATCAAAAAACAGCGGTTTCAATGAACACACATTTCTTGGTAGAATCATGCAGGACTCAAATTTTTGATGTTTTTCTATTCCTCTCATGAGCCCAAACAAGTCTCTAAAAGCATGAGTTTGCAACTACTTTACTTTTGGAGAAAATTCAAAACATTCATTATTCAATAGAGCCCAATAGCAAAAATCAGGTTTTGAATGAAGAATCACATTTCTTGGTAGAATCATGCAGGATTGAAATTTTTGATGGTTTTTTACTCCTCTCAACAGCCCAAACAAGTTTCTAAAAGGATGAGTTTGCAACTACTTTACTTTTGGAGAAAATTCAAAACATTCATTATTCAATAGGGCCCAAACTGTCAAAAACCAGCGGTTTCAATGAACACACATTTCTTGGAAGAATCATGCAGGACTGAAATTTTTGATGTTTTTCTACTCCTCTCATGAGCCCAAACAAGTTTCTAAAAGCATGAGTTTGCAACTACTTTACTTTTGGAGAAAATTCAAAACATTCATTATTCAATAGAGCCCAATAGCAAAAATCAGGTTTTGAATGAAGAATCACATTTCTTGGTAGAATCATGCAGGATTGAAATTTTTGATGGTTTTTTACTCCTCTCAACAGCCCAAACAAGTTTCTAAAAGGATGAGTTTGCAACTACTTTACTTTTGGAGAAAATTCAAAACATTCATTATTCAATAGAGCCCAATAGCAAAAATCAGGTTTTGAATGAAGAATCACATTTCTTGGTAGAATCATGCAGGATTGAAATTTTTGATGGTTTTTTACTCCTCTCAACAGCCCAAACAAGTTTCTAAAAGGATGAGTTTGCAACTACTTTACTTTTGGAGAAAATTCAAAACATTCATTATTCAATAGGGCCCAAACTATCAAAAACCAGCGGTTTCAATGAACACACATTTCTTGGTAGAATCATGCAGGACTGAAATTTTTGATGTTTTTCTACTCCTCTCATGAGCCCAAACAAGTCTCTAAAAGGATGAGTTTGCAACTACTTTACTTTTGGAGAAAATTCAAAACATTCATTATTCAATAGGGCCCAAAATATCAAAAACCAGGGGTTTGAATGAACACACATTTCTTGGTAGAATCGTGCAGGACTGAAATTTTTGATGTTTTTCTACTCCTCTCATGAGCCCAAACAAGTCTCTAAAAGGATGAGTTTGCAACTACTTTACTTTTGGAGAAAATTCAAAACATTCATTATTCAATAGAGCCCAATAGCAAAAACCAGCGTTTTGAATGAAGAATCACATTTCTTGGTAGAATCATGCAGGATTGAAATTTTTGATGGTTTTTTACTCCTCTCAACAGCCCAAACAAGTTTCTAAAAGGATGAGTTTGCAACTACTTTACTTTTGGAGAAAATTCAAAACATTCATTATTCAATAGGGCCCAAACTATCAAAAACCAGCGGTTTCAATGAACACACATTTCTTGGAAGAATCATGCAGGACTGAAATTTTTGATGTTTTTCTACTCCTCTCATGAGCCCAAACAAGTCTCTAAAAGCATGAGTTTGCAACTACTTTACTTTTGGAGAAAATTCAAAACATTCATTATTCAATAGAGCCCAATAGCAAAAATCAGGTTTTGAATGAAGAATCACATTTCTTGGTAGAATCATGCAGGATTGAAATTTTTGATGGTTTTTTACTCCTCTCAACAGCCCAAACAAGTTTCTAAAAGGATGAGTTTGCAACTACTTTACTTTTGGAGAAAATTCAAAACATTCATTATTCAATAGGGCCCAAACTATCAAAAACCAGCGGTTTCAATGAACACACATTTCTTGGAAGAATCATGCATGACTGAAATTTTTGATGTTTTTCTACTCCTCTCATGAGCCCAAACAAGTCTCTAAAAGCATGAGTTTGCAACTACTTTACTTTTGGAGAAAATTCAAAACATTCATTATTCAATAGAGCCCAATAGCAAAAATCAGGTTTTGAATGAAGAATCACATTTCTTGGTAGAATCATGCAGGATTGAAATTTTTGATGGTTTTTTACTCCTCTCAACAGCCCAAACAAGTTTCTAAAAGGATGAGTTTGCAACTACTTTACTTTTGGAGAAAATTCAAAACATTCATTATTCAATAGGGCCCAAACTATCAAAAACCAGCGGTTTCAATGAACACACATTTCTTGGTAGAATCATGCAGGACTGAAATTTTTGATGTTTTTCTACTCCTCTCATGAGCCCAAACAAGTCTCCAAAAGCATGAGTTTGCAACTACTTTACTTTTGGAGAAAATTCAAAACATTCATTATTCAATAGAGCCCAATAGCAAAAATCAGGTTTTGAATGAAGAATCACATTTCTTGGTAGAATCATGCAGGATTGAAATTTTTGATGGTTTTTTACTCCTCTCAACAGCCCAAACAAGTTTCTAAAAGGATGAGTTTGCATCTACTTTACTTTCGGAGAAAATTCAAAACATTCATTATTCAATAGGGCCCAAACTATCAAAAACCAGCGGTTTCAATGAACACACATTTCTTGGTAGAATCATGCAGGACTGAAATTTTTGATGTTTTTCTACTCCTCTCATGAGCCCAAACAAGTCTCTAAAAGCATGAGTTTGCAACTACTTTACTTTTGGAGAAAATTCAAAACATTCATTATTCAATAGAGCCCAATAGCAAAAATCAGGTTTTGAATGAAGAATCACATTTCTTGGTAGAATCATGCAGGATTGAAATTTTTGATGGTTTTTTACTCCTCTCAACAGCCCAAACAAGTTTCTAAAAGGATGAGTTTGCAACTGCTTTACTTTTGGAGAAAATTCAAAACATTCATTATTCAATAGGGCCCAAACTATCAAAAACCAGCGGTTTCAATGAACACACATTTCTTGGTAGAATCATGCAGGACTGAAATTTTTGATGTTTTTCTACTCCTCTCATGAGCCCAAACAAGTCTCTAAAAGCATGAGTTTGCAACTACTTTACTTTTGGAGAAAATTCAAAACATTCATTATTCAATAGAGCCCAATAGCAAAAATCAGGTTTTGAATGAAGAATCACATTTCTTGGTAGAATCATGCAGGATTGAAATTTTTGATGGTTTTTTACTCCTCTCTACAGCCCAAACAAGTTTCTAAAAGGATGAGTTTGCAACTGCTTTACTTTTGGAGAAAATTCAAAACATTCATTATTCAATAGGGCCCAAACTATCAAAAACCAGCGGTTTGAATGAACACACATTTCTTGGTAGAATCATGCAGGACTCAAATTTTTGATGTTTTTCTACTCCTCTCATGAGCCCAAACAAGTCTCTAAAAGCATGAGTTTGCAACTACTTTACTTTTGGAGAAAATTCAAAACATTCATTATTCAATAGAGCCCAATAGCAAAAATCAGGTTTTGAATGAAGAATCACATTTCTTGGTAGAATCATGCAGGATTGAAATTTTTGATGGTTTTTTACTCCTCTCAACAGCCCAAACAAGTTTCTAAAAGGATGAGTTTGCAACTACTTTACTTTTGGAGAAAATTCAAAACATTCATTATTCAATAGGGCCCAAACTATCAAAAACCAGCGGTTTCAATGAACACACATTTCTTGGAAGAATCATGCATGACTGAAATTTTTGATGTTTTTCTACTCCTCTCATGAGCCCAAACAAGTCTCTAAAAGCATGAGTTTGCAACTACTTTACTTTTGGAGAAAATTCAAAACATTCATTATTCAATAGAGCCCAATAGCAAAAATCAGGTTTTGAATGAAGAATCACATTTCTTGGTAGAATCATGCAGGATTGAAATTTTTGATGGTTTTTTACTCCTCTCAACAGCCCAAACAAGTTTCTAAAAGGATGAGTTTGCAACTACTTTACTTTTGGAGAAAATTCAAAACATTCATTATTCAATAGGGCCCAAACTATCAAAAACCAGCGGTTTCAATGAACACACATTTCTTGGTAGAATCATGCAGGACTGAAATTTTTGATGTTTTTCTACTCCTCTCATGAGCCCAAACAAGTCTCTAAAAGCATGAGTTTGCAACTACTTTACTTTTGGAGAAAATTCAAAACATTCATTATTCAATAGAGCCCAATAGCAAAAATCAGGTTTTGAATGAAGAATCACATTTCTTGGTAGAATCATGCAGGATTGAAATTTTTGATGGTTTTTTACTCCTCTCTACAGCCCAAACAAGTTTCTAAAAGGATGAGTTTGCAACTGCTTTACTTTTGGAGAAAATTCAAAACATTCATTATTCAATAGGGCCCAAACTATCAAAAACCAGCGGTTTGAATGAACACACATTTCTTGGTAGAATCATGCAGGACTCAAATTTTTGATGTTTTTCTACTCCTCTCATGAGCTCAAACAAGTTTCTAAAAGCATGAGTTTGCAACTACTTTACTTTTGGAGAAAATTCAAAACATTCATTATTCAATAGAGCCCAATAGCAAAAATCAGGTTTTGAATGAAGAATCACATTTCTTGGTAGAATCATGCAGGATTGAAATTTTTGATGGTTTTTTACTCCTCTCAACAGCCCAAACAAGTTTCTAAAAGGATGAGTTTGCAACTACTTTACTTTTGGAGAAAATTCAAAACATTCATTATTCAATAGGGCCCAAACTATCAAAAAACAGCGGTTTCAATGAACACACATTTCTTGGTAGAATCATGCAGGACTCAAATTTTTGATGTTTTTCTATTCCTCTCATGAGCCCAAACAAGTCTCTAAAAGCATGAGTTTGCAACTACTTTACTTTTGGAGAAAATTCAAAACATTCATTATTCAATAGAGCCCAATAGCAAAAATCAGGTTTTGAATGAAGAATCACATTTCTTGGTAGAATCATGCAGGATTGAAATTTTTGATGGTTTTTTACTCCTCTCAACAGCCCAAACAAGTTTCTAAAAGGATGAGTTTGCAACTACTTTACTTTTGGAGAAAATTCAAAACATTCATTATTCAATAGGGCCCAAACTGTCAAAAACCAGCGGTTTCAATGAACACACATTTCTTGGAAGAATCATGCAGGACTGAAATTTTTGATGTTTTTCTACTCCTCTCATGAGCCCAAACAAGTTTCTAAAAGCATGAGTTTGCAACTACTTTACTTTTGGAGAAAATTCAAAACATTCATTATTCAATAGAGCCCAATAGCAAAAATCAGGTTTTGAATGAAGAATCACATTTCTTGGTAGAATCATGCAGGATTGAAATTTTTGATGGTTTTTTACTCCTCTCAACAGCCCAAACAAGTTTCTAAAAGGATGAGTTTGCAACTACTTTACTTTTGGAGAAAATTCAAAACATTCATTATTCAATAGAGCCCAATAGCAAAAATCAGGTTTTGAATGAAGAATCACATTTCTTGGTAGAATCATGCAGGATTGAAATTTTTGATGGTTTTTTACTCCTCTCAACAGCCCAAACAAGTTTCTAAAAGGATGAGTTTGCAACTACTTTACTTTTGGAGAAAATTCAAAACATTCATTATTCAATAGGGCCCAAACTATCAAAAACCAGCGGTTTCAATGAACACACATTTCTTGGTAGAATCATGCAGGACTGAAATTTTTGATGTTTTTCTACTCCTCTCATGAGCCCAAACAAGTCTCTAAAAGGATGAGTTTGCAACTACTTTACTTTTGGAGAAAATTCAAAACATTCATTATTCAATAGGGCCCAAAATATCAAAAACCAGGGGTTTGAATGAACACACATTTCTTGGTAGAATCGTGCAGGACTGAAATTTTTGATGTTTTTCTACTCCTCTCATGAGCCCAAACAAGTCTCTAAAAGGATGAGTTTGCAACTACTTTACTTTTGGAGAAAATTCAAAACATTCATTATTCAATAGAGCCCAATAGCAAAAACCAGCGTTTTGAATGAAGAATCACATTTCTTGGTAGAATCATGCAGGATTGAAATTTTTGATGGTTTTTTACTCCTCTCAACAGCCCAAACAAGTTTCTAAAAGGATGAGTTTGCAACTACTTTACTTTTGGAGAAAATTCAAAACATTCATTATTCAATAGGGCCCAAACTATCAAAAACCAGCGGTTTGAATGAACACACATTTCTTGGTAGAATCATGCAGGACTGAAATTTTTGATGTTTTTCTACTCCTCTCATGAGCCCAAACAAGTCTCTAAAAGCATGAGTTTGCAACTACTTTACTTTTGGAGAAAATTCAAAACATTCATTATTCAATAGAGCCCTATAGCAAAAATCAGGTTTTGAATGAAGAATCACATTTCTTGGTAGAAGCATGCAGGATTGAAATTTTTGATGGTTTTTTACTCCTCTCAACAGCCCAAACAAGTTTCTAAAAGGATGAGTTTGCAACTACTTTACTTTTGGAGAAAATTCAAAACATTCATTATTCAATAGGGCCCAAACTATCAAAAACCAGCGGTTTCAATGAACACACATTTCTTGGTAGAATCATGCAGGACTGAAGTTTTTGATGTTTTTCTACTCCTCTCATGAGCCCAAACAAGTCTCTAAAAGCATGAGTTTGCAACTACTTTACTTTTGGAGAAAATTCAAAACATTCATTATTCAATAGAGCCCAATAGCAAAAATCAGGTTTTGAATGAAGAATCACATTTCTTGGTAGAATCATGCAGGATTGAAATTTTTGATGGTTTTTTACTCCTCTCTACAGCCCAAACAAGTTTCTAAAAGGATGAGTTTGCAACTGCTTTACTTTTGGAGAAAATTCAAAACATTCATTATTCAATAGGGCCCAAACTATCAAAAACCAGCGGTTTGAATGAACACACATTTCATGGTAGAATCATGCAGGACTCAAATTTTTGATGTTTTTCTACTCCTCTCATGAGCCCAAACAAGTTTCTAAAAGCATGAGTTTGCAACTACTTTACTTTTGGAGAAAATTCAAAATATTCATTATTCAATAGAGCCCAATAGCAAAAATCAGGTTTTGAATGAAGAATCACATTTCTTGGTAGAATCATGCAGGATTGAAATTTTTGATGGTTTTTTACTCCTCTCAACAGCCCAAACAAGTTTCTAAAAGGATGAGTTTGCAACTACTTTACTTTTGGAGAAAATTCAAAACATTCATTATTCAATAGGGCCCAAACTATCAAAAACCAGCGGTTTCAATGAACACACATTTATTGGTAGAATCATGCAGGACTGAAATTTTTGATGTTTTTCTACTCCTCTCATGAGCCCAAACAAGTCTCTAAAAGCATGAGTTTGCAACTACTTTACTTTTGGAGAAAATTCAAAACATTCATTATTCAATAGAGCCCAATAGCAAAAATCAGGTTTTGAATGAAGAATCACATTTCTTGGTAGAATCATGCAGGATTGAAATTTTTGATGGTTTTTTACTCCTCTCAACAGCCCAAACAAGTTTCTAAAAGGATGAGTTTGCAACTACTTTACTTTTGGAGAAAATTCAAAACATTCATTATTCAATAGGGCCCAAACTATCAAAAACCAGCGGTTTCAATGAACACACATTTCTTGGAAGAATCATGCAGGACTGAAATTTTTGATGTTTTTCTACTCCTCTCATGAGCCCAAACAAGTCTCTAAAAGCATGAGTTTGCAACTACTTTACTTTTGGAGAAAATTCAAAACATTCATTATTCAATAGAGCCCAATAGCAAAAATCAGGTTTTGAATGAAGAATCACAGTTCTTGGTAGAATCATGCAGGATTGAAATTTTTGATGGTTTTTTACTCCTCTCAACAGCCCAAACAAGTTTCTAAAAGGATGAGTTTGCAACTACTTTACTTTTGGAGAAAATTCAAAACATTCATTATTCAATAGAGCCCAATAGCAAAAATCAGGTTTTGAATGAAGAATCACATTTCTTGGTAGAATCATGCAGGATTGAAATTTTTGATGGTTTTTTACTCCTCTCAACAGCCCAAACAAGTTTCTAAAAGGATGAGTTTGCAACTACTTTACTTTTGGAGAAAATTCAAAACATTCATTATTCAATAGGGCCCAAACTATCAAAAACCAGCGGTTTCAATGAACACACATTTCTTGGTAGAATCATGCAGGACTGAAATTTTTGATGTTTTTCTACTCCTCTCATAAGCCCAAACAAGTCTCTAAAAGCATGAGTTTGCAACTACTTTACTTTTGGAGAAAATTCAAAACATTCATTATTCAATAGAGCCCAATAGCAAAAATCAGGTTTTGAATGAAGAATCACATTTCTTGGTAAAATCATGCAGGATTGAAATTTTTGATGGTTTTTTACTCCTCTCAACAGCCCAAACAAGTTTCTAAAAGGATGAGTTTGCAACTACTTTACTTTTGGAGAAAATTCAAAACATTCATTATTCAATAGGGCCCAAACTATCAAAAACCAGCGGTTTCAATGAACACACATTTCTTGGTAGAATCATGCAGGACTGAAATTTTTGATGTTTTTCTACTCCTGTCATGAGCCCAAACAAGTCTCTAAAAGCATGAGTTTGCAACTACTTTACTTTTGGAGAAAATTCAAAACATTCATTATTCAATAGAGCCCAATAGCAAAAATCAGGTTTTGAATGAAGAATCACATTTCTTGGTAGAATCATGCAGGATTCAAATTTTTGATGGTTTTTTACTCCTCTCTACAGCCCAAACAAGTTTCTAAAAGGATGAGTTTGCAACTGCTTTACTTTTGGAGAAAATTCAAAACATTCATTATTCAATAGGGCCCAAACTATCAAAAACCAGCGGTTTGAATGAACACACATTTCTTGGTAGAATCATGCAGGACTCAAATTTTTGATGTTTTTCTACTCCTCTCATGAGCTCAAACAAGTTTCTAAAAGCATGAGTTTGCAACTACTTTACTTTTGGAGAAAATTCAAAACATTCATTATTCAATAGAGCCCAATAGCAAAAATCAGGTTTTGAATGAAGAATCACATTTCTTGGTAGAATCATGCAGGATTGAAATTTTTGATGGTTTTTTACTCCTCTCAACAGCCCAAACAAGTTTCTAAAAGGATGAGTTTGCAACTACTTTACTTTTGGAGAAAATTCAAAACATTCATTATTCAATAGGGCCCAAACTATCAAAAACCAGCGGTTTCAATGAACACACATTTCTTGGTAGAATCATGCAGGACTCAAATTTTTGATGTTTTTCTATTCCTCTCATGAGCCCAAACAAGTCTCTAAAAGCATGAGTTTGCAACTACTTTACTTTTGGAGAAAATTCAAAACATTCATTATTCAATAGAGCCCAATAGCAAAAATCAGGTTTTGAATGAAGAATCACATTTCTTGGTAAAATCATGCAGGATTGAAATTTTTGATGGTTTTTTACTCCTCTCAACAGCCCAAACAAGTTTCTAAAAGGATGAGTTTGCAACTACTTTACTTTTGGAGAAAATTCAAAACATTCATTATTCAATAGGGCCCAAACTGTCAAAAACCAGCGGTTTCAATGAACACACATTTCTTGGAAGAATCATGCAGGACTGAAATTTTTGATGTTTTTCTACTCCTCTCATGAGCCCAAACAAGTTTCTAAAAGCATGAGTTTGCAACTACTTTACTTTTGGAGAAAATTCAAAACATTCATTATTCAATAGAGCCCAATAGCAAAAATCAGGTTTTGAATGAAGAATCACATTTCTTGGTAGAATCATGCAGGATTGAAATTTTTGATGGTTTTTTACTCCTCTCAACAGCCCAAACAAGTTTCTAAAAGGATGAGTTTGCAACTACTTTACTTTTGGAGAAAATTCAAAACATTCATTATTCAATAGAGCCCAATAGCAAAAATCAGGTTTTGAATGAAGAATCACATTTCTTGGTAGAATCATGCAGGATTGAAATTTTTGATGGTTTTTTACTCCTCTCAACAGCCCAAACAAGTTTCTAAAAGGATGAGTTTGCAACTACTTTACTTTTGGAGAAAATTCAACACATTCATTATTCAATAGGGCCCAAACTATCAAAAACCAGCGGTTTCAATGAACACACATTTCTTGGTAGAATCATGCAGGACTGAAATTTTTGATGTTTTTCTACTCCTCTCATGAGCCCAAACAAGTCTCTAAAAGGATGAGTTTGCAACTACTTTACTTTTGGAGAAAATTCAAAACATTCATTTTTCATTAGGGCCCAAAATATCAAAAACCAGGGGTTTGAATGAACACACATTTCTTGGTAGAATCGTGCAGGACTGAAATTTTTGATGTTTTTCTACTCCTCTCATGAGCCCAAACAAGTCTCTAAAAGGATGAGTTTGCAACTACTTTACTTTTGGAGAAAATTCAAAACATTCATTATTCAATAGAGCCCAATAGCAAAAATCAGGTTTTGAATGAAGAATCACATTTCTTGGTAGAATCATGCAGGATTGAAATTTTTGATGGTTTTTTACTCCTCTCAACAGCCCAAACAAGTTTCTAAAAGGATGAGTTTGCAACTACTTTACTTTTGGAGAAAATTCAAAACATTCATTATTCAATAGGGCCCAAACTATCAAAAACCAGCGGTTTCAATGAACACACATTTCTTGGAAGAATCATGCAGGACTGAAATTTTTGATGTTTTTCTACTCCTCTCATGAGCCCAAACAAGTCTCTAAAAGCATGAGTTTGCAACTACTTTACTTTTGGAGAAAATTCAAAACATTCATTATTCAATAGAGCCCAATAGCAAAAATCAGGTTTTGAATGAAGAATCACATTTCTTGGTAGAATCATGCAGGATTGAAATTTTTGATGGTTTTTTACTCCTCTCAACAGCCCAAACAAGTTTCTAAAAGGATGAGTTTGCAACTACTTTACTTTTGGAGAAAATTCAAAACATTCATTATTCAATAGGGCCCAAACTATCAAAAACCAGCGGTTTCAATGAACACACATTTCTTGGAAGAATCATGCATGACTGAAATTTTTGATGTTTTTCTACTCCTCTCATGAGCCCAAACAAGTCTCTAAAAGCATGAGTTTGCAACTACTTTACTTTTGGAGAAAATTCAAAACATTCATTATTCAATAGAGCCCAATAGCAAAAATCAGGTTTTGAATGAAGAATCACATTTCTTGGTAGAATCATGCAGGATTGAAATTTTTGATGGTTTTTTACTCCTCTCAACAGCCCAAACAAGTTTCTAAAAGGATGAGTTTGCAACTACTTTACTTTTGGAGAAAATTCAAAACATTCATTATTCAATAGGGCCCAAACTATCAAAAACCAGCGGTTTCAATGAACACACATTTCTTGGTAGAATCATGCAGGACTGAAATTTTTGATGTTTTTCTACTCCTCTCATGAGCCCAAACAAGTCTCCAAAAGCATGAGTTTGCAACTACTTTACTTTTGGAGAAAATTCAAAACATTCATTATTCAATAGAGCCCAATAGCAAAAATCAGGTTTTGAATGAAGAATCACATTTCTTGGTAGAATCATGCAGGATTGAAATTTTTGATGGTTTTTTACTCCTCTCAACAGCCCAAACAAGTTTCTAAAAGGATGAGTTTGCATCTACTTTACTTTCGGAGAAAATTCAAAACATTCATTATTCAATAGGGCCCAAACTATCAAAAACCAGCGGTTTCAATGAACACACATTTCTTGGTAGAATCATGCAGGACTGAAATTTTTGATGTTTTTCTACTCCTCTCATGAGCCCAAACAAGTCTCTAAAAGCATGAGTTTGCAACTACTTTACTTTTGGAGAAAATTCAAAACATTCATTATTCAATAGAGCCCAATAGCAAAAATCAGGTTTTGAATGAAGAATCACATTTCTTGGTAGAATCATGCAGGATTGAAATTTTTGATGGTTTTTTACTCCTCTCAACAGCCCAAACAAGTTTCTAAAAGGATGAGTTTGCAACTGCTTTACTTTTGGAGAAAATTCAAAACATTCATTATTCAATAGGGCCCAAACTATCAAAAACCAGCGGTTTCAATGAACACACATTTCTTGGTAGAATCATGCAGGACTGAAATTTTTGATGTTTTTCTACTCCTCTCATGAGCCCAAACAAGTCTCTAAAAGCATGAGTTTGCAACTACTTTACTTTTGGAGAAAATTCAAAACATTCATTATTCAATAGAGCCCAATAGCAAAAATCAGGTTTTGAATGAAGAATCACATTTCTTGGTAGAATCATGCAGGATTGAAATTTTTGATGGTTTTTTACTCCTCTCTACAGCCCAAACAAGTTTCTAAAAGGATGAGTTTGCAACTGCTTTACTTTTGGAGAAAATTCAAAACATTCATTATTCAATAGGGCCCAAACTATCAAAAACCAGCGGTTTGAATGAACACACATTTCTTGGTAGAATCATGCAGGACTCAAATTTTTGATGTTTTTCTACTCCTCTCATGAGCCCAAACAAGTCTCTAAAAGCATGAGTTTGCAACTACTTTACTTTTGGAGAAAATTCAAAACATTCATTATTCAATAGAGCCCAATAGCAAAAATCAGGTTTTGAATGAAGAATCACATTTCTTGGTAGAATCATGCAGGATTGAAATTTTTGATGGTTTTTTACTCCTCTCAACAGCCCAAACAAGTTTCTAAAAGGATGAGTTTGCAACTACTTTACTTTTGGAGAAAATTCAAAACATTCATTATTCAATAGGGCCCAAACTATCAAAAACCAGCGGTTTCAATGAACACACATTTCTTGGAAGAATCATGCATGACTGAAATTTTTGATGTTTTTCTACTCCTCTCATGAGCCCAAACAAGTCTCTAAAAGCATGAGTTTGCAACTACTTTACTTTTGGAGAAAATTCAAAACATTCATTATTCAATAGAGCCCAATAGCAAAAATCAGGTTTTGAATGAAGAATCACATTTCTTGGTAGAATCATGCAGGATTGAAATTTTTGATGGTTTTTTACTCCTCTCAACAGCCCAAACAAGTTTCTAAAAGGATGAGTTTGCAACTACTTTACTTTTGGAGAAAATTCAAAACATTCATTATTCAATAGGGCCCAAACTATCAAAAACCAGCGGTTTCAATGAACACACATTTCTTGGTAGAATCATGCAGGACTGAAATTTTTGATGTTTTTCTACTCCTCTCATGAGCCCAAACAAGTCTCTAAAAGCATGAGTTTGCAACTACTTTACTTTTGGAGAAAATTCAAAACATTCATTATTCAATAGAGCCCAATAGCAAAAATCAGGTTTTGAATGAAGAATCACATTTCTTGGTAGAATCATGCAGGATTGAAATTTTTGATGGTTTTTTACTCCTCTCTACAGCCCAAACAAGTTTCTAAAAGGATGAGTTTGCAACTGCTTTACTTTTGGAGAAAATTCAAAACATTCATTATTCAATAGGGCCCAAACTATCAAAAACCAGCGGTTTGAATGAACACACATTTCTTGGTAGAATCATGCAGGACTCAAATTTTTGATGTTTTTCTACTCCTCTCATGAGCTCAAACAAGTTTCTAAAAGCATGAGTTTGCAACTACTTTACTTTTGGAGAAAATTCAAAACATTCATTATTCAATAGAGCCCAATAGCAAAAATCAGGTTTTGAATGAAGAATCACATTTCTTGGTAGAATCATGCAGGATTGAAATTTTTGATGGTTTTTTACTCCTCTCAACAGCCCAAACAAGTTTCTAAAAGGATGAGTTTGCAACTACTTTACTTTTGGAGAAAATTCAAAACATTCATTATTCAATAGGGCCCAAACTATCAAAAAACAGCGGTTTCAATGAACACACATTTCTTGGTAGAATCATGCAGGACTCAAATTTTTGATGTTTTTCTATTCCTCTCATGAGCCCAAACAAGTCTCTAAAAGCATGAGTTTGCAACTACTTTACTTTTGGAGAAAATTCAAAACATTCATTATTCAATAGAGCCCAATAGCAAAAATCAGGTTTTGAATGAAGAATCACATTTCTTGGTAGAATCATGCAGGATTGAAATTTTTGATGGTTTTTTACTCCTCTCAACAGCCCAAACAAGTTTCTAAAAGGATGAGTTTGCAACTACTTTACTTTTGGAGAAAATTCAAAACATTCATTATTCAATAGGGCCCAAACTATCAAAAACCAGCGGTTTCAATGAACACACATTTCTTGGAAGAATCATGCATGACTGAAATTTTTGATGTTTTTCTACTCCTCTCATGAGCCCAAACAAGTCTCTAAAAGCATGAGTTTGCAACTACTTTACTTTTGGAGAAAATTCAAAACATTCATTATTCAATAGAGCCCAATAGCAAAAATCAGGTTTTGAATGAAGAATCACATTTCTTGGTAGAATCATGCAGGATTGAAATTTTTGATGGTTTTTTACTCCTCTCAACAGCCCAAACAAGTTTCTAAAAGGATGAGTTTGCAACTACTTTACTTTTGGAGAAAATTCAAAACATTCATTATTCAATAGGGCCCAAACTATCAAAAACCAGCGGTTTCAATGAACACACATTTCTTGGTAGAATCATGCAGGACTGAAATTTTTGATGTTTTTCTACTCCTCTCATGAGCCCAAACAAGTCTCTAAAAGCATGAGTTTGCAACTACTTTACTTTTGGAGAAAATTCAAAACATTCATTATTCAATAGAGCCCAATAGCAAAAATCAGGTTTTGAATGAAGAATCACATTTCTTGGTAGAATCATGCAGGATTGAAATTTTTGATGGTTTTTTACTCCTCTCTACAGCCCAAACAAGTTTCTAAAAGGATGAGTTTGCAACTGCTTTACTTTTGGAGAAAATTCAAAACATTCATTATTCAATAGGGCCCAAACTATCAAAAACCAGCGGTTTGAATGAACACACATTTCTTGGTAGAATCATGCAGGACTCAAATTTTTGATGTTTTTCTACTCCTCTCATGAGCTCAAACAAGTTTCTAAAAGCATGAGTTTGCAACTACTTTACTTTTGGAGAAAATTCAAAACATTCATTATTCAATAGAGCCCAATAGCAAAAATCAGGTTTTGAATGAAGAATCACATTTCTTGGTAGAATCATGCAGGATTGAAATTTTTGATGGTTTTTTACTCCTCTCAACAGCCCAAACAAGTTTCTAAAAGGATGAGTTTGCAACTACTTTACTTTTGGAGAAAATTCAAAACATTCATTATTCAATAGGGCCCAAACTATCAAAAAACAGCGGTTTCAATGAACACACATTTCTTGGTAGAATCATGCAGGACTCAAATTTTTGATGTTTTTCTATTCCTCTCATGAGCCCAAACAAGTCTCTAAAAGCATGAGTTTGCAACTACTTTACTTTTGGAGAAAATTCAAAACATTCATTATTCAATAGAGCCCAATAGCAAAAATCAGGTTTTGAATGAAGAATCACATTTCTTGGTAGAATCATGCAGGATTGAAATTTTTGATGGTTTTTTACTCCTCTCAACAGCCCAAACAAGTTTCTAAAAGGATGAGTTTGCAACTACTTTACTTTTGGAGAAAATTCAAAACATTCATTATTCAATAGGGCCCAAACTGTCAAAAACCAGCGGTTTCAATGAACACACATTTCTTGGAAGAATCATGCAGGACTGAAATTTTTGATGTTTTTCTACTCCTCTCATGAGCCCAAACAAGTTTCTAAAAGCATGAGTTTGCAACTACTTTACTTTTGGAGAAAATTCAAAACATTCATTATTCAATAGAGCCCAATAGCAAAAATCAGGTTTTGAATGAAGAATCACATTTCTTGGTAGAATCATGCAGGATTGAAATTTTTGATGGTTTTTTACTCCTCTCAACAGCCCAAACAAGTTTCTAAAAGGATGAGTTTGCAACTACTTTACTTTTGGAGAAAATTCAAAACATTCATTATTCAATAGAGCCCAATAGCAAAAATCAGGTTTTGAATGAAGAATCACATTTCTTGGTAGAATCATGCAGGATTGAAATTTTTGATGGTTTTTTACTCCTCTCAACAGCCCAAACAAGTTTCTAAAAGGATGAGTTTGCAACTACTTTACTTTTGGAGAAAATTCAAAACATTCATTATTCAATAGGGCCCAAACTATCAAAAACCAGCGGTTTCAATGAACACACATTTCTTGGTAGAATCATGCAGGACTGAAATTTTTGATGTTTTTCTACTCCTCTCATGAGCCCAAACAAGTCTCTAAAAGGATGAGTTTGCAACTACTTTACTTTTGGAGAAAATTCAAAACATTCATTATTCAATAGGGCCCAAAATATCAAAAACCAGGGGTTTGAATGAACACACATTTCTTGGTAGAATCGTGCAGGACTGAAATTTTTGATGTTTTTCTACTCCTCTCATGAGCCCAAACAAGTCTCTAAAAGGATGAGTTTGCAACTACTTTACTTTTGGAGAAAATTCAAAACATTCATTATTCAATAGAGCCCAATAGCAAAAACCAGCGTTTTGAATGAAGAATCACATTTCTTGGTAGAATCATGCAGGATTGAAATTTTTGATGGTTTTTTACTCCTCTCAACAGCCCAAACAAGTTTCTAAAAGGATGAGTTTGCAACTACTTTACTTTTGGAGAAAATTCAAAACATTCATTATTCAATAGGGCCCAAACTATCAAAAACCAGCGGTTTGAATGAACACACATTTCTTGGTAGAATCATGCAGGACTGAAATTTTTGATGTTTTTCTACTCCTCTCATGAGCCCAAACAAGTCTCTAAAAGCATGAGTTTGCAACTACTTTACTTTTGGAGAAAATTCAAAACATTCATTATTCAATAGAGCCCTATAGCAAAAATCAGGTTTTGAATGAAGAATCACATTTCTTGGTAGAAGCATGCAGGATTGAAATTTTTGATGGTTTTTTACTCCTCTCAACAGCCCAAACAAGTTTCTAAAAGGATGAGTTTGCAACTACTTTACTTTTGGAGAAAATTCAAAACATTCATTATTCAATAGGGCCCAAACTATCAAAAACCAGCGGTTTCAATGAACACACATTTCTTGGTAGAATCATGCAGGACTGAAGTTTTTGATGTTTTTCTACTCCTCTCATGAGCCCAAACAAGTCTCTAAAAGCATGAGTTTGCAACTACTTTACTTTTGGAGAAAATTCAAAACATTCATTATTCAATAGAGCCCAATAGCAAAAATCAGGTTTTGAATGAAGAATCACATTTCTTGGTAGAATCATGCAGGATTGAAATTTTTGATGGTTTTTTACTCCTCTCTACAGCCCAAACAAGTTTCTAAAAGGATGAGTTTGCAACTGCTTTACTTTTGGAGAAAATTCAAAACATTCATTATTCAATAGGGCCCAAACTATCAAAAACCAGCGGTTTGAATGAACACACATTTCATGGTAGAATCATGCAGGACTCAAATTTTTGATGTTTTTCTACTCCTCTCATGAGCCCAAACAAGTTTCTAAAAGCATGAGTTTGCAACTACTTTACTTTTGGAGAAAATTCAAAATATTCATTATTCAATAGAGCCCAATAGCAAAAATCAGGTTTTGAATGAAGAATCACATTTCTTGGTAGAATCATGCAGGATTGAAATTTTTGATGGTTTTTTACTCCTCTCAACAGCCCAAACAAGTTTCTAAAAGGATGAGTTTGCAACTACTTTACTTTTGGAGAAAATTCAAAACATTCATTATTCAATAGGGCCCAAACTATCAAAAACCAGCGGTTTCAATGAACACACATTTATTGGTAGAATCATGCAGGACTGAAATTTTTGATGTTTTTCTACTCCTCTCATGAGCCCAAACAAGTCTCTAAAAGCATGAGTTTGCAACTACTTTACTTTTGGAGAAAATTCAAAACATTCATTATTCAATAGAGCCCAATAGCAAAAATCAGGTTTTGAATGAAGAATCACATTTCTTGGTAGAATCATGCAGGATTGAAATTTTTGATGGTTTTTTACTCCTCTCAACAGCCCAAACAAGTTTCTAAAAGGATGAGTTTGCAACTACTTTACTTTTGGAGAAAATTCAAAACATTCATTATTCAATAGGGCCCAAACTATCAAAAACCAGCGGTTTCAATGAACACACATTTCTTGGAAGAATCATGCAGGACTGAAATTTTTGATGTTTTTCTACTCCTCTCATGAGCCCAAACAAGTCTCTAAAAGCATGAGTTTGCAACTACTTTACTTTTGGAGAAAATTCAAAACATTCATTATTCAATAGAGCCCAATAGCAAAAATCAGGTTTTGAATGAAGAATCACATTTCTTGGTAGAATCATGCAGGATTGAAATTTTTGATGGTTTTTTACTCCTCTCAACAGCCCAAACAAGTTTCTAAAAGGATGAGTTTGCAACTACTTTACTTTTGGAGAAAATTCAAAACATTCAATATTCAATAGGGCCCAAACTATCAAAAACCAGCGGTTTCAATGAACACACATTTCTTGGAAGAATCATGCATGACTGAAATTTTTGATGTTTTTCTACTCCTCTCATGAGCCCAAACAAGTCTCTAAAAGCATGAGTTTGCAACTACTTTACTTTTGGAGAAAATTCAAAACATTCATTATTCAATAGAGCCCAATAGCAAAAATCAGGTTTTGAATGAAGAATCACATTTCTTGGTAGAATCATGCAGGATTGAAATTTTTGATGGTTTTTTACTCCTCTCAACAGCCCAAACAAGTTTCTAAAAGGATGAGTTTGCAACTACTTTACTTTTGGAGAAAATTCAAAACATTCATTATTCAATAGGGCCCAAACTATCAAAAACCAGCGGTTTCAATGAACACACATTTCTTGGTAGAATCATGCAGGACTGAAATTTTTGATGTTTTTCTACTCCTCTCATGAGCCCAAACAAGTCTCCAAAAGCATGAGTTTGCAACTACTTTACTTTTGGAGAAAATTCAAAACATTCATTATTCAATAGAGCCCAATAGCAAAAATCAGGTTTTGAATGAAGAATCACATTTCTTGGTAGAATCATGCAGGATTGAAATTTTTGATGGTTTTTTACTCCTCTCAACAGCCCAAACAAGTTTCTAAAAGGATGAGTTTGCATCTACTTTACTTTCGGAGAAAATTCAAAACATTCATTATTCAATAGGGCCCAAACTATCAAAAACCAGCGGTTTCATTGAACACACATTTCTTGGTAGAATCATGCAGGACTGAAATTTTTGATGTTTTTCTACTCCTCTCATGAGCCCAAACAAGTCTCTAAAAGCATGAGTTTGCAACTACTTTACTTTTGGAGAAAATTCAAAACATTCATTATTCAATAGAGCCCAATAGCAAAAATCAGGTTTTGAATGAAGAATCACATTTCTTGGTAGAATCATGCAGGATTGAAATTTTTGATGGTTTTTTACTCCTCTCAACAGCCCAAACAAGTTTCTAAAAGGATGAGTTTGCAACTGCTTTACTTTTGGAGAAAATTCAAAACATTCATTATTCAATAGGGCCCAAACTATCAAAAACCAGCGGTTTCAATGAACACACATTTCTTGGTAGAATCATGCAGGACTGAAATTTTTGATGTTTTTCTACTCCTCTCATGAGCCCAAACAAGTCTCTAAAAGCATGAGTTTGCAACTACTTTACTTTTGGAGAAAATTCAAAACATTCATTATTCAATAGAGCCCAATAGCAAAAATCAGGTTTTGAATGAAGAATCACATTTCTTGGTAGAATCATGCAGGATTGAAATTTTTGATGGTTTTTTACTCCTCTCTACAGCCCAAACAAGTTTCTAAAAGGATGAGTTTGCAACTGCTTTACTTTTGGAGAAAATTCAAAACATTCATTATTCAATAGGGCCCAAACTATCAAAAACCAGCGGTTTGAATGAACACACATTTCTTGGTAGAATCATGCAGGACTCAAATTTTTGATGTTTTTCTACTCCTCTCATGAGCCCAAACAAGTCTCTAAAAGCATGAGTTTGCAACTACTTTACTTTTGGAGAAAATTCAAAACATTCATTATTCAATAGAGCCCAATAGCAAAAATCAGGTTTTGAATGAAGAATCACATTTCTTGGTAGAATCATGCAGGATTGAAATTTTTGATGGTTTTTTACTCCTCTCAACAGCCCAAACAAGTTTCTAAAAGGATGAGTTTGCAACTACTTTACTTTTGGAGAAAATTCAAAACATTCATTATTCAATAGGGCCCAAACTATCAAAAACCAGCAGTTTCAATGAACACACATTTCTTGGTAGAATCATGCAGGACTGAAATTTTTGATGTTTTTCTACTCCTCTCATGAGCCCAAACAAGTCTCTAAAAGCATGAGTTTGCAACTACTTTACTTTTGGAGAAAATTCAAAACATTCATTATTCAATAGAGCCCAATAGCAAAAATCAGGTTTTGAATGAAGAATCACATTTCTTGGTAGAATCATGCAGGATTGAAATTTTTGATGGTTTTTTACTCCTCTCAACAGCCCAAACAAGTTTCTAAAAGGATGAGTTTGCAACTACTTTACTTTTGGAGAAAATTCAAAACATTCATTATTCAATAGGGCCCAAACTATCAAAAACCAGCGGTTTCAATGAACACACATTTCTTGGAAGAATCATGCAGGGCTGAAATTTTTGATGTTTTTCTACTCCTCTCATGAGCCCAAACAAGTTTCTAAAAGCATGAGTTTGCAACTACTTTACTTTTGGAGAAAATTCAAAACATTCATTATTCAATAGAGCCCAATAGCAAAAATCAGGTTTTGAATGAAGAATCACAGTTCTTGGTAGAATCATGCAGGATTGAAATTTTTGATGGTTTTTTACTCCTCTCAACAGCCCAAACAAGTTTCCAAAAGGATGAGTTTGCAACTACTTTACTTTTGGAGAAAATTCAAAACATTCATTATTCAATAGAGCCCAATAGCAAAAATCAGGTTTTGAATGAAGAATCACATTTCTTGGTAGAATCATGCAGGATTGAAATTTGTGATGGTTTTTTACTCCTCTCAACAGCCCAAACAAGTTTCTAAAAGGATGAGTTTGCAACTACTTTACTTTTGGAGAAAATTCAAAACATTCATTATTCAATAGGGCCCAAACTATCAAAAACCAGCGGTTTCAATGAACACACATTTCTTGGTAGAATCATGCAGGACTGAAATTTTTGATGTTTTTCTACTCCTCTCATGAGCCCAAACAAGTCTCTAAAAGCATGAGTTTGCAACTACTTTACTTTTGGAGAAAATTCAAAACATTCATTATTCAATAGAGCCCAATAGCAAAAATCAGGTTTTGAATGAAGAATCACATTTCTTGGTAAAATCATGCAGGATTGAAATTTTTGATGGTTTTTTACTCCTCTCAACAGCCCAAACAAGTTTCTAAAAGGATGAGTTTGCAACTACTTTACTTTTGGAGAAAATTCAAAACATTCATTATTCAATAGGGCCCAAACTATCAAAAACCAGCGGTTTCAATGAACACACATTTCTTGGTAGAATCATGCAGGACTGAAATTTTTGATGTTTTTCTACTCCTCTCATGAGCCCAAACAAGTTTCTAAAAGCATGAGTTTGCAACTACTTTACTTTTGGAGAAAATTCAAAACTTTCACTATTCAATAGAGCCCAATAGCAAAAATCAGGTTTTGAATGAAGAATCACATTTCTTGGTAAAATCATGCAGGATTGAAATTTTTGATGGTTTTTTACTCCTCTCAACAGCCCAAACAAGTTTCTAAAAGGATGAGTTTGCAACTACTTTACTTTTGGAGAAAATTCAAAACATTCATTATTCAATAGGGCCCAAACTATCAAAAACCAGCGGTTTCAATGAACACACATTTCTTGGTAGAATCATGCAGGCCTGAAATTTTTGATGTTTTTCTACTCCTCTCATGAGCCCAAACAAGTCTCTAAAAGCATGAGTTTGCAACTACTTTACTTTTGGAGAAAATTCACAACATTCATTATTCAATAGAGCCCAATAGCAAAAATCAGGTTTTGAATGAAGAATCACAGTTCTTGGTAGAATCATGCAGGATTGAAATTTTTGATGGTTTTTTACTCCTCTCAACAGCCCAAACAAGTTTCTAAAAGGATGAGTTTGCAAATACTTTACTTTTGGAGAAAATTCAAAACATTCATTATTCAATAGAGCCCAATAGCAAAAATCAGGTTTTGAATGAAGAATCACATTTCTTGGTAGAATCATGCAGGATTGAAATTTTTGATGGTTTTTTACTCCTCTCAACAGCCCAAACAAGTTTCTAAAAGGATGAGTTTGCAACTACTTTACTTTTGGAGAAAATTCAAAACATTCATTATTCAATAGGGCCCAAACTATCAAAAACCAGCGGTTTCAATGAACACACATTTCTTGGTAGAATCATGCAGGACTGAAATTTTTGATGTTTTTCTACTCCTCTCATAAGCCCAAACAAGTCTCTAAAAGCATGAGTTTGCAACTACTTTACTTTTGGAGAAAATTCAAAACATTCATTATTCAATAGAGCCCAATAGCAAAAATCAGGTTTTGAATGAAGAATCACATTTCTTGGTAGAATCATGCAGGATTGAAATTTTTGATGGTTTTTTACTCCTCTCTACAGCCCAAACAAGTTTCTAAAAGGATGAGTTTGCAACTGCTTTACTTTTGGAGAAAATTCAAAACATTCATTATTCAATAGGGCCCAAACTATCAAAAACCAGCGGTTTGAATGAACACACATTTCTTGGTAGAATCATGCAGGACTCAAATTTTTGATGTTTTTCTACTCCTCTCATGAGCTCAAACAAGTTTCTAAAAGCATGAGTTTGCAACTACTTTACTTTTGGAGAAAATTCAAAACATTTATTATTCAATAGAGCCCAATAGCAAAAATCAGGTTTTGAATGAAGAATCACATTTCTTGGTAGAATCATGCAGGATTGAAATTTTTGATGGTTTTTTACTCCTCTCAACAGCCCAAACAAGTTTCTAAAAGGATGAGTTTGCAACTACTTTACTTTTGGAGAAAATTCAAAACATTCATTATTCAATAGGGCCCAAACTATCAAAAACCAGCGGTTTCAATGAACACACATTTCTTGGTAGAATCATGCAGGACTCAAATTTTTGATGTTTTTCTATTCCTCTCATGAGCCCAAACAAGTCTCTAAAAGCATGAGTTTGCAACTACTTTACTTTTGGAGAAAATTCAAAACATTCATTATTCAATAGAGCCCAATAGCAAAAATCAGGTTTTGAATGAAGAATCACATTTCTTGGTAGAATCATGCAGGATTGAAATTTTTGATGGTTTTTTACTCCTCTCAACAGCCCAAACAAGTTTCTAAAAGGATGAGTTTGCAACTACTTTACTTTTGGAGAAAATTCAAAACATTCATTATTCAATAGGGCCCAAACTGTCAAAAACCAGCGGTTTCAATGAACACACATTTCTTGGAAGAATCATGCAGGACTGAAATTTTTGATGTTTTTCTACTCCTCTCATGAGCCCAAACAAGTTTCTAAAAGCATGAGTTTGCAACTACTTTACTTTTGGAGAAAATTCAAAACATTCATTATTCAATAGAGCCCAATAGCAAAAATCAGGTTTTGAATGAAGAATCACATTTCTTGGTAGAATCATGCAGGATTGAAATTTTTGATGGTTTTTTACTCCTCTCAACAGCCCAAACAAGTTTCTAAAAGGATGAGTTTGCAACTACTTTACTTTTGGAGAAAATTCAAAACATTCATTATTCAATAGAGCCCAATAGCAAAAATCAGGTTTTGAATGAAGAATCACATTTCTTGGTAGAATCATGCAGGATTGAAATTTTTGATGGTTTTTTACTCCTCTCAACAGCCCAAACAAGTTTCTAAAAGGATGAGTTTGCAACTACTTTACTTTTGGAGAAAATTCAAAACATTCATTATTCAATAGGGCCCAAACTATCAAAAACCAGCGGTTTCAATGAACACACATTTCTTGGTAGAATCATGCAGGACTGAAATTTTTGATGTTTTTCTACTCCTCTCATGAGCCCAAACAAGTCTCTAAAAGGATGAGTTTGCAACTACTTTACTTTTGGAGAAAATTCAAAACATTCATTATTCAATAGGGCCCAAAATATCAAAAACCAGGGGTTTGAATGAACACACATTTCTTGGTAGAATCGTGCAGGACTGAAATTTTTGATGTTTTTCTACTCCTCTCATGAGCCCAAACAAGTCTCTAAAAGGATGAGTTTGCAACTACTTTACTTTTGGAGAAAATTCAAAACATTCATTATTCAATAGAGCCCAATAGCAAAAACCAGCGTTTTGAATGAAGAATCACATTTCTTGGTAGAATCATGCAAGATTGAAATTTTTGATGGTTTTTTACTCCTCTCAACAGCCCAAACAAGTTTCTAAAAGGATGAGTTTGCATCTACTTTACTTTTGGAGAAAATTCAAAACATTCATTATTCAATAGGGCCCAAACTATCAAAAACCAGCGGTTTCAATGAACACACATTTCTTGGTAGAATCATGCAGGACTGAAATTTTTGATGTTTTTCTACTCCTCTCATGAGCCCAAACAAGTCTCTAAAAGCATGAGTTTGCAACTACTTTACTTTTGGAGAAAATTCAAAACATTCATTATTCAATAGAGCCCAATAGCAAAAATCAGGTTTTAAATGAAGAATTACATTTCTTGGTAGAATCATGCAGGATTGAAATTTTTGATGGTTTTTTACTCCTCTCAACAGCCCAAACAAGTTTCTAAAAGGATGAGTTTGCAACTACTTTACTTTTGGAGAAAATTCAAAACATTCATTATTCAATAGGGCCCAAACTATCAAAAACCAGCGGTTTCAATGAACACACATTTCTTGGTAGAATCATGCAGGACTGAAGTTTTTGATGTTTTTCTACTCCTCTCATGAGCCCAAACAAGTCTCTAAAAGCATGAGTTTGCAACTACTTTACTTTTGGAGAAAATTCAAAACATTCATTATTCAATAGAGCCCAATAGCAAAAATCAGGTTTTGAATGAAGAATCACATTTCTTGGTAGAATCATGCAGGATTGAAATTTTTGATGGTTTTTTACTCCTCTCTACAGCCCAAACAAGTTTCTAAAAGGATGAGTTTGCAACTGCTTTACTTTTGGAGAAAATTCAAAACATTCATTATTCAATAGGGCCCAAACTATCAAAAACCAGCGGTTTGAATGAACACACATTTCTTGGTAGAATCATGCAGGACTCAAATTTTTGATGTTTTTCTACTCCTCTCATGAGCCCAAACAAGTTTCTAAAAGCATGAGTTTGCAACTACTTTACTTTTGGAGAAAATTCAAAACATTCATTATTCAATAGAGCCCAATAGCAAAAATCAGGTTTTGAATGAAGAATCACATTTCTTGGTAGAATCATGCAGGATTGAAATTTTTGATGGTTTTTTACTCCTCTCAACAGCCCAAACAAGTTTCTAAAAGGATGAGTTTGCAACTACTTTACTTTTGGAGAAAATTCAAAACATTCATTATTCAATAGGGCCCAAACTATCAAAAAACAGCGGTTTCAATGAACACACATTTCTTGGTAGAATCATGCAGGACTGAAATTTTTGATGTTTTTCTACTCCTCTCATGAGCCCAAACAAGTCTCTAAAAGCATGAGTTTGCAACTACTTTACTTTTGGAGAAAATTCAAAACATTCATTATTCAATAGAGCCCAATAGCAAAAATCAGGTTTTGAATGAAGAATCACATTTCTTGGTAAAATCATGCAGGATTGAAATTTTTGATGGTTTTTTACTCCTCTCAACAGCCCAAACAAGTTTCTAAAAGGATGAGTTTGCAACTACTTTACTTTTGGAGAAAATTCAAAACATTCATTATTCAATAGGGCCCAAACTATCAAAAACCAGCGGTTTCAATGAACACACATTTCTTGGTAGAATCATGCAGGACTGAAATTTTTGATGTTTTTCTACTCCTCTCATGAGCCCAAACAAGTCTCTAAAAGCATGAGTTTGCAACTACTTTACTTTTGGAGAAAATTCAAAACATTCATTATTCAATAGAGCCCAATAGCAAAAATCAGGTTTTAAATGAAGAATCACATTTCTTGGTAGAATCATGCAGGATTGAAATTTTTGATGGTTTTTTACTCCTCTCAACAGCCCAAACAAGTTTCTAAAAGAATGAGTTTGCAACTGCTTTACTTTTGGAGAAAATTCAAAACATTCATTATTCAATAGGGCCCAAAATATCAAAAACCACGGGTTTGAATGAACACACATTTCTTGGTAGAATCGTGCAGGACTGAAATTTTTGATGTTTTTCTACTCCTCTCATGAGCCCAAACAAGTCTCTAAAAGGATGAGTTTGCAACTACTTTACTTTTGGAGAAAATTCAAAACATTCATTATTCAATAGAGCCCAATAGCAAAAACCAGCGTTTTGAATGAAGAATCACATTTCTTGGTAGAATCATGCAGGATTGAAATTTTTGATGGTTTTTTACTCCTCTCAACAGCCCAAACAAGTTTCTAAAAGGATGAGTTTGCAACTACTTTACTTTTGGAGAAAATTCAAAACATTCATTATTCAATAGGGCCCAAACTATCAAAAACCAGCGGTTTGAATGAACACACATTTCTTGGTAGAATCATGCAGGACTGAAATTTTTGATGTTTTTCTACTCCTCTCATGAGCCCAAACAAGTCTCTAAAAGCATGAGTTTGCAACTACTTTACTTTTGGAGAAAATTCAAAACATTCATTATTCAATAGAGCCCAATAGCAAAAATCAGGTTTTGAATGAAGAATCACATTTCTTGGTAGAATCATGCAGGATTGAAATTTTTGATGGTTTTTTACTCCTCTCAACAGCCCAAACAAGTTTCTAAAAGGATGAGTTTGCAACTACTTTACTTTTGGAGAAAATTCAAAACATTCATTATTCAATAGGGCCCAAACTATCAAAAACCAGCGGTTTCAATTAACACACATTTCTTGGTAGAATCATGCAGGACTCAAATTTTTGATGTTTTTCTATTCCTCTCATGAGCCCAAACAAGTCTCTAAAAGCATGAGTTTGCAACTACTTTACTTTTGGAGAAAATTCAAAACATTCATTATTCAATAGAGCCCAATAGCAAAAATCAGGTTTTGAATGAAGAATCACATTTCTTGGTAGAATCATGCAGGATTGAAATTTTTGATGGTTTTTTACTCCTCTCAACAGCCCAAACAAGTTTCTAAAAGGATGAGTTTGCAACTACTTTACTTTTGGAGAAAATTCAAAACATTCATTATTCAATAGGGCCCAAACTGTCAAAAACCAGCGGTTTCAATGAACACACATTTCTTGGAAGAATCATGCAGGACTGAAATTTTTGATGTTTTTCTACTCCTCTCATGAGCCCAAACAAGTTTCTAAAAGCATGAGTTTGCAACTACTTTACTTTTGGAGAAAATTCAAAACATTCATTATTCAATAGAGCCCAATAGCAAAAATCAGGTTTTGAATGAAGAATCACATTTCTTGGTAGAATCATGCAGGATTGAAATTTTTGATGGTTTTTTACTCCTCTCAACAGCCCAAACAAGTTTCTAAAAGGATGAGTTTGCAACTACTTTACTTTTGGAGAAAATTCAAAACATTCATTATTCAATAGAGCCCAATAGCAAAAATCAGGTTTTGAATGAAGAATCACATTTCTTGGTAGAATCATGCAGGATTGAAATTTTTGATGGTTTTTTACTCCTCTCAACAGCCCAAACAAGTTTCTAAAAGGATGAGTTTGCAACTACTTTACTTTTGGAGAAAATTCAAAACATTCATTATTCAATAGGGCCCAAACTATCAAAAACCAGCGGTTTCAATGAACACACATTTCTTGGTAGAATCATGCAGGACTGAAATTTTTGATGTTTTTCTACTCCTCTCATGAGCCCAAACAAGTCTCTAAAAGGATGAGTTTGCAACTACTTTACTTTTGGAGAAAATTCAAAACATTCATTATTCAATAGGGCCCAAAATATCAAAAACCAGGGGTTTGAATGAACACACATTTCTTGGTAGAATCGTGCAGGACTGAAATTTTTGATGTTTTTCTACTCCTCTCATGAGCCCAAACAAGTCTCTAAAAGGATGAGTTTGCAACTACTTTACTTTTGGAGAAAATTCAAAACATTCATTATTCAATAGAGCCCAATAGCAAAAACCAGCGTTTTGAATGAAGAATCACATTTCTTGGTAGAATCATGCAGGATTGAAATTTTTGATGGTTTTTTACTCCTCTCAACAGCCCAAACAAGTTTCTAAAAGGATGAGTTTGCAACTACTTTACTTTTGGAGAAAATTCAAAACATTCATTATTCAATAGGGCCCAAACTATCAAAAACCAGCGGTTTCAATGAACACACATTTCTTGGTAGAATCATGCAGGACTGAAATTTTTGATGTTTTTCTACTCCTCTCATGAGCCCAAACAAGTCTCTAAAAGCATGAGTTTGCAACTACTTTACTTTTGGAGAAAATTCAAAACATTCATTATTCAATAGAGCCCAACAGCAAAAATCAGGTTTTAAATGAAGAATTACATTTCTTGGTAGAATCATGCAGGATTGAAATTTTTGATGGTTTTTTACTCCTCTCAACAGCCCAAACAAGTTTCTAAAAGAATGAGTTTGCAACTGCTTTACTTTTGGAGAAAATTCAAAACATTCATTATTCAATAGGGCCCAAACTATCAAAAACCAGCGGTTTGAATGAACACACATTTCTTGGTAGAATCATGCAGGGCTGAAATTTTTGATGTTTTTCTACTCCTCTCATGAGCCCAAACAAGTCTCTAAAAGCATGAGTTTGCAACTACTTTACTTTTGGAGAAAATTCAAAACATTCATTATTCAATAGAGCCCAATAGCAAAAATCAGGTTTTGAATGAAGAATCACATTTCTTGGTAGAATCATGCAGGATTGAAATTTTTGATGGTTTTTTACTCCTCTCAACAGCCCAAACAAGTTTCTAAAAGGATGAGTTTGCAACTACTTTACTTTTGGAGAAAATTCAAAACATTCATTATTCAATAGGGCCCAAACTATCAAAAACCAGCGGTTTCAATGAACACACATTTCTTGGTAGAATCATGCAGGACTGAAGTTTTTGATGTTTTTCTACTCCTCTCATGAGCCCAAACAAGTCTCTAAAAGCATGAGTTTGCAACTACTTTACTTTTGGAGAAAATTCAAAACATTCATTATTCAATAGAGCCCAATAGCAAAAATCAGGTTTTGAATGAAGAATCACATTTCTTGGTAGAATCATGCAGGATTGAAATTTTTGATGGTTTTTTACTCCTCTCTACAACCCAAACAAGTTTCTAAAAGGATGAGTTTGCAACTGCTTTACTTTTGGAGAAAATTCAAAACATTCATTATTCAATAGGGCCCAAACTATCAAAAACCAGCGGTTTGAATGAACACACATTTCTTGGTAGAATCATGCAGGACTCAAATTTTTGATGTTTTTCTACTCCTCTCATGAGCCCAAACAAGTTTCTAAAAGCATGAGTTTGAAACTACTTTACTTTTGGAGAAAATTCAAAACATTCATTATTCAATAGAGCCCAATAGCAAAAATCAGGTTTTGAATGAAGAATCACATTTCTTGGTAGAATCATGCAGGATTGAAATTTTTGATGGTTTTTTACTCCTCTCAACAGCCCAAACAAGTTTCTAAAAGGATGAGTTTGCAACTACTTTACTTTTGGAGAAAATTCAAAACATTCATTATTCAATAGGGCCCAAACTATCAAAAAACAGCGGTTTCAATGAACACACATTTCTTGGTAGAATCATGCAGGACTGAAATTTTTGATGTTTTTCTACTCCTCTCATGAGCCCAAACAAGTCTCTAAAAGCATGAGTTTGCAACTACTTTACTTTTGGAGAAAATTCAAAACATTCATTATTCAATAGAGCCCAATAGCAAAAATCAGGTTTTGAATGAAGAATCACATTTCTTGGTAAAATCATGCAGGATTGAAATTTTTGATGGTTTTTTACTCCTCTCAACAGCCCAAACAAGTTTCTAAAAGGATGAGTTTGCAACTACTTTACTTTTGGAGAAAATTCAAAACATTCATTATTCAATAGGGCCCAAACTATCAAAAACCAGCGGTTTCAATGAACACACATTTCTTGGTAGAATCATGCAGGACTGAAATTTTTGATGTTTTTCTACTCCTCTCATGAGCCCAAACAAGTCTCTAAAAGCATGAGTTTGCAACTACTTTACTTTTGGAGAAAATTCAAAACATTCATTATTCAATAGAGCCCAATAGCAAAAATCAGGTTTTAAATGAAGAATCACATTTCTTGGTAGAATCATGCAGGATTGAAATTTTTGATGGTTTTTTACTCCTCTCAACAGCCCAAACAAGTTTCTAAAAGAATGAGTTTGCAACTGCTTTACTTTTGGAGAAAATTCAAAACATTCATTATTCAATAGGGCCCAAACTATCAAAAACCAGCGGTTTGAATGAACACACATTTCTTGGTAGAATCATGCAGGACTGAAATTTTTGATGTTTTTCTACTCCTCTCATGAGCCCAAACAAGTCTCTAAAAGCATGAGTTTGCAACTACTTTACTTTTGGAGAAAATTCAAAACATTCATTATTCAATAGAGCCCAATAGCAAAAATCAGGTTTTGAATGAAGAATCACATTTCTTGGTAGAATCATGCAGGATTGAAATTTTTGATGGTTTTTTACTCCTCTCAACAGCCCAAACAAGTTTCTAAAAGGATGAGTTTGCAACTACTTTACTTTTGGAGAAAATTCAAAACATTCATTATTCAATAGGGCCCAAACTATCAAAAACCAGCGGTTTCAATGAACACACATTTCTTGGTAGAATCATGCAGGACTGAAGTTTTTGATGTTTTTCTACTCCTCTCATGAGCCCAAACAAGTCTCTAAAAGCATGAGTTTGCAACTACTTTACTTTTGGAGAAAATTCAAAACATTCATTATTCAATAGAGCCCAATAGCAAAAATCAGGTTTTGAATGAAGAATCACATTTCTTGGTAGAATCATGCAGGATTGAAATTTTTGATGGTTTTTTACTCCTCTCTACAGCCCAAACAAGTTTCTAAAAGGATGAGTTTGCAACTGCTTTACTTTTGTAGAAACTTCAAAACATTCATTATTCAATAGGGCCCAAACTATCAAAAACCAGCGGTTTGAATGAACACACATTTCTTGGTAGAATCATGCAGGACTCAAATTTTTGATGTTTTTCTACTCCTCTCATGAGCCCAAACAAGTTTCTAAAAGCATGAGTTTGCAACTACTTTACTTTTGGAGAAAATTCAAAACATTCATTATTCAATAGAGCCCAATAGCAAAAATCAGGTTTTGAATGAAGAATCACATTTCTTGGTAGAATCATGCAGGATTGAAATTTTTGATGGTTTTTTACTCCTCTCAACAGCCCAAACAAGCTTCTAAAAGGATGAGTTTGCAACTACTTTACTTTTGGAGAAAATTCAAAACATTCATTATTCAATAGGGCCCAAACTATCAAAAAACAGCGGTTTCAATGAACACACATTTCTTGGTAGAATCATGCAGGACTGAAATTTTTGATGTTTTTCTACTCCTCTCATGAGCCCAAACAAGTCTCTAAAAGCATGAGTTTGCAACTACTTTACTTTTGGAGAAAATTCAAAACATTCATTATTCAATAGAGCCCAATAGCAAAAATCAGGTTTTGAATGAAGAATCACATTTCTTGGTAAAATCATGCAGGATTGAAATTTTTGATGGTTTTTACTCCTCTCAACAGCCCAAACAAGTTTCTAAAAGGATGAGTTTGCAACTACTTTACTTTTGGAGAAAATTCAAAACATTCATTATTCAATAGGGCCCAAACTATCAAAAACCAGCGGTTTCAATGAACACACATTTCTTGGTAGAATCATGCAGGGCTGAAATTTTTCATATTTTTCTACTCCTCTCATGAGCCCAAACAAGTCTCTAAAAGCATGAGTTTGCAACTACTTTACTTTTGGAGAAAATTCAAAACATTCCTTATTCAATAGAGCCCAATAGCAAAAATCAGGTTTTGAATGAAGAATCACATTTCTTGGTAGAATCATGCAGGATTGAAATTTTTGATGGTTTTTTACTCCTCTCAACAGCCCAAACAAGTTTCTAAAAGGATGAGTTTGCAACTACTTTACTTTTGGAGAAAATTCAAAACATTCATTATTCAATAGGGCCCAAACTATCAAAAACCAGCGGTTTCAATGAACACACATTTCTTGGTAGAATCATGCAGGACTGAAATTTTTGATGTTTTTCTACTCCTCTCATGAGCCCAAACAAGTCTCTAAAAGCATGAGTTTGCAACTACTTTACTTTTGGAGAAAATTCAAAACATTCATTATTCAATAGAGCCCAATAGCAAAAATCAGGTTTTGAATGAAGAATCACATTTCTTGGTAGAATCATGCAGGATTGAAATTTTTGATGGTTTTTTACTCCTCTCAACAGCCCAAACAAGTTTCTAAAAGGATGAGTTTGCAACTACTTTACTTTTGGAGAAAATTCAAAACATTCATTATTCATTAGAGCCCAATAGCAAAAATCAGGTTTTGAATGAAGAATCACATTTCTTGGTAGAATCATGCAGGATTGAAATTTTTGATGGTTTTTTACTCCTCTCAACAGCCCAAACAAGTTTCTAAAAGGATGAGTTTGCAACTACTTTACTTTTGGAGAAAATTCAAAGCATTCATTATTCAATAGGGCCCAAACTATCAAAAACCAGCGGTTTCAATGAACACACATTTCTTGGTAGAATCATGCAGGACTGAAATTTTTGATGTTTTTCTACTCCTCTCATGAGCCCAAACAAGTCTCTAAAAGCATGAGTTTGCAACTACTTTACTTTTGGAGAAAATTCAAAACATTCATTATTCAATAGAGCCCAATAGCAAAAACCAGCGTTTTGAATGAAGAATCACATTTCTTGGTAGAATCATGCAGGATTGAAATTTTTGATGGTTTTTTACTCCTCTCAACAGCCCAAACAAGTTTCTAAAAGGATGAGTTTGCAACTACTTTACTTTTGGAGAAAATTCAAAACATTCATTATTCAATAGGGCCCAAACTATCAAAAACCAGCGGTTTGAATGAACACACATTTCTTGGTAGAATCATGCAGGACTGAAATTTTTGATGTTTTTCTACTCCTCTCATGAGCCCAAACAAGTCTCTAAAAGCATGAGTTTGCAACTACTTTACTTTTGGAGAAAATTCAAAACATTCATTATTCAATAGAGCCCAATAGCAAAAATCAGGTTTTGAATGAAGAATCACATTTCTTGGTAGAATCATGCAGGATTGAAATTTTTGATGGTTTTTTACTCCTCTCAACAGCCCAAACAAGTTTCTAAAAGGATGAGTTTGCAACTACTTTACTTTTGGAGAAAATTCAAAACATTCATTATTCAATAGGGCCCAAACTATCAAAAACCAGCGGTTTCAATGAACACACATTTCTTGGTAGAATCATGCAGGACTCAAATTTTTGATGTTTTTCTATTCCTCTCATGAGCCCAAACAAGTCTCTAAAAGCATGAGTTTGCAACTACTTTACTTTTGGAGAAAATTCAAAACATTCATTATTCAATAGAGCCCAATAGCAAAAATCAGGTTTTGAATGAAGAATCACATTTCTTGGTAGAATCATGCAGGATTGAAATTTTTGATGGTTTTTTACTCCTCTCAACAGCCCAAACAAGTTTCTAAAAGGATGAGTTTGCAACTACTTTACTTTTGGAGAAAATTCAAAACATTCATTATTCAATAGGGCCCAAACTGTCAAAAACCAGCGGTTTCAATGAACACACATTTCTTGGAAGAATCATGCAGGACTGAAATTTTTGATGTTTTTCTACTCCTCTCATGAGCCCAAACAAGTTTCTAAAAGCATGAGTTTGCAACTACTTTACTTTTGGAGAAAATTCAAAACATTCATTATTCAATAGAGCCCAATAGCAAAAATCAGGTTTTGAATGAAGAATCACATTTCTTGGTAGAATCATGCAGGATTGAAATTTTTGATGGTTTTTTACTCCTCTCAACAGCCCAAACAAGTTTCTAAAAGGATGAGTTTGCAACTACTTTACTTTTGGAGAAAATTCAAAACATTCATTATTCAATAGAGCCCAATAGCAAAAATCAGGTTTTGAATGAAGAATCACATTTCTTGGTAGAATCATGCAGGATTGAAATTTTTGATGGTTTTTTACTCCTCTCAACAGCCCAAACAAGTTTCTAAAAGGATGAGTTTGCAACTACTTTACTTTTGGAGAAAATTCAAAACATTCATTATTCAATAGGGCCCAAACTATCAAAAACCAGCGGTTTCAATGAACACACATTTCTTGGTAGAATCATGCAGGACTGAAATTTTTGATGTTTTTCTACTCCTCTCATGAGCCCAAACAAGTCTCTAAAAGGATGAGTTTGCAACTACTTTACTTTTGGAGAAAATTCAAAACATTCATTATTCAATAGGGCCCAAAATATCAAAAACCAGGGGTTTGAATGAACACACATTTCTTGGTAGAATCGTGCAGGACTGAAATTTTTGATGTTTTTCTACTCCTCTCATGAGCCCAAACAAGTCTCTAAAAGGATGAGTTTGCAACTACTTTACTTTTGGAGAAAATTCAAAACATTCATTATTCAATAGAGCCCAATAGCAAAAACCAGCGTTTTGAATGAAGAATCACATTTCTTGGTAGAATCATGCAGGATTGAAATTTTTGATGGTTTTTTACTCCTCTCAACAGCCCAAACAAGTTTCTAAAAGGATGAGTTTGCAACTGCTTTACTTTTGGAGAAAATTCAAAACATTCATTATTCAATAGGGCCCAAACTATCAAAAACCAGCGGTTTCAATGAACACACATTTCTTGGTAGAATCATGCAGGACTGAAATTTTTGATGTTTTTCTACTCCTCTCATGAGCCCAAACAAGTCTCTAAAAGCATGAGTTTGCAACTACTTTACTTTTGGAGAAAATTCAAAACATTCATTATTCAATAGAGCCCAATAGCAAAAATCAGGTTTTAAATGAAGAATTACATTTCTTGGTAGAATCATGCAGGATTGAAATTTTTGATGGTTTTTTACTCCTCTCAACAGCCCAAACAAGTTTCTAAAAGAATGAGTTTGCAACTGCTTTACTTTTGGAGAAAATTCAAAACATTCATTATTCAATAGGGCCCAAACTATCAAAAACCAGCGGTTTGAATGAACACACATTTCTTGGTAGAATCATGCAGGACTGAAATTTTTGATGTTTTTCTACTCCTCTCATGAGCCCAAACAAGTCTCTAAAAGCATGAGTTTGCAACTACTTTACTTTTGGAGAAAATTCAAAACATTCATTATTCAATAGAGCCCAATAGCAAAAATCAGGTTTTGAATGAAGAATCACATTTCTTGGTAGAATCATGCAGGATTGAAATTTTTGATGGTTTTTTACTCCTCTCAACAGCCCAAACAAGTTTCTAAAAGGATGAGTTTGCAACTACTTTACTTTTGGAGAAAATTCAAAACATTCATTATTCAATAGGGCCCAAACTATCAAAAACCAGCGGTTTCAATGAACACACATTTCTTGGTAGAATCATGCAGGACTGAAGTTTTTGATGTTTTTCTACTCCTCTCATGAGCCCAAACAAGTCTCTAAAAGCATGAGTTTGCAACTACTTTACTTTTGGAGAAAATTCAAAACATTCATTATTCAATAGAGCCCAATAGCAAAAATCAGGTTTTGAATGAAGAATCACATTTCTTGGTAGAATCATGCAGGATTGAAATTTTTGATGGTTTTTTACTCCTCTCTACAACCCAAACAAGTTTCTAAAAGGATGAGTTTGCAACTGCTTTACTTTTGGAGAAAATTCAAAACATTCATTATTCAATAGGGCCCAAACTATCAAAAACCAGCGGTTTGAATGAACACACATTTCTTGGTAGAATCATGCAGGACTCAAATTTTTGATGTTTTTCTACTCCTCTCATGAGCCCAAACAAGTTTCTAAAAGCATGAGTTTGAAACTACTTTACTTTTGGAGAAAATTCAAAACATTCATTATTCAATAGAGCCCAATAGCAAAAATCAGGTTTTGAATGAAGAATCACATTTCTTGGTAGAATCATGCAGGATTGAAATTTTTGATGGTTTTTTACTCCTCTCAACAGCCCAAACAAGTTTCTAAAAGGATGAGTTTGCAACTACTTTACTTTTGGAGAAAATTCAAAACATTCATTATTCAATAGGGCCCAAACTATCAAAAAACAGCGGTTTCAATGAACACACATTTCTTGGTAGAATCATGCAGGACTGAAATTTTTGATGTTTTTCTACTCCTCTCATGAGCCCAAACAAGTCTCTAAAAGCATGAGTTTGCAACTACTTTACTTTTGGAGAAAATTCAAAACATTCATTATTCAATAGAGCCCAATAGCAAAAATCAGGTTTTGAATGAAGAATCACATTTCTTGGTAAAATCATGCAGGATTGAAATTTTTGATGGTTTTTTACTCCTCTCAACAGCCCAAACAAGTTTCTAAAAGGATGAGTTTGCAACTACTTTACTTTTGGAGAAAATTCAAAACATTCATTATTCAATAGGGCCCAAACTATCAAAAACCAGCGGTTTCAATGAACACACATTTCTTGGTAGAATCATGCAGGACTGAAATTTTTGATGTTTTTCTACTCCTCTCATGAGCCCAAACAAGTCTCTAAAAGCATGAGTTTGCAACTACTTTACTTTTGGAGAAAATTCAAAACATTCATTATTCAATAGAGCCCAATAGCAAAAATCAGGTTTTAAATGAAGAATCACATTTCTTGGTAGAATCATGCAGGATTGAAATTTTTGATGGTTTTTTACTCCTCTCAACAGCCCAAACAAGTTTCTAAAAGAATGAGTTTGCAACTGCTTTACTTTTGGAGAAAATTCAAAACATTCATTATTCAATAGGGCCCAAACTATCAAAAACCAGCGGTTTGAATGAACACACATTTCTTGGTAGAATCATGCAGGACTGAAATTTTTGATGTTTTTCTACTCCTCTCATGAGCCCAAACAAGTCTCTAAAAGCATGAGTTTGCAACTACTTTACTTTTGGAGAAAATTCAAAACATTCATTATTCAATAGAGCCCAATAGCAAAAATCAGGTTTTGAATGAAGAATCACATTTCTTGGTAGAATCATGCAGGATTGAAATTTTTGATGGTTTTTTACTCCTCTCAACAGCCCAAACAAGTTTCTAAAAGGATGAGTTTGCAACTACTTTACTTTTGGAGAAAATTCAAAACATTCATTATTCAATAGGGCCCAAACTATCAAAAACCAGCGGTTTCAATGAACACACATTTCTTGGTAGAATCATGCAGGACTGAAGTTTTTGATGTTTTTCTACTCCTCTCATGAGCCCAAACAAGTCTCTAAAAGCATGAGTTTGCAACTACTTTACTTTTGGAGAAAATTCAAAACATTCATTATTCAATAGAGCCCAATAGCAAAAATCAGGTTTTGAATGAAGAATCACATTTCTTGGTAGAATCATGCAGGATTGAAATTTTTGATGGTTTTTTACTCCTCTCTACAGCCCAAACAAGTTTCTAAAAGGATGAGTTTGCAACTGCTTTACTTTTGTAGAAAATTCAAAACATTCATTATTCAATAGGGCCCAAACTATCAAAAACCAGCGGTTTGAATGAACACACATTTCTTGGTAGAATCATGCAGGACTCAAATTTTTGATGTTTTTCTACTCCTCTCATGAGCCCAAACAAGTTTCTAAAAGCATGAGTTTGCAACTACTTTACTTTTGGAGAAAATTCAAAACATTCATTATTCAATAGAGCCCAATAGCAAAAATCAGGTTTTGAATGAAGAATCACATTTCTTGGTAGAATCATGCAGGATTGAAATTTTTGATGGTTTTTTACTCCTCTCAACAGCCCAAACAAGCTTCTAAATGGATGAGTTTGCAACTACTTTACTTTTGGAGAAAATTCAAAACATTCATTATTCAATAGGGCCCAAACTATCAAAAAACAGCGGTTTCAATGAACACACATTTCTTGGTAGAATCATGCAGGACTGAAATTTTTGATGTTTTTCTACTCCTCTCATGAGCCCAAACAAGTCTCTAAAAGCATGAGTTTGCAACTACTTTACTTTTGGAGAAAATTCAAAACATTCATTATTCAATAGAGCCCAATAGCAAAAATCAGGTTTTGAATGAAGAATCACATTTCTTGGTAAAATCATGCAGGATTGAAATTTTTGATGGTTTTTACTCCTCTCAACAGCCCAAACAAGTTTCTAAAAGGATGAGTTTGCAACTACTTTACTTTTGGAGAAAATTCAAAACATTCATTATTCAATAGGGCCCAAACTATCAAAAACCAGCGGTTTCAATGAACACACATTTCTTGGTAGAATCATGCAGGGCTGAAATTTTTCATATTTTTCTACTCCTCTCATGAGCCCAAACAAGTCTCTAAAAGCATGAGTTTGCAACTACTTTACTTTTGGAGAAAATTCAAAACATTCCTTATTCAATAGAGCCCAATAGCAAAAATCAGGTTTTGAATGAAGAATCACATTTCTTGGTAGAATCATGCAGGATTGAAATTTTTGATGGTTTTTTACTCCTCTCAACAGCCCAAACAAGTTTCTAAAAGGATGAGTTTGCAACTACTTTACTTTTGGAGAAAATTCAAAACATTCATTATTCAATAGGGTCCAAACTATCAAAAACCAGCGGTTTCAATGAACACACATTTCTTGGTAGAATCATGCAGGACTGAAATTTTTGATGTTTTTCTACTCCTCTCATGAGCCCAAACAAGTCTCTAAAAGCATGAGTTTGCAACTACTTTACTTTTGGAGAAAATTCAAAACATTCATTATTCAATAGAGCCCAATAGCAAAAATCAGGTTTTGAATGAAGAATCACATTTCTTGGTAGAATCATGCAGGATTGAAATTTTTGATGGTTTTTTACTCCTCTCAACAGCCCAAACAAGTTTCTAAAAGGATGAGTTTGCAACTACTTTACTTTTGGAGAAAATTCAAAACATTCATTATTCATTAGAGCCCAATAGCAAAAATCAGGTTTTGAATGAAGAATCACATTTCTTGGTAGAATCATGCAGGATTGAAATTTTTGATGGTTTTTTACTCCTCTCAACAGCCCAAACAAGTTTCTAAAAGGATGAGTTTGCAACTACTTTACTTTTGGAGAAAATTCAAAGCATTCATTATTCAATAGGGCCCAAACTATCAAAAACCAGCGGTTTCAATGAACACACATTTCTTGGTAGAATCATGCAGGACTGAAATTTTTGATGTTTTTCTACTCCTCTCATGAGCCCAAACAAGTCTCTAAAAGCATGAGTTTGCAACTACTTTACTTTTGGAGAAAATTCAAAACATTCATTATTCAATAGAGCCCAATAGCAAAAATCAGGTTTTGAATGAAGAATCACATTTCTTGGTAAAATCATGCAGGATTGAAATTTTTGATGGTTTTTTACTCCTCTCAACAGCCCAAACAAGTTTCTAAAAGGATGAGTTTGCAACTACTTTACTTTTGGAGAAAATTCAAAACATTCATTATTCAATAGGGCCCAAACTATCAAAAACCAGCGGTTTCAATGAACACACATTTCTTGGTAGAATCATGCAGGACTGAAATTTTTGATGTTTTTCTACTCCTCTCATGAGCCCAAACAAGTTTCTAAAAGCATGAGTTTGCAACTAGTTTACTTTTGGAGAACATTCAAAACATTCACTATTCAATAGAGCCCAATAGCAAAAATCAGGTTTTGAATGAAGAATCACATTTCTTGGTAAAATCATGCAGGATTGAAATTTTTGATGGTTTTTTACTCCTCTCAACAGCCCAAACAAGTTTCTAAAAGGATGAGTTTGCAACTACTTTACTTTTGGAGAAAATTCAAAACATTCATTATTCAATAGGGCCCAAACTATCAAAAACCAGCGGTTTCAATGAACACACATTTCTTGGTAGAATCATGCAGGACTGAAATTTTTGATGTTTTTCTACTCCTCTCATGAGCCCAAACAAGTCTCTAAAAGCATGAGTTTGCAACTACTTTACTTTTGGAGAAAATTCAAAACATTCATTATTCAATAGAGCCCAATAGCAAAAATCAGGTTTTGAATGAAGAATCACATTTCTTGGTAGAATCATGCAGGATTGAAATTTTTGATGGTTTTTTACTCCTCTCAACAGCCCAAACAAGTTTCTAAAAGGATGAGTTTGCAACTACTTTACTTTTGGAGAAAATTCAAAACATTCATTATTCAATAGGGCCCAAACTATCAAAAACCAGCGGTTTCAATGAACACACATTTCTTGGTAGAATCATGCAGGACTGAAATTTTTGATGTTTTTCTACTCCTCTCATGAGCCCAAACAAGTCTCTAAAAGCATGAGTTTGCAACTACTTTACTTTTGGAGAAAATTCAAAACATTCACTTTTCAATAGAGCCCAATAGCAAAAATCAGGTTTTGAATGAAGAATCACATTTCTTGGTAGAATCATGCAGGATTGAAATTTTTTGATGGTTTTTTACTCCTCTCAACAGCCCAAACAAGTTTCTAAAAGGATGAGTTTGCAACTACTTTACTTTTGGAGAAAATTCAAAACATTCATTATTCAATAGGGCCCAAACTATCAAAAACCAGCGGTTTGAATGAACACACATTTCTTGGTAGAATCATGCAGGACTGAAATTTTTGATGTTTTTCTACTCCTCTCATGAGCCCAAACAAGTCTCTAAAAGCATGAGTTTGCAACTACTTTAGTTTTGGAGAAAATTCAAAACATTCATTATTCAATAGAGCCCAATAGCAAAAATCAGGTTTTGAATGAAGAATCACATTTCTTGGTAGAAGCATGCAGGATTGAAATTTTTCATGGTTTTTTACTCCTCTCAACAGCCCAAACAAGTTTCTAAAAGGATGAGTTTGCAACTACTTTACTTTTGGAGAAAATTCAAAACATTCATTATTCAATAGGGCCCAAACTATCAAAAACCAGCGGTTTCAATGAACACACATTTCTTGGTAGAATCATGCAGGACTGAAATTTTTGATGTTTTTCTACTCCTCTCATGAGCCCAAACAAGTCTCTAAAAGCATGAGTTTGCAACTACTTTACTTTTGGAGAAAATTCAAAACATTCATTATTCAATAGAGCCCAATAGCAAAAATCAGGTTTTGAATGAAGAATCACATTTCTTGGTAGAATCATGCAGGATTGAAATTTTTGATGGTTTTTTACTCCTCTCTACAGCCCAAACAAGTTTCTAAAAGGATGAGTTTGCAACTGCTTTACTTTTGGAGAAAATTCAAAACATTCATTATTCAATAGGGCCCAAACTATCAAAAACCAGCGGTTTCAATGAACACACATTTCTTGGTAGAATCATGCAGGACTGAAATTTTTGATGTTTTTCTACTCCTCTCATGAGCCCAAACAAGTCTCTAAAAGCATGAGTTTGCAACTACTTTACTTTTGGAGAAAATTCAAAACATTCATTATTCAATAGAGCCCAATAGCAAAAATCAGGTTTTGAATGAAGAATCACATTTCTTGGTAAAATCATGCAGGATTGAAATTTTTGATGGTTTTTTACTCCTCTCAACAGCCCAAACAAGTTTCTAAAAGGATGAGTTTGCAACTACTTTACTTTTGGAGAAAATTCAAAACATTCATTATTCAATAGGGCCCAAACTATCAAAAACCAGCGGTTTCAATGAACACACATTTCTTGGTAGAATCATGCAGGACTGAAATTTTTGATGTTTTTCTACTCCTCTCATGAGCCCAAACAAGTTTCTAAAAGCATGAGTTTGCAACTAGTTTACTTTTGGAGAACATTCAAAACATTCACTATTCAATAGAGCCCAATAGCAAAAATCAGGTTTTGAATGAAGAATCACATTTCTTGGTAAAATCATGCAGGATTGAAATTTTTGATGGTTTTTTACTCCTCTCAACAGCCCAAACAAGTTTCTAAAAGGATGAGTTTGCAACTACTTTACTTTTGGAGAAAATTCAAAACATTCATTATTCAATAGGGCCCAAACTATCAAAAACCAGCGGTTTCAATGAACACACATTTCTTGGTAGAATCATGCAGGACTGAAATTTTTGATGTTTTTCTACTCCTCTCATGAGCCCAAACAAGTCTCTAAAAGCATGAGTTTGCAACTACTTTACTTTTGGAGAAAATTCAAAACATTCATTATTCAATAGAGCCCAATAGCAAAAATCAGGTTTTGAATGAAGAATCACATTTCTTGGTAGAATCATGCAGGATTGAAATTTTTGATGGTTTTTTACTCCTCTCAACAGCCCAAACAAGTTTCTAAAAGGATGAGTTTGCAACTACTTTACTTTTGGAGAAAATTCAAAACATTCATTATTCAATAGGGCCCAAACTATCAAAAACCAGCGGTTTCAATGAACACACATTTCTTGGTAGAATCATGCAGGACTGAAATTTTTGCTGTTTTTCTACTCCTCTCATGAGCCCAAACAAGTCTCTAAAAGCATGAGTTTGCAACTACTTTACTTTTGGAGAAAATTCAAAACATTCACTTTTCAATAGAGCCCAATAGCAAAAATCAGGTTTTGAATGAAGAATCACATTTCTTGGTAGAATCATGCAGGATTGAAATTTTTTGATGGTTTTTTACTCCTCTCAACAGCCCAAACAAGTTTCTAAAAGGATGAGTTTGCAACTACTTTACTTTTGGAGAAAATTCAAAACATTCATTATTCAATAGGGCCCAAACTATCAAAAACCAGCGGTTTGAATGAACACACATTTCTTGGTAGAATCATGCAGGACTGAAATTTTTGATGTTTTTCTACTCCTCTCATGAGCCCAAACAAGTCTCTAAAAGCATGAGTTTGCAACTACTTTAGTTTTGGAGAAAATTCAAAACATTCATTATTCAATAGAGCCCAATAGCAAAAATCAGGTTTTGAATGAAGAATCACATTTCTTGGTAGAAGCATGCAGGATTGAAATTTTTCATGGTTTTTTACTCCTCTCAACAGCCCAAACAAGTTTCTAAAAGGATGAGTTTGCAACTACTTTACTTTTGGAGAAAATTCAAAACATTCATTATTCAATAGGGCCCAAACTATCAAAAACCAGCGGTTTCAATGAACACACATTTCTTGGTAGAATCATGCAGGACTGAAATTTTTGATGTTTTTCTACTCCTCTCATGAGCCCAAACAAGTCTCTAAAAGCATGAGTTTGCAACTACTTTACTTTTGGAGAAAATTCAAAACATTCATTATTCAATAGAGCCCATTAGCAAAAATCAGGTTTTGAATGAAGAATCACATTTCTTGGTAGAATCATGCAGGATTGAAATTTTTGATGGTTTTTTACTCCTCTCTACAGCCCAAACAAGTTTCTAAAAGGATGAGTTTGCAACTGCTTTACTTTTGGAGAAAATTCAAAACATTCATTATTCAATAGGGCCCAAACTATCAAAAACCAGCGGTTTGAATGAACACACATTTCTTAGTAGAATCATGCAGGACTCAAATTTTTGATGTTTTTCTACTCCTCTCATGAGCCCAAACAAGTTTCTAAAGGCATGAGTTTGCAACTACTTTACTTTTGGAGAAAATTCAAAACATTCATTATTCAATAGAGCCCAATAGCAAAAATCAGGTTTTGAATGAAGAATCACATTTCTTGGTAGAATCATGCAGGATTGAAATTTTTGATGGTTTTTTACTCCTCTCAACAGCCCAAACAAGTTTCTAAAAGGATGAGTTTGCAACTACTTTACTTTTGGAGAAAATTCATAACATTCATTATTCAATAGGGCCCAAACTATCAAAAACCAGCGGTTTCAATGAACACACATTTCTTGGTAGAATCATGCAGGACTGAAATTTTTGATGTTTTTCTACTCCTCTCATGAGCCCAAACAAGTCTCTAAAAGCATGAGTTTGCAAGTACTTTACTTTTGGAGAAAATTCAAAACATTCATTATTCAATAGAGCCCAATAGCAAAAATCAGGTTTTGAATGAAGAATCACATTTCTTGGTAGAATCATGCAGGATTGAAATTTTTGATGGTTTTTTACTCCTCTCAACAGCCCAAACAAGTTTCTAAAAGGATGAGTTTGCAACTACTTTACTTTTGGAGAAAATTCAAAACATTCATTATTCAATAGGGCCCAAACTATCAAAAACCAGCGGTTTCAATGAACACACATTTCTTGGAAGAATCATGCAGGGCTGAAATTTTTGATGTTTTTCTACTCCTCTCATGAGCCCAAACAAGTTTCTAAAAGCATGAGTTTGCAACTACTTTACTTTTGGAGAAAATTCAAAACATTCATTATTCAATAGAGCCCAATAGCAAAAATCAGGTTTTGAATGAAGAATCACAGTTCTTGGTAGAATCATGCAGGATTGAAATTTTTGATGGTTTTTTACTCCTCTCAACAGCCCAAACAAGTTTCTAAAAGGATGAGTTTGCAACTACTTTACTTTTGGAGAAAATTCAAAACATTCATTATTCAATAGAGCCCAATAGCAAAAATCAGGTTTTGAATGAAGAATCACATTTCTTGGTAGAATCATGCAGGATTGAAATTTTTGATGGTTTTTTACTCCTCTCAACAGCCCAAACAAGTTTCTAAAAGGATGAGTTTGCAACTACTTTATTTTTGGAGAAAATTCAAAACATTCATTATTCAATAGGGCCCAAACTATCAAAAACCAGCGGTTTCAATGAACACACATTTCTTGGTAGAATCATGCAGGACTGAAATTATTGATGTTTTTCTACTCCTCTCATGAGCCCAAACAAGTCTCTAAAAGCATGAGTTTGCAACTACTTTACTTTTGGAGAAAATTCAAAACATTCATTATTCAATAGAGCCCAATAGCAAAAATCAGGTTTTGAATGAAAAATCACATTTCTTGGTAGAATCATGCAGGATTGAAATTTTTGATGGTTTTTTACTCCTCTCTACAGCCCAAACAAGTATCTAAAAGGATGAGTTTGCAACTGCTTTACTTTTGGAGAAAATTCAAAACATTCATTATTCAATAGGGCCCAAACTATCAAAAACCAGCGGTTTGAATGAACACACATTTCTTAGTAGAATCATGCAGGACTCAAATTTTTGATGTTTTTCTACTCCTCTCATGAGCCCAAACAAGTTTCTAAAAGCATGAGTTTGCAACTACTTTACTTTTGGAGAAAATTCAAAACATTCATTATTCAATAGAGCCCAATAGCAAAAATCAGGTTTTGAATGAAGAATCACATTTCTTGGTAGAATAATGCAGGATTGAAATTTTTGATGGTTTTTTACTCCTCTCAACAGCCCAAACAAGTTTCTAAAAGGATGAGTTTGCAACTACTTTACTTTTGGAGAAAATTCAAAACATTCATTATTCAATAGGGCCCAAACTATCAAAAACCAGCGGTTTCAATGAACACACATTTCTTGGTAGAATCATGCAGGACTGAAATTTTTGATGTTTTTCTACTCCTCTCATGAGCCCAAACAAGTCTCTAAAAGCATGAGTTTGCAACTACTTTACTTTTGGAGAAAATTCAAAACATTCATTATTCAATAGAGCCCAATAGCAAAAATCAGGTTTTGAATGAAGAATCACATTTCTTGGTAGAATCATGCAGGATTGAAATTTTTGATGGTTTTTTACTCCTCTCAACAGCCCAAACAAGTTTCTAAAAGGATGAGTTTGCAACTACTTTACTTTTGGAGAAAATTCAAAACATTCATTATTCAATAGGGCCCAAACTATCAAAAACCAGCGGTTTCAATGAACACACATTTCTTGGAAGAATCATGCAGGGCTGAAATTTTTGATGTTTTTCTACTCCTCTCATGAGCCCAAACAAGTTTCTAAAAGCATGAGTTTGCAACTACTTTACTTTTGGAGAAAATTCAAAACATTCATTATTCAATAGAGCCCAATAGCAAAAATCAGGTTTTGAATGAAGAATCACAGTTCTTGGTAGAATCATGCAGGATTGAAATTTTTGATGGTTTTTTACTCCTCTCAACAGCCCAAACAAGTTTCTAAAAGGATGAGTTTGCAACTACTTTACTTTTGGAGAAAATTCAAAACATTCATTATTCAATAGAGCCCAATAGCAAAAATCAGGTTTTGAATGAAGAATCACATTTCTTGGTAGAATCATGCAGGATTGAAATTTTTGATGGTTTTTTACTCCTCTCAACAGCCCAAACAAGTTTCTAAAAGGATGAGTTTGCAACTACTTTACTTTTGGAGAAAATTCAAAACATTCATTATTCAATAGGGCCCAAACTATCAAAAACCAGCGGTTTCAATGAACACACATTTCTTGGTAGAATCATGCAGGACTGAAATTTTTGATGTTTTTCTACTCCTCTCATGAGCCCAAACAAGTCTCTAAAAGCATGAGTTTGCAACTACTTTACTTTTGGAGAAAATTCAAAACATTCATTATTCAATAGAGCCCAATAGCAAAAATCAGGTTTTGAATGAAGAATCACATTTCTTGGTAAAATCATGCAGGATTGAAATTTTTGATGGTTTTTTTACTCCTCTCAACAGCCCAAACAAGTTTCTAAAAGGATGAGTTTGCAACTACTTTACTTTTGGAGAAAATTCAAAACATTCATTATTCAATAGGGCCCAAACTATCAAAAACCAGCGGTTTCAATGAACACACATTTCTTGGTAGAATCATGCAGGACTGAAATTTTTGATGTTTTTCTACTCCTCTCATGAGCCCAAACAAGTTTCTAAAAGCATGAGTTTGCAACTACTTTACTTTTGGAGAAAATTCAAAACATTCACTATTCAATAGAGCCCAATAGCAAAAATCAGGTTTTGAATGAAGAATCACATTTCTTGGTAAAATCATGCAGGATTGAAATTTTTGATGGTTTTTTACTCCTCTCAACAGCCCAAACAAGTTTCTAAAAGGATGAGTTTGCAACTACTTTACTTTTGGAGAAAATTCAAAACATTCATTATTCAATAGGGCCCAAACTATCAAAAACCAGCGGTTTCAATGAACACACATTTCTTGGTAGAATCATGCAGGACTGAAATTTTTGATGTTTTTCTACTCCTCTCATGAGCCCAAACAAGTTTCTAAAAGCATGAGTTTGCAACTAGTTTACTTTTGGAGAACATTCAAAACATTCACTATTCAATAGAGCCCAATAGCAAAAATCAGGTTTTGAATGAAGAATCACATTTCTTGGTAGAATCATGCAGGATTGAAATTTTTGATGGTTTTTTACTCCTCTCAACAGCCCAAACAAGTTTCTAAAAGGATGAGTTTGCAACTACTTTACTTTTGGAGAAAATTCAAAACATTCATTATTCAATAGGGCCCAAACTATAAAAAACCAGCGGTTTCAATGAACACACATTTCTTGGTAGAATCATGCAGGACTGAAATTTTTGATGTTTTTCTACTCCTCTCATGAGCCCAAACAAGTCTCTAAAAGCATGAGTTTGCAACTACTTTATTTGGAGAAAATTCAAAACATTCATTATTCAATAGAGCCCAATAGCAAAAATCAGGTTTTGAATGAAGAATCACATTTCTTGGTAGAATCATGCAGGATTGAAATTTTTGATGGTTTTTTACTCCTCTCTACAGCCCAAACAAGTTTCTAAAAGGATGAGTTTGCAACTGCTTTACTTTTGGAGAAAATTCAAAACATTCATTATTCAATAGGGCCCAAACTATCAAAAACCAGCGGTTTCAATGAACACAAATTTCTTGGTAGAATCATGCAGGACTGAAATTTTTGATGTTTTTCTACTCCTCTCATGAGCCCAAACAAGTTTCTAAAAGCATGAGTTTGCAACTACTTTACTTTTTGAGAAAATTCAAAACATTCACTATTCAATAGAGCCCAATAGCAAAAATCAGGTTTTGAATGAAGAATCACATTTCTTGGTAAAATCATGCAGGATTGAAATTTTTGATGGTTTTTTTACTCCTCTCAACAGCCCAAACAAGTTTCTAAAAGGATGAGTTTGCAACTACTTTACTTTTGGAGAAAATTCAAAACATTCATTATTCAATAGGGCCCAAACTATCAAAAACCAGCGGTTTCAATGAACACACATTTCTTGGTAGAATCATGCAGGACTGAAATTTTTGATGTTTTTCTACTCCTCTCATGAGCCCAAACAAGTCTCTAAAAGCATGAGTTTGCAACTACTTTACTTTTGGAGAAAATTCAAAACATTCATTATTCAATAGAGCCCAATAGCAAAAATCAGGTTTTGAATGAAGAATCACATTTCTTGGTAGAATCATGCAGGATTGAAATTTTTGATGGTTTTTTACTCCTCTCAACAGCCCAAACAAGTTTCTAAAAGGATGAGTTTGCAACTACTTTACTTTTGGAGAAAATTCAAAACATTCATTATTCAATAGGGCCCAAACTATCAAAAACCAGCGGTTTCAATGAACACACATTTCTTGGAAGAATCATGCAGGACTGAAATTTTTGATGTTTTTCTACTCCTCTCATGAGCCCAAACAAGTTTCTAAAAGCATGAGTTTGCAACTACTTTACTTTTGGAGAAAATTCAAAACATTCATTATTCAATAGAGCCCAATAGCAAAAATCAGGTTTTGAATGAAGAATCACAGTTCTTGGTAGAATCATGCAGGATTGAAATTTTTGATGGTTTTTTACTCCTCTCAACAGCCCAAACAAGTTTCTAAAAGGATGAGTTTGCAACTACTTTACTTTTGGAGAAAATTCAAAACATTCATTATTCAATAGAGCCCAATAGCAAAAATCAGGTTTTGAATGAAGAATCACATTTCTTGGTAGAATCATGCAGGATTGAAATTTTTGATGGTTTTTTACTCCTCTCAACAGCCCAAACAAGTTGCTAAAAGGATGAGTTTGCAACTACTTTACTTTTGGAGAAAATTCAAAACATTCATTATTCAATAGGGCCCAAACTATCAAAAACCAGCGGTTTCAATGAACACACATTTCTTGGTAGAATCATGCAGGACTGAAATTTTTGATGTTTTTCTACTCCTCTCATAAGCCCAAACAAGTCTCTAAAAGCATGAGTTTGCAACTACTTTACTTTTGGAGAAAATTCAAAACATTCATTATTCAATAGAGCCCAATAGCAAAAATCAGGTTTTGAATGAAGAATCACATTTCTTGGTAAAATCATGCAGGATTGAAATTTTTGATGGTTTTTTACTCCTCTCAACAGCCCAAACAAGTTTCTAAAAGGATGAGTTTGCAACTACTTTACTTTTGGAGAAAATTCAAAACATTCATTATTCAATAGGGCCCAAACTATCAAAAACCAGCGGTTTCAATGAACACACATTTCTTGGTAGAATCATGCAGGACTGAAATTTTTGATGTTTTTCTACGCCTCTCATGAGCCCAAACAAGTCTCTAAAAGCATGAGTTTGCAACTACTTTACTTTTGGAGAAAATTCAAAACATTCATTATTCAATAGAGCCCAATAGCAAAAATCAGGTTTTGAATGAAGAATCACATTTCTTGGTAGAATCATGCAGGATTGAAATTTTTGATGGTTTTTTACTCCTCTCTACAGCCCAAACAAGTTTCTAAAAGGATGAGTTTGCAACTGCTTTACTTTTGGAGAAAATTCAAAACATTCATTATTCAATAGGGCCCAAACTATCAAAAACCAGCGGTTTGAATGAACACACATTTCTTGGTAGAATCATGCAGGACTCAAATTTTTGATGTTTTTCTACTCCTCTCATGAGCCCAAACAAGTTTCTAAAAGCATGAGTTTGCAACTACTTTACTTTTGGAGAAAATTCAAAATATTCATTATTCAATAGAGCCCAATAGCAAAAATCAGGTTTTGAATGAAGAATCACATTTCTTGGTAGAATCATGCAGGATTGAAATTTTTGATGGTTTTTTACTCCTCTCAACAGCCCAAACAAGTTTCTAAAAGGATGAGTTTGCAACTACTTTACTTTTGGAGAAAATTCAAAACATTCATTATTCAATAGAGCCCAATAGCAAAAATCAGGTTTTGAATGAAGAATCACATTTCTTGGTAGAATCATGCAGGATTGAAATTTTTGATGGTTTTTTACTCCTCTCAACAGCCCAAACAAGTTTCTAAAAGGATGAGTTTGCAACTACTTTACTTTTGGAGAAAATTCAAAACATTCATTATTCAATAGGGCCCAAACTATCAAAAACCAGCGGTTTCAATGAACACACATTTCTTGGTAGAATCATGCAGGACTGAAATTTTTGATGTTTTTCTACTCCTCTCATGAGCCCAAACAAGTCTCTAAAAGCATGAGTTTGCAACTACTTTACTTTTGGAGAAAATTCAAAACATTCATTATTCAATAGAGCCCAATAGCAAAAATCAGGTTTTGAATGAAGAATCACATTTCTTGGTAAAATCATGCAGGATTGAAATTTTTGATGGTTTTTTACTCCTCTCAACAGCCCAAACAAGTTTCTAAAAGGATGAGTTTGCAACTACTTTACTTTTGGAGAAAATTCAAAACATTCATTATTCAATAGGGCCCAAACTATCAAAAACCAGCGGTTTCAATGAACACACATTTCTTGGTAGAATCATGCAGGACTGAAATTTTTGATGTTTTTCTACTCCTCTCATGAGCCCAAACAAGTTTCTAAAAGCATGAGTTTGCAACTACTTTACTTTTGGAGAAAATTCAAAACATTCACTATTCAATAGAGCCCAATAGCAAAAATCAGGTTTTGAATGAAGAATCACATTTCTTGGTAAAATCATGCAGGATTGAAATTTTTGATGGTTTTTTACTCCTCTCAACAGCCCAAACAAGTTTCTAAAAGGATGAGTTTGCAACTACTTTACTTTTGGAGAAAATTCAAAACATTCATTATTCAATAGGGCCCAAACTATCAAAAACCAGCGGTTTCAATGAACACACATTTCTTGGTAGAATCATGCAGGACTGAAATTTTTGATGTTTTTCTACTCCTCTCATGAGCCCAAACAAGTCTCTAAAAGCATGAGTTTGCAACTACTTTACTTTTGGAGAAAATTCAAAACATTCATTATTCAATAGAGCCCAATAGCAAAAATCAGGTTTTGAATGAAGAATCACAGTTCTTGGTAGAATCATGCAGGATTGAAATTTTTGATGGTTTTTTACTCCTCTCAACAGCCCAAACAAGTTTCTAAAAGGATGAGTTTGCAACTACTTTACTTTTGGAGAAAATTCAAAACATTCATTATTCAATAGAGCCCAATAGCAAAAATCAGGTTTTGAATGAAGAATCACATTTCTTGGTAGAATCATGCAGGATTGAAATTTTTGATGGTTTTTTACTCCTCTCAACAGCCCAAACAAGTTTCTAAAAGGATGAGTTTGCAACTACTTTACTTTTGGAGAAAATTCAAAACATTCATTATTCAATAGGGCCCAAACTATCAAAAAACAGCGGTTTCAATGAACACACATTTCTTGGTAGAATCATGCAGGACTGAAATTTTTGATGTTTTTCTACTCCTCTCATAAGCCCAAACAAGTCTCTAAAAGCATGAGTTTGCAACTACTTTACTTTTGGAGAAAATTCAAAACATTCATTATTCAATAGAGCCCAATAGCAAAAATCAGGTTTTGAATGAAGAATCACATTTCTTGGTAAAATCATGCAGGATTGAAATTTTTGATGGTTTTTTACTCCTCTCAACAGCCCAAACAAGTTTCTAAAAGGATGAGTTTGCAACTACTTTACTTTTGGAGAAAATTCAAAACATTCATTATTCAATAGGGCCCAAACTATCAAAAACCAGCGGTTTCAATGAACACACATTTCTTGGTAGAATCATGCAGGACTGAAATTTTTGATGTTTTTGTACTCCTCTCATGAGCCCAAACAAGTCTCTAAAAGCATGAGTTTGCAACTACTTTACTTTTGGAGAAAATTCAAAACATTCATTATTCAATAGAGCCCAATAGCAAAAATCAGGTTTTGAATGAAGAATCACATTTCTTGGTAGAATCATGCAGGATTGAAATTTTTGATGGTTTTTTACTCCTCTCTACAGCCCAAACAAGTTTCTAAAAGGATGAGTTTGCAACTGCTTTACTTTTGGAGAAAATTCAAAACATTCATTATTCAATAGGGCCCAAACTATCAAAAACCAGCGGTTTGAATGAACACATATTTCTTGGTAGAATCATGCAGGACTCAAATTTTTGATGTTTTTCTACTCCTCTCATGAGCTCAAACAAGTTTCTAAAAGCATGAGTTTGCAACTACTTTACTTTTGGAGAAAATTCAAAACATTCATTATTCAATAGAGCCCAATAGCAAAAATCAGGTTTTGAATGAAGAATCACATTTCTTGGTAGAATCATGCAGGATTGAAATTTTTGATGGTTTTTTACTCCTCTCAACAGCCCAAACAAGTTTCTAAAAGGATGAGTTTGCAACTACTTTACTTTTGGAGAAAATTCAAAACATTCATTATTCAATAGGGCCCAAACTATCAAAAACCAGCGGTTTCAATGAACACACATTTCTTGGTAGAATCATGCAGGACTCAAATTTTTGATGTTTTTCTATTCCTCTCATGAGCCCAAACAAGTCTCTAAAAGCATGAGTTTGCAACTACTTTACTTTTGGAGAAAATTCAAAACATTCATTATTCAATAGAGCCCAATAGCAAAAATCAGGTTTTGAATGAAGAATCACATTTCTTGGTAGAATCATGCAGGATTGAAATTTTTGATGGTTTTTTACTCCTCTCAACAGCCCAAACAAGTTTCTAAAAGGATGAGTTTGCAACTACTTTACTTTTGGAGAAAATTCAAAACATTCATTATTCAATAGGGCCCAAACTGTCAAAAACCAGCGGTTTCAATGAACACACATTTCTTGGAAGAATCATGCAGGACTGAAATTTTTGATGTTTTTCTACTCCTCTCATGAGCCCAAACAAGTTTCTAAAAGCATGAGTTTGCAACTACTTTACTTTTGGAGAAAATTCAAAACATTCATTATTCAATAGAGCCCAATAGCAAAAATCAGGTTTTGAATGAAGAATCACATTTCTTGGTAGAATCATGCAGGATTGAAATTTTTGATGGTTTTTTACTCCTCTCAACAGCCCAAACAAGTTTCTAAAAGGATGAGTTTGCAACTACTTTACTTTTGGAGAAAATTCAAAACATTCATTATTCAATAGGGCCCAAACTATCAAAAACCAGCGGTTTCAATGAACACACATTTCTTGGTAGAATCATGCAGGACTGAAATTTTTGATGTTTTTCTACTCCTCTCATGAGCCCAAACAAGTCTCTAAAAGGATGAGTTTGCAACTACTTTACTTTTGGAGAAAATTCAAAACATTCATTATTCAATAGGGCCCAAAATATCAAAAACCAGGGGTTTGAATGAACACACATTTCTTGGTAGAATCGTGCAGGACTGAAATTTTTGATGTTTTTCTACTCCTCTCATGAGCCCAAACAAGTCTCTAAAAGGATGAGTTTGCAACTACTTTACTTTTGGAGAAAATTCAAAACATTCATTATTCAATAGAGCCCAATAGCAAAAACCAGCGTTTTGAATGAAGAATCACATTTCTTGGTAGAATCATGCAGGATTGAAATTTTTGATGGTTTTTTACTCCTCTCAACAGCCCAAACAAGTTTCTAAAAGGATGAGTTTGCAACTACTTTACTTTTGGAGAAAATTCAAAACATTCATTATTCAATAGGGCCCAAACTATCAAAAACCAGCGGTTTCAATGAACACACATTTCTTGGTAGAATCATGCAGGACTGAAATTTTTGATGTTTTTCTACTCCTCTCATGAGCCCAAACAAGTCTCTAAAAGCATAAGTTTGCAACTACTTTACTTTTGGAGAAAATTCAAAACATTCATTATTCAATAGAGCCCAATAGCAAAAATCAGGTTTTAAATGAAGAATTACATTTCTTGGTAGAATCATGCAGGATTGAAATTTTTGATGGTTTTTTACTCCTCTCAACAGCCCAAACAAGTTTCTAAAAGAATGAGTTTGCAACTGCTTTACTTTTGGAGAAAATTCAAAACATTCATTATTCAATAGGGCCCAAACTATCAAAAACCAGCGGTTTCAATGAACACACATTTCTTGGTAGAATCATGCAGGACTGAAGTTTTTGATGTTTTTCTACTCCTCTCATGAGCCCAAACAAGTCTCTAAAAGCATGAGTTTGCAACTACTTTACTTTTGGAGAAAATTCAAAACATTCATTATTCAATAGAGCCCAATAGCAAAAATCAGGTTTTGAATGAAGAATCACATTTCTTGGTAGAATCATGCAGGATTGAAATTTTTGATGGTTTTTTACTCCTCTCTACAGCCCAAACAAGTTTCTAAAAGGATGAGTTTGCAACTGCTTTACTTTTGGAGAAAATTCAAAACATTCATTATTCAATAGGGCCCAAACTATCAAAAACCAGCGGTTTGAATGAACACACATTTCTTGGTAGAATCATGCAGGACTCAAATTTTTGATGTTTTTCTACTCCTCTCATGAGCCCAAACAAGTTTCTAAAAGCATGAGTTTGCAACTACTTTACTTTTGGAGAAAATTCAAAACATTCATTATTCAATAGAGCCCAATAGCAAAAATCAGGTTTTGAATGAAGAATCACATTTCTTGGTAGAATCATGCAGGATTGAAATTTTTGATGGTTTTTTACTCCTCTCAACAGCCCAAACAAGTTTCTAAAAGGATGAGTTTGCAACTACTTTACTTTTGGAGAAAATTCAAAACATTCATTATTCAATAGGGCCCAAACTATCAAAAAACAGCGGTTTCAATGAACACACATTTCTTGGTAGAATCATGCAGGACTGAAATTTTTGATGTTTTTCTACTCCTCTCATGAGCCCAAACAAGTCTCTAAAAGCATGAGTTTGCAACTACTTTACTTTTGGAGAAAATTCAAAACATTCATTATTCAATAGAGCCCAATAGCAAAAATCAGGTTTTGAATGAAGAATCACATTTCTTGGTAAAATCATGCAGGATTGAAATTTTTGATGGTTTTTTACTCCTCTCAACAGCCCAAACAAGTTTCTAAAAGGATGAGTTTGCAACTACTTTACTTTTGGAGAAAATTCAAAACATTCATTATTCAATAGGGCCCAAACTATCAAAAACCAGCGGTTTCAATGAACACACATTTCTTGGTAGAATCATGCAGGACTGAAATTTTTGATGTTTTTCTACTCCTCTCATGAGCCCAAACAAGTCTCTAAAAGCATGAGTTTGCAACTACTTTACTTTTGGAGAAAATTCAAAACATTCATTATTCAATAGAGCCCAATAGCAAAAATCAGGTTTTAAATGAAGAATCACATTTCTTGGTAGAATCATGCAGGATTGAAATTTTTGATGGTTTTTTACTCCTCTCAACAGCCCAAACAAGTTTCTAAAAGGATGAGTTTGCAACTACTTTACTTTTGGAGAAAACTCAAAACATTCATTATTCAATAGAGCCCAATAGCAAAAATCAGGTTTTGAATGAAGAATCACATTTCTTGGTAGAATCATGCAGGATTGAAATTTTTGATGGTTTTTTACTCCTCTCAACAGCCCAAACAAGTTTCTAAAAGGATGAGTTTGCAACTACTTTACTTTTGGAGAAAATTCAAAGCATTCATTATTCAATAGGGCCCAAACTATCAAAAACCAGCGGTTTCAATGAACACACATTTCTTGGTAGAATCATGCAGGACTGAAATTTTTGATGTTTTTCTACTCCTCTCATGAGCCCAAACAAGTCTCTAAAAGCATGAGTTTGCAACTACTTTACTTTTGGAGAAAATTCAAAACATTCATTATTCAATAGAGCCCAATAGCAAAAATCAGGTTTTGAATGAAGAATCACATTTCTTGGTAAAATCATGCAGGATTGAAATTTTTGATGGTTTTTTACTCCTCTCAACAGCCCAAACAAGTTTCTAAAAGGATGAGTTTGCAACTACTTTACTTTTGGAGAAAATTCAAAACATTCATTATTCAATAGGGCCCAAACTATCAAAAACCAGCGGTTTCAATGAACACACATTTCTTGGTAGAATCATGCAGGACTGAAATTTTTGATGTTTTTCTACTCCTCTCATGAGCCCAAACAAGTTTCTAAAAGCATGAGTTTGCAACTAGTTTACTTTTGGAGAACATTCAAAACATTCACTATTCAATAGAGCCCAATAGCAAAAATCAGGTTTTGAATGAAGAATCACATTTCTTGGTAAAATCATGCAGGATTGAAATTTTTGATGGTTTTTTACTCCTCTCAACAGCCCAAACAAGTTTCTAAAAGGATGAGTTTGCAACTACTTTACTTTTGGAGAAAATTCAAAACATTCATTATTCAATAGGGCCCAAACTATCAAAAACCAGCGGTTTCAATGAACACACATTTCTTGGTAGAATCATGCAGGACTGAAATTTTTGATGTTTTTCTACTCCTCTCATGAGCCCAAACAAGTCTCTAAAAGCATGAGTTTGCAACTACTTTACTTTTGGAGAAAATTCAAAACATTCATTATTCAATAGAGCCCAATAGCAAAAATCAGGTTTTGAATGAAGAATCACATTTCTTGGTAGAATCATGCAGGATTGAAATTTTTGATGGTTTTTTACTCCTCTCAACAGCCCAAACAAGTTTTTAAAAGGATGAGTTTGCAACTACTTTACTTTTGGAGAAAATTCAAAACATTCATTATTCAATAGGGCCCAAACTATCAAAAACCAGCGGTTTCAATGAACACACATTTCTTGGTAGAATCATGCAGGACTGAAATTTTTGATGTTTTTCTACTCCTCTCATGAGCCCAAACAAGTCTCTAAAAGCATGAGTTTGCAACTACTTTACTTTTGGAGAAAATTCAAAACATTCACTTTTCAATAGAGCCCAATAGCAAAAATCAGGTTTTGAATGAAGAATCACATTTCTTGGTAGAATCATGCAGGATTGAAATTTTTGATGGTTTTTTACTCCTCTCAACAGCCCAAACAAGTTTCTAAAAGGATGAGTTTGCAACTACTTTACTTTTGGAGAAAATTCAAAACATTCATTATTCAATAGGGCCCAAACTATCAAAAACCAGCGGTTTGAATGAACACACATTTCTTGGTAGAATCATGCAGGACTGAAATTTTTGATGTTTTTCTACTCCTCTCATGAGCCCAAACAAGTCTCTAAAAGCATGAGTTTGCAACTACTTTACTTTTGGAGAAAATTCAAAACATTCATTATTCAATAGAGCCCAATAGCAAAAATCAGGTTTTGAATGAAGAATCACATTTCTTGGTAGAAGCATGCAGGATTGAAATTTTTGATGGTTTTTTACTCCTCTCAACAGCCCAAACAAGTTTCTAAAAGGATGAGTTTGCAACTACTTTACTTTTGGAGAAAATTCAAAACATTCATTATTCAATAGGGCCCAAACTATCAAAAACCAGCGGTTTGAATGAACACACATTTCTTAGTAGAATCATGCAGGACTCAAATTTTTGATGTTTTTCTACTCCTCTCATGAGCCCAAACAAGTTTCTAAAAGCATGAGTTTGCAACTACTTTACTTTTGGAGAAAATTCAAAACATTCATTATTCAATAGAGCCCAATAGCAAAAATCAGGTTTTGAATGAAGAATCACATTTCTTGGTAGAATCATGCAGGATTGAAATTTTTGATGGTTTTTTACTCCTCTCAACAGCCCAAACAAGTTTCTAAAAGGATGAGTTTGCAACTACTTTACTTTTGGAGAAAATTCAAAACATTCATTATTCAATAGGGCCCAAACTGTCAAAAACCAGCGGTTTCAATGAACACACATTTCTTGGAAGAATCATGCAGGACTGAAATTTTTGATGTTTTTCTACTCCTCTCATGAGCCCAAACAAGTTTCTAAAAGCATGAGTTTGCAACTACTTTACTTTTGGAGAAAATTCAAAACATTCATTATTCAATAGAGCCCAATAGCAAAAATCAGGTTTTGAATGAAGAATCACATTTCTTGGTAGAATCATGCAGGATTGAAATTTTTGATGGTTTTTTACTCCTCTCAACAGCCCAAACAAGTTTCTAAAAGGATGAGTTTGCAACTACTTTACTTTTGGAGAAAATTCAAAACATTCATTATTCAATAGAGCCCAATAGCAAAAATCAGGTTTTGAATGAAGAATCACATTTCTTGGTAGAATCATGCAGGATTGAAATTTTTGATGGTTTTTTACTCCTCTCAACAGCCCAAACAAGTTTCTAAAAGGATGAGTTTGCAACTACTTTACTTTTGGAGAAAATTCAAAACATTCATTATTCAATAGGGCCCAAACTATCAAAAACCAGCGGTTTCAATGAACACACATTTCTTGGTAGAATCATGCAGGACTGAAATTTTTGATGTTTTTCTACTCCTCTCATGAGCCCAAACAAGTCTCTAAAAGGATGAGTTTGCAACTACTTTACTTTTGGAGAAAATTCAAAACATTCATTATTCAATAGGGCCCAAAATATCAAAAACCAGGGGTTTGAATGAACACACATTTCTTGGTAGAATCGTGCAGGACTGAAATTTTTGATGTTTTTCTACTCCTCTCATGAGCCCAAACAAGTCTCTAAAAGGATGAGTTTGCAACTACTTTACTTTTGGAGAAAATTCAAAACATTCATTATTCAATAGAGCCCAATAGCAAAAACCAGCGTTTTGAATGAAGAATCACATTTCTTGGTAGAATCATGCAGGATTGAAATTTTTGATGGTTTTTTACTCCTCTCAACAGCCCAAACAAGTTTCTAAAAGGATGAGTTTGCAACTACTTTACTTTTGGAGAAAATTCAAAACATTCATTATTCAATAGGGCCCAAACTATCAAAAACCAGCGGTTTCAATGAACACACATTTCTTGGTAGAATCATGCAGGACTGAAATTTTTGATGTTTTTCTACTCCTCTCATGAGCCCAAACAAGTCTCTAAAAGCATAAGTTTGCAACTACTTTACTTTTGGAGAAAATTCAAAACATTCATTATTCAATAGAGCCCAATAGCAAAAATCAGGTTTTAAATGAAGAATTACATTTCTTGGTAGAATCATGCAGGATTGAAATTTTTGATGGTTTTTTACTCCTCTCAACAGCCCAAACAAGTTTCTAAAAGAATGAGTTTGCAACTGCTTTACTTTTGGAGAAAATTCAAAACATTCATTATTCAATAGGGCCCAAACTATCAAAAACCAGCGGTTTCAATGAACACACATTTCTTGGTAGAATCATGCAGGACTGAAGTTTTTGATGTTTTTCTACTCCTCTCATGAGCCCAAACAAGTCTCTAAAAGCATGAGTTTGCAACTACTTTACTTTTGGAGAAAATTCAAAACATTCATTATTCAATAGAGCCCAATAGCAAAAATCAGGTTTTGAATGAAGAATCACATTTCTTGGTAGAATCATGCAGGATTGAAATTTTTGATGGTTTTTTACTCCTCTCTACAGCCCAAACAAGTTTCTAAAAGGATGAGTTTGCAACTGCTTTACTTTTGGAGAAAATTCAAAACATTCATTATTCAATAGGGCCCAAACTATCAAAAACCAGCGGTTTGAATGAACACACATTTCTTGGTAGAATCATGCAGGACTCAAATTTTTGATGTTTTTCTACTCCTCTCATGAGCCCAAACAAGTTTCTAAAAGCATGAGTTTGCAACTACTTTACTTTTGGAGAAAATTCAAAACATTCATTATTCAATAGAGCCCAATAGCAAAAATCAGGTTTTGAATGAAGAATCACATTTCTTGGTAGAATCATGCAGGATTGAAATTTTTGATGGTTTTTTACTCCTCTCAACAGCCCAAACAAGTTTCTAAAAGGATGAGTTTGCAACTACTTTACTTTTGGAGAAAATTCAAAACATTCATTATTCAATAGGGCCCAAACTATCAAAAAACAGCGGTTTCAATGAACACACATTTCTTGGTAGAATCATGCAGGACTGAAATTTTTGATGTTTTTCTACTCCTCTCATGAGCCCAAACAAGTCTCTAAAAGCATGAGTTTGCAACTACTTTACTTTTGGAGAAAATTCAAAACATTCATTATTCAATAGAGCCCAATAGCAAAAATCAGGTTTTGAATGAAGAATCACATTTCTTGGTAAAATCATGCAGGATTGAAATTTTTGATGGTTTTTTACTCCTCTCAACAGCCCAAACAAGTTTCTAAAAGGATGAGTTTGCAACTACTTTACTTTTGGAGAAAATTCAAAACATTCATTATTCAATAGGGCCCAAACTATCAAAAACCAGCGGTTTCAATGAACACACATTTCTTGGTAGAATCATGCAGGACTGAAATTTTTGATGTTTTTCTACTCCTCTCATGAGCCCAAACAAGTCTCTAAAAGCATGAGTTTGCAACTACTTTACTTTTGGAGAAAATTCAAAACATTCATTATTCAATAGAGCCCAATAGCAAAAATCAGGTTTTAAATGAAGAATCACATTTCTTGGTAGAATCATGCAGGATTGAAATTTTTGATGGTTTTTTACTCCTCTCAACAGCCCAAACAAGTTTCTAAAAGGATGAGTTTGCAACTACTTTACTTTTGGAGAAAACTCAAAACATTCATTATTCAATAGAGCCCAATAGCAAAAATCAGGTTTTGAATGAAGAATCACATTTCTTGGTAGAATCATGCAGGATTGAAATTTTTGATGGTTTTTTACTCCTCTCAACAGCCCAAACAAGTTTCTAAAAGGATGAGTTTGCAACTACTTTACTTTTGGAGAAAATTCAAAGCATTCATTATTCAATAGGGCCCAAACTATCAAAAACCAGCGGTTTCAATGAACACACATTTCTTGGTAGAATCATGCAGGACTGAAATTTTTGATGTTTTTCTACTCCTCTCATGAGCCCAAACAAGTCTCTAAAAGCATGAGTTTGCAACTACTTTACTTTTGGAGAAAATTCAAAACATTCATTATTCAATAGAGCCCAATAGCAAAAATCAGGTTTTGAATGAAGAATCACATTTCTTGGTAAAATCATGCAGGATTGAAATTTTTGATGGTTTTTTACTCCTCTCAACAGCCCAAACAAGTTTCTAAAAGGATGAGTTTGCAACTACTTTACTTTTGGAGAAAATTCAAAACATTCATTATTCAATAGGGCCCAAACTATCAAAAACCAGCGGTTTCAATGAACACACATTTCTTGGTAGAATCATGCAGGACTGAAATTTTTGATGTTTTTCTACTCCTCTCATGAGCCCAAACAAGTTTCTAAAAGCATGAGTTTGCAACTAGTTTACTTTTGGAGAACATTCAAAACATTCACTATTCAATAGAGCCCAATAGCAAAAATCAGGTTTTGAATGAAGAATCACATTTCTTGGTAAAATCATGCAGGATTGAAATTTTTGATGGTTTTTTACTCCTCTCAACAGCCCAAACAAGTTTCTAAAAGGATGAGTTTGCAACTACTTTACTTTTGGAGAAAATTCAAAACATTCATTATTCAATAGGGCCCAAACTATCAAAAACCAGCGGTTTCAATGAACACACATTTCTTGGTAGAATCATGCAGGACTGAAATTTTTGATGTTTTTCTACTCCTCTCATGAGCCCAAACAAGTCTCTAAAAGCATGAGTTTGCAACTACTTTACTTTTGGAGAAAATTCAAAACATTCATTATTCAATAGAGCCCAATAGCAAAAATCAGGTTTTGAATGAAGAATCACATTTCTTGGTAGAATCATGCAGGATTGAAATTTTTGATGGTTTTTTACTCCTCTCAACAGCCCAAACAAGTTTTTAAAAGGATGAGTTTGCAACTACTTTACTTTTGGAGAAAATTCAAAACATTCATTATTCAATAGGGCCCAAACTATCAAAAACCAGCGGTTTCAATGAACACACATTTCTTGGTAGAATCATGCAGGACTGAAATTTTTGATGTTTTTCTACTCCTCTCATGAGCCCAAACAAGTCTCTAAAAGCATGAGTTTGCAACTACTTTACTTTTGGAGAAAATTCAAAACATTCACTTTTCAATAGAGCCCAATAGCAAAAATCAGGTTTTGAATGAAGAATCACATTTCTTGGTAGAATCATGCAGGATTGAAATTTTTGATGGTTTTTTACTCCTCTCAACAGCCCAAACAAGTTTCTAAAAGGATGAGTTTGCAACTACTTTACTTTTGGAGAAAATTCAAAACATTCATTATTCAATAGGGCCCAAACTATCAAAAACCAGCGGTTTGAATGAACACACATTTCTTGGTAGAATCATGCAGGACTGAAATTTTTGATGTTTTTCTACTCCTCTCATGAGCCCAAACAAGTCTCTAAAAGCATGAGTTTGCAACTACTTTACTTTTGGAGAAAATTCAAAACATTCATTATTCAATAGAGCCCAATAGCAAAAATCAGGTTTTGAATGAAGAATCACATTTCTTGGTAGAAGCATGCAGGATTGAAATTTTTGATGGTTTTTTACTCCTCTCAACAGCCCAAACAAGTTTCTAAAAGGATGAGTTTGCAACTACTTTACTTTTGGAGAAAATTCAAAACATTCATTATTCAATAGGGCCCAAACTATCAAAAACCAGCGGTTTGAATGAACACACATTTCTTAGTAGAATCATGCAGGACTCAAATTTTTGATGTTTTTCTACTCCTCTCATGAGCCCAAACAAGTTTCTAAAAGCATGAGTTTGCAACTACTTTACTTTTGGAGAAAATTCAAAACATTCGGGGGCGTGGCCAGCGTCTGAGCTGAATGGAAGCCTGAGCTCTGAGCTCCTCCACAGGGCAGCCTACCAAGCGCTATTAACAAGCGACTTACAAGCCAGGACTGGCTGAAAACTTGTGGGAACCTCCATAGGCACCAGCGGTGCCCCCACATAATGGATCCGCTTAATAGAAAAGCAGGAAAATCAAAAAATCTGGAGCGCTCTCCCCTCATGCTGAGGAGCCAAGATGGCGCCCGCCACACAGCAGCCACAGCCTGCAGCCCCAGCCTGAGCGGCGCACAGCGGGAGAGAACGCCACAGAGACTGAAACACGCAGTATTCAAGTCAGGGGGTAAGTCTGCCCCCATCCCTGCAAAAACCGCCGCTCCATATATTAAAGAAAGCGCTAAATTCAGTGTTAAAAGTAGCGCTGAGAAGAAGGAGGCAAAATATCGCGAGATTAACCGGGAAACAGACGGGATTGCGCAGCAAGTACGCAAATTGCGTACCTTAAGCAAAAATCTTGCGCAGCCTGTGAAATCTTGCACAGCAGCAACGCTCACAGCCGCTATGGAGGCCACAAATACAATAAGGGCCTCCTCATCTTGTCCAGATATCTCCACAATTTCAGACACCCCTCTAACGCCACCACAGAGGGAACTGTCCCCTGCCTCACAAAATAGCTGCAGATTAAGCAGTAGCTCGGCTGAGCTGCAAAGTGAGACGCAGATGGAGGACTTCTGCACTCCAGATAACCCCATGCCTGAAAACTTTTTACATGTTTTGACTGAGGTAGAGGCTACCAACAAAGCAGCTTCAGAAATGTTCATAAAAAATATGGTGTGCCTTCTTGCAAAGACATTCCAAAAACAACTAGAGGGATATAATACAAACCTCCAAAACAATATAGACAGTCTGGGTCAGAGGGTGAATCACTTGGAGTCGAAAATGGAGGAGATAGTCCAGTCTCACAACAATTTGATAGACGAACATTATGCCTTAGAGAAAGAAGTTACCTTCCTAAAGTCAAGACTGATAGAACAAGAGGACAGGAGTAGGAGAAACAACCTTAAATTCAGAGGAATACCTGAGAATGTCAAGGACAGAGATCTTGATTCATATGTGCAAAAAATGCTCCATGCTATGCTCCCAGGTGCTTCCAAAGGAGACCTCTTAATAGAACGCATACACAGACTACCTAAGTCCAAATATGCCCCTGAAAGAGCTCCGCGGGATGTTATTGCATTCTTTCACTATTTTCTGACAAAGGAGGACATTTTGAGGAAGAGCAAGCAGTCACCCATCTTACCAAGACCATATGAGGGTATTAAGATCTTTGCAGACTTTTCAAAAGCCACGTTGCAAAAAAGGAGAGACTTTTTCCCTATCACTGCACACCTACGGGAGCACAGGGTGCTATACAGATGGGGCTTTCCTACAAAAATATTGGTCATGAAGGAAAACACTACTTTTGCCTTATCTAACATTGATAACTGTGATAGATTCTTTCAGGACCTTGGTATTCCTCCAATGAAGAACTCATCTTTATCCTACAATCAAGAGAGGAGCAACTCTTCACGACAGCCAAGACGTTTGTCACAGTCCTGGACCACACAAAAGAAAAGATAATGGACTTGGTAGGTGTTGACCCTGGCTCTTGGCCTGAACTTTCATCCCCAAACACTAACCGAGAGATTTCTCTTGGTATCATTTCTTTTGAGAAATTCACCTTCCTTGTTAACAAGTTTGTTTTGTTCTAGGTTATTCCAGGTTATAACATGTTTCTATTCACAGGCACACCAGGCACTGACAACAAATTTCTAGAGAAATACCACTCTTCTTGGATATATGTCCAGATGGACTATTCTATCTTATTGAGTTATTTAACACATTTCTTTCTTTTTGATATATTATGGAGTTGAAAATCCTATCATTTAATGTAAATGGGCTTAATAGTCCCTTTAAAAGGTATGCTCTGTGGAAGGAGATCAAAAGATTGAAAGCAAATGTTGCTATGATACAGGAAACCCACCTCCTGGAAACTGATAATAACAGATTTAAAAACAAAGATTATCCTCAGATTTTCTTCTCCAACAACGAGGGAGGGAAAAAAGCTGGGGTGGCCATTGCCTTCCACAGAGACCTACCAGTGGTTATTTCAGATGTTTATAAAGACAATAAAGGCAGATATTTAATCATCAATTTTACCTTGGAGGGAATGGAATACACTGTGGTTAATGTATACGCCCCTAATGTGAGACAAATTAGCTTTCTCAATAAAGTCAAAAGAAAATTATCCAAATTTAGCAAGGGACAAATCATATGGGGGGGAGACTTTAATTGTATTGTTGACCCAAGCACTGATTGCTCATCCTCTGCTCCATACTACAGAAGTGTGAATTTGGGGAAGTGGCTGAGCAATGCTAACCTGCACGACAGTTGTAAAATATTGAACCCTAATTCTAGAGAATACACCAGATTCTGCCCACACAACAGATCTTATACCAAAATAGATCATATATTTACCAGTTTTTCCTTACTAGATTCGTATATAGATTTCCAAACTGGCCCCATCACATGGTCGGACCATGCTCCAATTCTATTAACATTACAGGTTTCCTCTTCGACTCAAAGACACTACAATTGGAGATATAGCAAATTTGTAGTAGACTCCCCAGATAATATAGCAACAATAAAAAACACTATAATGAATTATTTTAAAGAAAATGACTCCCAGGAAATCTCCCCTGAAACCTTATGGTTAGCACATAAATGTGTCATTAGAGGCCACTTAATTCAGATGGCCTCAAGACAAAAGAGGGAAAGAGAGAGCAAACAGAGGCTGTTACTAGAACAAATCAAAAAACTTGAAGACCAGGCCAAAGTGGAAAAATCTTTTACTAAATACAAGGAGTTATACTCCCTTAGATTGGAATTTAGAAATCTTCTCATAAATATTTACGAAAAAAAGACTCTGTTTAACAGGGCAGGGTTCTACATAAATAACAACAAAAACTCAAAAACTATGGCAAATAGATTCAAACCCATAAATAAAAAGCATTTAATTAAAAAACTTTCCCAGAACTCAGTGAATATAGAAAAGCCAAGGGACATAGCTTTGGCTTTTGAAAAATACTACTCAAACCTTTACAATATAGGGAAAAATGGGACTTATCCCCCTCCTACAGAGGAGATGATAGATAATTTCCTGGGAGGAGTAGAGTTGAGATCTCTGTCTTCTGAGCAAAGGGAAATGCTTGATGCACCCTTCTCTGAGGGAGAGGTCTCTCTGGCAATAAAAAATCTCAAATGTAATAAGGCTCCTGGTCCAGACGGATTCCCTGTGGAATATTATAAAACATTTCAGGAAAATCTGGTCCCCTATTTAACAAACACCCTAAATTTTATAAAATCAAAAGGAACATGTAGTGCAGATATGCTGAGAGCCACCATAGTGGTAATCCCCAAACCGGACAAAGATCCCACCAAGATAGAAAACTATAGACCCATATCCCTCCTGAATGCAGACATCAAGGTCTATGCAAAAATACTGGCAGAAAGGGTGCAGGATGTTATCCAATATCTCATACATCCCGATCAAGTGGGTTTTGTAAAATTTAGACAGACTTCTGACAGTTCAAGAAGTGTCTTGCACCATATACACTTTTGTAACAAGAAAAAAATTCCCAGTCTGTTTGTGGCCCTTGATGCGGAGAAAGCTTTTGACCGCATCAATTGGACATATGCATTCGCAGTATTAAAGAAGATGGGTTTTGGTGAGGAGATGTTGAAAAGTGTTCAGGCTCTGTACTCCCAACCGTCTGCCTCTGTGCTGGTCAATAGCACGATGTCAGGGAAATTTGACATAACAAACGGAACAAGACAGGGATGCCCTCTGTCCCCAATTATTTTTATCCTGAGTCTGGAACCACTGGCTCAAAGGATAAGGGACTCGAGTGAGGTGAGGGGAGTACGGTTGGGAGATGTAGAGCATAAAATAAATTTATATGCAGACGATATCATACTCACACTGACAGATCCTGTTGAGTCGTTGAAGGCGACTTGGGACATCATAGAGTTGTTTGGTTCAATATCATATTATAAACTCAATGTAAAAAAGACTAACGTTTTGTCACTATTTATTTCAGCCCCTATAAAACAGCAATTACAAGATAAGTACCCTTTTACTTGGGACTGCACTAAAATCCCATATCTAGGAATTTGGCTCACAAGCGACCTCACACACACAAGTGAGGTAAACATAGATAGCCTTTTGAAATCCCTTGACACTAAGTTGGGAGAATTGTCAAAAACCCCAGCCACTTGGTTGGGAAGAATAGTACTATATAAGATGTTCTGCCTCCCAAAGGTGTTGTTTTTGTACAGGAATGTCCCTCTGCCTTTATCAATGCAACACATACAAAAATTAACTCATCAAATGAACAGATTTATTTGGAATAATAAAAAGCCTAGGGTAAAGAAACACACACTACTTAAATCTAGAGAAAATGGGGGGATAGCCCTTCCAGACTTGGAGGCGTATTACTTTGCCACCACAACTGAATTGACAAAAATGTGGCTCACAGAACAGACAGAATTGGGATGGCCAAAAATTGAAAGAGATTTAATGCCTAATAAAGAACCGACACTTTATGTTTCCTATTTTCTTCTGCACAGAGGAGAGATTGGAGACATAGAAAACCCAATACTCAGAGCCTCTGTGCAGAGCTGGTCACATATGTGCAGGAGAAGGTTTAATGTCTCCCCTGTTTCAACCAAAAGACTGAGACTTCACTTTTTGGCACCTGTCAAGGTTTCTTTGAGACCCATGTTTGATAACTGGAAAACATTCCCCATTGCTTATGTGGATGATTTATTGGACAATAATAAAGTCATGCCTTTTGAGTTGGTCAAGGCTAAATTTAAAATCCCTAATACGGAATATATGAAATACCTCATACTCAAAGAGGAATATAACAAATTTAAGAGATATTTCTGCAAGATAGTTTTGGTCAACCATACCATTTATAATTTCCTAACCAGCACAACCCCCAGGCACAAGAGCTCTCTTAAACCCCTGTATAACTTCCTGACCGGCAAATACACCTTTTCTAAGGGTGGATGCTTTGAAAAATGGGAGACTACTCTGCAGAAGCAGATTTGTGCCCCACAGTGGACATTGTCTTTTAAGACTGCAGTGAGGTCTACAAATTGCATGAACATTTTGGAAACACATTA